>NC_050100.1:166695619-166998650 GCF_902167145.1 Zea mays | reverse complement strand
CCGATTCATGCGGGAAGCCTCGGTCTACACCGGACGCACGCGCAACACCGCGCCTGCGGCCCCGGGTCGCCTCGGCAACGAGCACCATCACCGCGACCGTCGGGCCCACCTCGATGAGAGGGTGCGCCGAGGCTACCACCCCAGGCGTGGGGGACGCTACGACACCGGGGAGGATCGGAGTCCCTCGCCCGAACCACCCGGTCCACAAGCCTTCAGCCGAGCCATCCGACGGGCGCCGTTCCCGACCCGGTTCCGACCCCCGACTACTATCACAAAGTACTCGGGGGAGACGAGACCGGAACTGTGGCTCGCGGACTACCGTCTGGCCTGCCAACTGGGTGGAACGGACGATGACAACCTCATCATCCGCAACCTCCCCCTGTTTCTCTCCGACTCCGCTCGCGCCTGGTTGGAGCACCTGCCTCCGGGACAGATCTCCAACTGGGACGACCTAGTCCAAGCTTTCGCCGGCAATTTCCAGGGCACGTATGCGCGCCCCGGGAATTCCTGGGACCTCCAAAGCTGCCGACAGCAGCCGGGAGAGTCTCTCCGAGACTACATCCGGCGATTCTCGAAGCAGCGCACCGAGCTGGCCAACATCACCGACTCGGATGTTGTCGGGGACCATAATTAGGGGTACCCTCAAGACTCCGAATTCTCAGCTGGTAACCCCCATCAGCATAAAGCTGCAAAGGCCTGATGGGTGCGATTAAGTCAGGGATCAGTCCATTCGAGCGACTCGATCACGCCTCGCCCGAGCCTAGCCTCGGACAAGGGCAGCCGAGCCCAGAGGGTTTCCGTCTCGCCCGAGGCCCCCTTCAACGGCAGACACATCTCCGGCTCGCCCGAGGCCCTGCCTTCGCTAAGAAGCAACCCTGACTAAATCGCCGCACCGACCGACCGAATCGCAGGAGCATTTAATGCAAAGGTGGCCTGACATCTTTATCCTGACGCGCGCCCTCCGGCAGAGCCGAAGTGGCCGCCGTCACTTCGCCGCTCCACTGACCGGTCTGACAGAAGGACAACGCCGCCTGCGCCACTCCGATTACAGTGCCACTCGACAGAGTGAGACTAACAGGCAGTCAGGCCCTGCCGAAGGCACCATAGGAAGCTCCGCTCCGCCCGACCCAGGGCTCGGACTCGGGCTAAGTCCCGGAAGACGGCGAACTCCGCTCCGCCCGACCCAGGGCTCGGACTCGGGCTAAGACCCGGAAGACGGCGAACTCCGCTCCGCCCGACCAGGGCTCGGACTCGGGCTAAGTCCCGGAAGACGGCGAACTCCGCTTCGCCCGACCCAGGGCTCTGTTCGGACTCGGGCTCAGCCCCAGAAGACAACGAACTTCGCTCCGCCCGACCCCAGGGCTCGGACTCCGCCCTGGCCTCTGCCGACGACCTCCGCCTCGCCCGACCCAGGGGCTCGGACTCGGCCTCGGCCATGGAAGACAGACTCGACCTCGGCTTCGGAGGAGCCTCCACATCGCCCAGCCTAGGGCGCAGGCCAGCCACGTCAACGGGAAGCGCCATCATCACCCTACCCCAAGCTGACTCGGGCCGCAGGGAACAAGACCGGTGTCCCATCTGGCCAGCTCCGCCAGATAGGCAATGATGGCGCCCCGCACGCTCTGTGACGACGGCGGCTCTCAGCTCTCTTACGGAAGCAGGTGGACGTCAGCAAGGACTCGACCGCTCCAACAGTTGTCCCTCCGCCAGGCACCGTCGCTCCACCGACGGCCACGACATCACACCAGCAGGGTGCCAAGATCTCTCCGGCTGCCACATTGGCATGTACTTAGGGCGTCAGCTCTCCCCCGCTAGACACGTAGCACTCTGCTACACCCCCATTCTACACCTGGATCCTCTCCTTACGCCTATAAAAGGAAGGACCAGGGCCCTCCTAGAGAGGGTTGGCCGCGTGGGGACGAGGACGGGACAGACGCTCTCTTGGGGCCGCTCGCTTCCCTCTCCCGCGTGGACGCTTGTAACCCCCTACTGCAAGCGCACCCGACCTGGGCGCGGGACGAACACGAAGGCCGCGGGATTCCCACCTCTCTCACGCCGGACTCCGGCCGCTCGCTCTCTCCCCCCTTTGTGCTCGCCCACGCGCTCGACCCATCTGGGCTGGGGCACGCGACACTCACTCGTCGGCCTGAGGGACCCCCGGTCTCGAAACGCCGACAGTTGGCGCGCCAGGTAGGGGCCTGCTGCGTGTTGACGAACAGCTTCCCGTCAAGCTCCAGATGGGCAGTCTCCAGCAACCTCTCCAACCCGGGACGGTGCTCTGTTTCGGGGGCCTTGAGTTCATGTCCTTCGACGGCAGCTACGACATGATACTCCTTCCACCGCCGCGCGACAACGACAATGGCGGCCGACAGCCCGCCCTCCGGCGTCGGAATCGACGACGTCTTCCCCGCGTGGTGGAAGAACGACTTTCGAGCTCGCCCCGTCCTCTCCCCCGCCAACAGAGGAGGAGGCGGGGCAACCAAGGCCAAGCAGGAGGCCGCGCCTCGTCGGCTGTCGAGCGAGTCGACGTCCCTAGCGCCCACAACGGGGGGCGCGTCGGGCGTCAACCTCGCGTTTGAGACGAAGGCGAGCGCCGTCTCCCCGCGACACGCCAAACCGAGCAAGCGGACGACGCCAGCGCGCTTGCTAAAAGCTTGCAGGACGTCGCCCTCGTACCTGAGGCGACGGTGCAGTCAGTCCTCGACGTGACTTCATCGCCGCTTGACGACCAAAAGGTACCGACCGATTCCCATCCTACGTCATTTGGACTCAGCCTCAACCCGCCTAGCGACCTTGCTTTGGCGGGCGCTCTCGTAGAGGCGAGTTCAAACCCTCTGGGGTTTCGCATGCGGTCGCCTTGGGACCGGTTGACGGATGTCTCGACCTACGGGCCCTCTGGGTCCGAGGAAGACGACGATCCCAACATCTGTTGGGATTTCTCTGGATTTGGCAACCCTAGTGCCATGCGGGACTTCATGACCGCATGCGACTACTGCCTCTCCGACTGTTCCGACGGTAGCCGCAGCCTCGACGACGAGGGCTGCGGCCCAAGCCGCGAATGTTTCCACGTCGAGCTAGGGGGTCCCTCCGAAGGCAATCATCTCGACATGCCGGAGGACGGCGATCTCCCTAGGCCGGTGCCTCGCGCTGACATCCCGCGGGAGCTAGCTGTGGTCCCCGTTCCGGCGGGGGGTTACGACCCACAGCTCGAGCAAGTCCGCGGGGCGCAGGCCAGGCTCGACGAGGGAGCAGGAGCGCTTGAGCCGATCCGCCTGGACGTCGGGCAGGTATGGGCGGGCCAACCCCCGGCCGGAGAAATACGTCACCTGCCCCAGGGTCTCCAGCACCGTGTCGCCGATGACGTCAGGGTCAGGCCGCCGCCTGCATCCAGTGGGGTCGGTCAGAACCTGGCTGCAGCAGCGATGCTCCTCCGCGCGATGCCGGAGCCATCAACCACCGAGGGTCGGCGAATCCAGGGGGAGCTCAAGAATCTCCTGGAAGGCGCCGCGGTCCGACGGGCCGAGAGCACTGCCTCCCGAAGGCAAGGATACCCCTCGGAACCTCATGCCGCGACTTCCCGATTCATGTGGGAAGCCTCGGTCTATACCGGGCGCACGCGCAACACCTCGCCTGCGGCCCCGGGCCGCCTCGGCAACGAGCACCATCATCGCGACCGTCGGGCCCACCTCGACGAGAGGGTGCGCCGAGGCTATCACCCCAGGCGTGGGGGACGCTACGACAGCGGGGAGGATCGGAGTCCCTCGCCCGAACCACCCGGTCTGCAGGCCTTCAGCCGGGCCATCCGACGGGCGCCGTTCTCGACCCGGTTCCGACCCCCGACTACTATCACAAAGTACTCGGGGGAGACGAGACCGGAACTGTGGCTCGCGGACTACCGCCTGGCCTGCCAACTGGGTGGAACGGACGACGACAACCTCATCATCCGCAACCTCCCCCTGTTCCTCTCCGACACCGCTCGCGCCTGGTTGGAGCACCTGCCTCTAGGGCAGATCTCCAACTGGGATGACTTGGTTCAAGCCTTCGCCGGAAATTTCCAGGGCACGTACGTGCGCCCCGAGAATTCCTGGGACCTCCGAAGCTGCCGGCAGCAGCCGGGAGACTCTCTCCGGGACTACATCCAGCGATTCTCGAAGCAGCGCACCGAGCTGCCCAACATCACCGACTCAGATGTCATCGGCGCGTTCCTTGCCGGCACCACCTGCCACGACCTGGTGAGCAAGTTGGGTCGCAAGACCCCCACCAGGGCGAGCGAGCTGATGGACATCGCCACCAAGTTCGCCTCTGGCCAGGAGGCGGTCGAGGCTATCTTCCGAAAGGACAAGCAGCCCCAGGGTCGTCCATCGGAAGATGCTCCCGAGGCGTCTACTCCGCGCGGCGCCAAGAAGAAAGGCAAGAAGAAGTCGCAAGCGAAACGCGACGCCGCCGACGCGGACCTTGTCGCCGCCACCGAGTACAAGAACCCTCGGAAGCCCCCCGGAGGTGCCAACTTCTTCGACAAGATGCTCAAAGAGCCGTGCCCCTATCATCAGGGGCCCGTCAAGCACACCCTGGAGGAGTGCGTCATGCTTCGGTGCCACTTCCACAGGGTCGGGCCACCCGCGGAGGGTGGCAGGGCCCGCGACGACGACAAGAAGGAAGATCACCAAGCAGGAGAGTTCCCCGAGGTCCGCGACTGCTTCATGATCTATGGCGGGCATGCGGCGAATGCCTCGGCTCGGCATCGCAAGCAAGAGCGCCAGGAGGTCTCTCGGTGAAGGTGGCGGCGCCAGTCTACCTAGACTGGTCCGACAAGCCCATCACCTTCGACCAAGCTGACCACCCCGACCACGTGCCGAGCCTGGGGAAATACCCGCTCGTCGTCGACCCCGTCGTCGGCAACGTCAGGCTCACCAAGGTCCTTATGGACAGGGGCAGCAGCCTCAACATCATCTACGCCGAGACCCTCGGGCTCCTGCACGTCGATCTGTGCTCCGTCCGAGCAGGCGTCGCGCCCTTCCACGGGATCATTCCCGGGAAGCGCGTCCAGCCCCTCGGACGACTCGACCTCCGCGTCTGCTTCGGAACTCCCTCCAACTTCCGAAGGGAGACCCTGACGTTCGAGGTGGTCGGGTTCCGAGGAACCTACCACGCGGTACTGGGGAGGCCATGCTACGCGAAGTTCATGGCCGTCCCCAACTACACCTACTTGAAGCTCAAGATGCTGGGCCCCAACGGGGTCATCACCGTCAGCCCCACGTACAAACACGCGTTCGAATGCGACGTGGAGTGCGTGGAGTACGCCGAGGCCCTCATCGCCGACCTGGAAAGCCTCTCCAAAGAGGTGCCAGACGTGAAGCGTCATGTCGGCAACTTGGAGCCAGTGGAGACGGTTAAGGCCGTCCCCCTCGACCCCAGTGGCGACACCTCCAAGCAGATCCGGATCTGTTCCGGGCTCGACCCCAAATAGGAAGCAGTGCTCATCGACTTTCTCCGCGCGAACGCCGACGTCTTCGCGTGGAGTCCCTCGGACATGCCCGGCATACCGAGGGATGTCGCCGAGCACTCGCTGGATATTCGGGCCGGAGCCCGACCCGTCAAGCAGCCTCTGCGCCGATTCGACGAGGAGAAGCGCAGAGCGATAGGCGAGGAGATCCACAAGCTAATGGCGGCAGGGTTCATCAAAGAGGTATTCCATCCCGAATGGCTTGCCAACCCTGTGCTTGTGAGAAAGAAAGGGGGGAAATGGCGAATGTGTGTAGACTACACTGGTCTCAACAAAGCATGTCCGAAGGTTCCCTACCCTCTGCCTCGCATCGATCAAATCGTGGATTCCACTGCTGGGTGCGAAACCCTGTCTTTCCTCGATGCCTACTCAGGGTATCATCAAATCAGGATGAAAGAGTCCGACCAGCTCACGACTTCTTTCATCACACCCTTCGGCATGTACTGCTATGTCACCATGCCGTTCGGTTTGAGGAATGCGGGTGCGACGTACCAGCGGTGCATGAACCATGTGTTCGGCGAACACATTGGCCGCACGGTCGAGGCCTACGTCGATGACATCGTAGTCAAGACGAGGATGGCCTCCGACCTCCTTTCTGACCTTGAAGTGACATTCCGATGTCTCAAGGCGAAAGGCGTCAAGCTCAATCCCGAGAAGTGTGTCTTCGGAGTGCCCCGGGGCATGCTCTTGGGGTTCATCGTCTCCGAGCGAGGCATCGAAGCCAACCCGGAGAAGATCGCAGCCATCACCAGCATGGGGCCCATCAAGGACTTAAAGGGCGTACAGAGGGTCATGGGATGTCTCGCGGCCCTGAGCCGCTTCATCTCACGCCTCGGCGAAAGAGGTCTGCCTCTGTACCGCCTCTTAAGGAAGGCCGAGTGCTTCGCTTGGACCCCTGAGGCCGAGGAAGCTCTCGAGAACCTGAAGGCGCTCCTCACAAAGGCGCCAATCTTGGTGCCTCCAGCTGACGGAGAAGCCCTCTTGGTCTACGTCGCCGTGACCACCCAGGTGGTTAGCGCCGCGATTGTGGTCGAGAGGCAAGAAGAGGGGCATGCATTGCCCGTTCAAAGGCCAGTCTACTTCGTCAGCGAGGTACTGTCCGAAACCAAGATCCGCTACCCACAAGTTCAGAAGCTGTTGTATGCTGTGATCCTGACGAGGCGGAAGTTGCGACACTACTTCGAGTCTCATCCGGTAACTGTGGTGTCATCCTTCCCCCTGGGGGAGATCATCCAGTGCCGAGAGGCCTCAGGCAGGATCGCAAAGTGGGCAGTGGAAATCATGGGCGAGACAATCTCGTTCGCCCCTCGGAAGGCCATCAAGTCCCAGGTCTTGGCGGACTTCGTAGCCGAATGGGTCGACACCCAGCTACCGACGGCTCCGATCCAACCGGAGCTCTAGACCATGTTTTTCGACGGGTCACTGATGAAGACGGGAGCCGGCGCGGCCTCCTCTTCATCTCGCCCCTCGGGAAGCACCTACGCTACGTGCTACGCCTCCATTTCCCGGCGTCCAACAATGTGGCTGAGTACGAGGCTCTGGTCAACGGGTTGCGGATCGCCATCGAGCTAGGGGTCCGACGCCTCGACGCTCGTGGTGACTCGCAGCTCGTCATCGACCAAGTCATGAAGAACTCCCACTGCCGCGACCCGAAGATGGAGGCCTACTGCGATGAGATTCGGCGCCTGGAAGACAAGTTCTACGGGCTCGAGCTCAACCACATTGCTCGGCGCTACAACGAGACTGCGGACGAGCTGGCAAAAATAGCCTCGGGGCGAACAACGGTTCCCCCGAACGTCTTCTCCCGGGATCTGCATCAGCCCTCCGTCAAGATCGACGACTCGCCCGAGCCCGAGGCGCCCTCGGTCCAGCCCGAGGTACCCTCGGCATAGCCCGGGGCACCCTCGGCTCGGCCCGAGGCGCCCTCGGTTCAGCCCGAGGTACCCTCGGCCTCCGAGGGCGAGGCACTGCGCATCAAGGAGGAGCGGAGCGGGGCCACGCCTGATCGAAATTGGCAGACCCCGTACCTGCAATATCTCCGCCAAGGAGAGCTACCCCTCGACCGAGCCGAGGCTCGGCGGGTAGCACGACGCGCCAAGTCATTCGTCTTACTGGGCGATGAGAAGGAGCTCTACCACCGCAGTCCCTCAGGCATCCTCCAGCGATGCATCTCTGTCGCCGAAGGTCAGGAACTCCTCCAAGAGATACACTCGGGGGCTTGCGGCCATCACGCAGCGCCTCGAGCCCTTGTCGGGAATGCTTTCCGGCAAGGCTTCTACTGGCCAACGGCGGTGGCGGACGCCACTAGAATTGTCCGCACCTGCGAAGGGTGTCAATTCTATGCGAAGCAGACCCACCTGCCTGCTCAGGCTCTGCAGACGATACCCATCACCTGGCCCTTTGCTGTGTGGGGTCTGGACCTTGTCGGCCCCTTGCAGAAGGCGCCCGGGGGCTACACGCACCTGCTGGTCGCCATCGACAAATTCTCCAAGTGGGTCGAGGTCCGACCTCTGAACAGCATCAGGTCCGAGCAGGCGGTGGCGTTCTTCACCAACATCATCCATCGCTTCGGGGTCCCGAACTCCATCATCACCGACAACGGTACCCAGTTCACCGGCAGAAAATTCTTGGATTTCTGCGAGGATCACCACATCCGGGTGGACTGGGCTGCCGTGGCTCATCCCATGTCGAATGGGCAAGTAGAGCGTGCCAACGGCATGATTCTACAAGGGCTCAAGCCTCGAATCTACAACGATCTCAACAAGTTCGGCAAGCGGTGGATGAAGGAACTCCCCTGGGTGGTCTGGAGCCTGAGGACAACACCGAGACGAGCCACGGGTTTCACGCCGTTCTTCCTGGTCTACGGGGCCGAGGCCGTCTTGCCCACTGACCTGGAATACGGCTCCCCGAGGACGAGGGCCTACGATGATCAAAGCAACCAAGCTAGCCGAGAAGACTCGCTGGACCAGCTGGAAGAGGCTCGGGACAAGGCCTTACTACACTCGGCGCGGTACCAGCAGTCCCTGCGACGCTACCACGCCCGAGGGGTCCGGCCCCGAGACCTCCAGGTGGGCGACCTGGTGCTTCGACTGCGGCAAGACGCCCGAGGGAGGCACAAGCTCACGCCCCCTGGGAGGGGCCATTCGTCATCGCCAAAGTTCTGAAGCCCGGAACGTACAAGCTGGCCAACAGCCAAGGCGAGGTCTACGGCAATGCTTGGAACATCCAACACGCTCCAAGGTCCTTCCCTGCGGCGCGGGGGCTGGGTCCCACATGTCATGCAAACCGGCTCGGAGCAGAAGAAGCCAAACCGCCGCGCGTGGTGCACACAACTGCCCAGCGGTTACAAGTGACCCTCCACTTTTGCCCAAACCAACGGGCGAAAGAGGCAGGCAGCCATGCAGGCGGCATGCAACCGCGCCAAGTGGACGCGCTTCTCCGACCCCCCGACACGCCAGCGCGGAGGCCCAGGCCCACGCGTCACGCAACCGGCGCGCCGGATGCTGCATGCAAGCAACTGCACCGCCACTTGCGCCACCACCGCGCTTCCTCGATTGCGGAACCAGTACCGCGACTCGAGGCGACCCAGCGCACGACCCAGCGGCGCCAGCCTGACGCGGCAGTCAAACGCGGCCAAAAGTGGGCCGGCAGTAATGGCGGTGGCAGGCGGGCGGGAGCAACGGTCACGTCGTCAGCCAAGCTCACGTCCCGTCCGGGGGCAGCAAGAGAACCCCCTCTCACGGCGTGAAGACGAAGCGCCCGTGATCCGTTCCTCGAGCGGCTCGCGCACGCGCAACGGCCGCCCCGCCAACCACTCGCCCCGTCGCATTAACTCCGCGGCAGGACAGGCGGCGCTTCTGGCAGGAGAAGCGGGCGACGCTTCGCCTTCGCCGAAATAACCGCGCCAAAAAAGGTACGCCGCGTCGTTTCGATTCCGTATCCTTTTTGTTTTTTCCTCTTTCTCTATCTCTTGCAACAGGGACCGGGAAAGGGGGATACCCCGAAAAGGATCCTTCCCCGTGAAGGAACCAGGCTCCGAGCCTCCTTACTGATCAGAGGTTCGAAGGCTGCCCCCCCGAAGGGTTCAACAGCCGCCTCAGATCGTGTGGGCCCTACACCCACTACTGGTCAGAGGTTCGAAGGCCGGCCCCCCAAAGGGTTCCACGGCCGCCTCAGGCTACCCGGGCTCCGCGTCCATTACTGATCAGGGGTTCGAAGGCTGGCCCCCGAAGGGTTCACAGTCGCCTCAGACACCGAGCGAGGGATGACCAGGGGTACGTTCGATACATAACCGAGGCTCGGGCTGCGCTCCCGAGGTACCCTAGGACATTTCCGAGACCAGCAGGAGCGATCTTGTAACGGAATCCCATCAGAGGGAGGCATCGAGCCCTCGGACCCCGTCGCCAGGGGACCGGGTCCGGCAGATCACCCGCAGGTACTTTTGGGCGTGCCTCTGGGCCCCTAGCCGACCCCTAACGAACGGGGCACGGACATCCACTCGGATTACCCGCTTGCAGCTCACCGGAGACACCATGTTCGGTGCCCATCGAGGGTAACATGGCGCTTTCTCCCCCTCCTCCTTGCAGAAAGGCGACGTAGGGGCGTATGTAAAAAAGCCGAGTCTGTCCCTGATCGCCCTCTCGCCCTGTGCAGAGGCTCGGGGGCTGCTCTCGCAAACCCTGTCGGTGTTTTGGGTCCGACCGCACACCCGGGGTTGCCCCTCAAGGTGTTTTTAGGAGTAGGACGGTGTCGACGACTGTAGCAAAATGGTTCGTGCCGATCGCACGAGGGACAATGGACAAGATTTACAGGTTCGGGCCGCTTAGAAACGCGTAACACCCTACGTCCTGGTGAGTATATGAGCGTGGTTACAAGAGGATTCTCTGGATAGAGGGCGCAGAGAGTTTTTGTGGGTGGCTAAGTGGAGCAGAGTCGATCGATCTGAAGGGGTGCCCCCTAGGCCTTATATACTCGGCCGTGGAGCATTACATGTGTTACGATAACAACAAGTAGCTGAAAGATAGTGAACTTCTTGAGCTTATCCTTACGTAACCTCCGCCGACTTATCCTCGCATGGCTCCGTTGCATGGGGGCTTCAGCGCGGGAAAGTCGGGTCTCTGTTTGTGATTCATTCGTTCGACGTTGTGGGCCGCCTGTGTTTGCACTAATCAGTCCCACGTCTTCTTTATTGGTTGTCTTTCCCTAGGCCCACGAAAGAATGACCTTACGAATTATTGGGCCCTTGGGCTTTTCGTGAGGCCTTTTACTTCTTTAGTGGACCCAGGGGATATCTATCCCCCACAAGCCCCCGATCTTTGAGTTAATTTAGAGGTAATCAACTCAAAGATCCAAGGTCCAGAAAATGACTTCCTGCTGCCTCCTCTGGCTCTGATCACTCGTTCGACCAAAGTTTGGTTTTGTGCTTGTGCCTTAGAGGTCGGCATTTTGGATTGTAAGACTCTGGACTTCATTGGGTGCACCAGAGGTGCACCCAATGGGTGTAGCCCCCGACCTTTGAGTAGATTTTAGAAGATAATCTGCTCGAAGGTCTTCTTCCAAAGGTTATCTCCATTCGCGCTCCTGTGTCTCGGTTGAGGATTGGTCTTTTCAATTTTGCTCTACGCCTTAGAAGTCGGCGCTATGTTGATTTAGAATGATAATCCATGGGGTGCACCGAAGGTGCACCCAATGGGTGTAGCCCCCGACCTTCAAATGGATTTTTCAAAGATAATCCATTCGAAGGTCTTCCTTCCGCTTGTGGAAACTGGCATGAAGCTATTTTGCATTATGCTTTTGAGGTCAGCATTATGTCATCAATATTTTGCTGCAAAGGTCAGCGTGTATTTTGTCTTTTAGCAGCCGAGTTTTGCAATCCATCCATATCTTGCTAGGTAGTGCAATTTATTTGCTTCTGCGATTGATTGGACGTTTGACGGACGTTCTCTGTCTAGTCTTCACGTCGCTTCTGTCGGCCATATCTTGTACTTTGCTGACTATATTTGGCTTTCCTCTGATCCTTACTGATATCTCATTTTTGTCTTGAGGTATTCACTGTGTGCTCTGCACAGATGTGACCGTTTGAAAAATATACTGATAATTCCTGGGCGTCCCCCCCCCAATGGGTGTGGTCAAGGGACGGCTTGGTACGCTGAGTGTTTTAGCCGGTTGCCTCTGAGTAGTAATGCGATGGGACGGCTAGTGTAATCATATCTTTTGCACTGTTGACTGGAGTCCCAATGGGTGTAGTGTTGCATGAAACGGCGTCCGCCGTCTGACGTGTCTTCGGGTGGGTGGAAGTGCTTATTGAATGCCTTGCGACTGTTCAGTGACCGCGGTTAGAAGTGAGCGGTTGCCTTTCCCTTCTATTAATGACCCCTTTGCTTCTCTGGTTTCTTCACATCTCTTCGCTGCTCCTTACTGCCTCTTCCCTTTCTTCTCTCCCAAAGCTTCAACCATGGGCAAGAACAACAAGCGTAAGCGTGAGCCGACTCCTCCATCGGAGGAGTTTGGTGACTCGGAATACTCGGAGGAGGAGTTCTCCTCCGAGTCCGAGGGGTCTCCGGCTCCCGTCTCTCCCCCGGCGTCGTCCGATGACTCGGACGACTCCTAGGGGATAGCCGCGGAGGTCTGGACGTATATCCGGGCCGTCGAGCGCGCCGGGCTCGAAGGCTCGGATGAGTCGGAGTGCTCCTCGGATGAGGAGGACTCGGACGGCGGCGACGAGGGTGAAGACGACGACGACGACGACGACGACGACGGCGGCGACGGTGGCGGCAGTGGCAGTGGCAGGGGCGGCGGCGACGGCAGCAGGGACAGCACCCAGGGCGACAGCAGGGGCAGCACCAAGGGCAGCAGCAGGGGCAGCGCCAAGGGCGGCGGCGGCGGCAGGGGCAGGGCCAGTGGCTAGACGCCACTGGTTTTCTTAGATATTAGTATAGTTTAGTATAGCTAGAATAACGTAGTAGTAATTAGTGTAGTTTAGTAGTAGTGGTAATGTAGAGTAGTATATTGTAGTTTAGCAGTAGTAGTAATGTAGAGTAGAATTAGGGAAGTACCAACTCATGAAGAGTTGGTTTGTAAGCTCGTCAACTTTCCTTTAATGAAGTATATCGTTTATCCCCTCTTTTTGATGACTTGCCACTGCTTTTGCTGAATGTTGAACTGATTCTTTTGATATAGTAGAAACAGCGCCGAGCGATGTGAAGATTGACATCAGCGTTTTAGAAGTAGCACTGAGCAATCGAACACAAGACCAGTGTTTTAGAGGCAATGCCGAATGATAGAAGGTCGGCATCGGCATTTTAGAAGTAATGCCAAGCGACAAAATACGGGGTCGGCTTTTTAGAAATAACGCCGAGTGATAGAATATCGACGTCAGCATTTTAGAAGTAATGCTGAGCGTTTGAACACGTGGTCGGCGTTTTAGAGGCAGCGCCAAGTGATTTGAAGGTCGGCATCGGCATTTTAGAAGTAATGCCGAGCGATTGAACACGGGGTCGGCGTTTTAGAGGCAGCGCCGAGTGATTGAAGGTCGGCGTCGGCATTTTAGAAGTAATGCCGAGCGATTGAACACGTGGTCGGCGTTTTAGAGGCAGCGCCGAGTGATTGAAGGTCGGCGTCGGCATTTTAGAAGTAATGTCGAGCGATTGAACACGTGGTCGGCGTTTTAGAGGCAGCGCCGAGTGATTTGAAGGTCGGCGTCGGCATTTTAGAAGTAATGTCGAGCGATTGAACACGTGGTCGGCGTTTTAGAGGCAGCGCCGAGTGATAGCCAGCTTCTCAAGTTACTTTGAGGAAAATGGCCGAGTGATGAGGTGGCACATCGGCTTTCTTGGAAATAACTGTTAGATATCCACGTAGCATGCTGGGATTTCGGAGATGACCGCCGGGTGGTGACTGGGCACTTTTGAAAAGGTATCTGGCTCAAGAATATCCCTTAAGAGTCGCGCTTTCAGCCGCCTTTGCTTTCCGTGCCCTAGTTCTTGCATTTCCGCATCTGAGTCTTCTCTGCCACTCGCCTCCTGCTCTGTTTCGCCAGCGAGAAGCAAGATGGCGCCCAAGAGGAAGACCGCGAACTCGTCTGCTGCAGTGATCCCCGCCATCGATCCCAACAGTCAGTTGCCCTTCGCAGGTAACCATATGTCTGTGATTTCTGAAGTTGAGCTTCTCCGCCTTGTTTCCATCGGGGTTCTCCCTCCACGGGAACTCTGTTCTTGGCGCTCTTGCCATGGGACTACTGTCCCAACCGAAGATACCCACGAGTCAGTGGTTTACACTCCTTTCCTTCTTCGCGGCCTCGGCCTTCCCATATCTCCTTTTTTCCGTGGCATCCTTGATTTTTATCACATCAACCTGACTCACTTGAACCCTAACTCCATTCTCCAAATCTCTATTTTCGTTCACCTTTGCGAAGCTTATCTTGGCGTGCTGCCGCATTTTGGCTTATGGAAGTATCTGTATCACTGCCGTCCTGGGATGGCCGGGGGGCAACATCAATTGGTCGGAGGTGCCAGCTTAGAGATGCGTCGGGGGCGGAAGACCGAGTATCTCGAGATACCCCTTAAAGACAGCATTAAAGGTTGGCGTCTGGAGTGGTTTATAATGGATAATTATGGAAATTCTCTCCCTACCCGCTCGGGAAGACAGGCAGACGTTCGTACTTCGAGTTGGACTGAATCTCCCACGGACCAGGAAGTAGCCGAAGCGGGCGTGTTGCTTACTGAAGTTGGATTACTGAAAGAGAGAGGTCTGACTGCCGAAGCCGTGGTCACAGATTTTGTGTTCAAAAACATTCAGCCGCTGAAAGACAGGGCCTATCCGGCATATCTTTACCGAGGGCTGGCCGACTCAACCCGAGTTACTAATAGGAGAATTCCTTCTGTGGATTTGGTGAGCCGGCTTGAAATGATCCTCAGGGGTAAAGTTTCGAACGTTGGAGCTCCAGTGGCATACTCGGCTTGGAACCTACCTTCTTCTCAAGCCTTCACTCTTTTTGTGTCCAATCCACCCGTGACAGATAGCAATTTGGGTCTTAGAGTGCGACCCTCTGCTGAAGAGGTCCGTTCTTTAGTTGCTTCGCTTGGGGAGATACCTGATGATGAACGGGAGATTTATTTTGAAGTGCCTCTGAACCCTAGTGATGCAGACATAAATGACATGCTCGATCTGCTAGCTGAGGATTCATCTGATACTGCTCCTGATGGTACATTGGCAGTGGTGCCCCTTCCAGAGGTTGATGCGACCTTGGACGCCTCGAAACCTGTCAGTACTCGCCCGAGGCGCCCTAGCCGAACCAGTCAGCCCGAGCCTTCTGCTGATGAGCAGAAGAAGAAAAGGAGACGCCTCCGGCGAGTGTCCAGTTTTGACGAGGATACCAGCACCTTAGCTCCTGCTATCGAAGAAATGTCTGCAACTGGCCTAGCTGACATTGATCCCAATGGGTGTGCTCCGCCTGCTGCTGACCCCAATGAGGGTGTTGTTTGTGCTGTTGCTGTGGAAGACGAGGAGGAAGAGAATGAAACTCCATTGACTCGGAAAAACAGTCGGCAGTTCGTCGCTAGCGGCGATAGTAGTGGGGTTCCTTCTCCTGCCTTGTCTGCTCTTATTGGTCTGCAAGAACTGTCTATGGCCAATTTTGATCAAGCTCTAGAGGATATGGTCCCTGAGAACTTGTTGTTGGAACCTGCAGACGTTGATGCAACAGAAACTTGTGCGGGCGTGCCAGATGCTGGGTTGAGGTCGTCCCGTGCCTCGTCGACCTTAGAGCACGATCTCGAGGGCCGGAATGATGACTTGGATCGTCCTGATCCTGCGGAGGTAGCTGAAGGCCCGTCGACCTTAGAGGTGGTCACGGCAGAGAGCTTGGATCCTTTGAATAGTGCTGACATGTGCCCAGCCCCCGAGGGTGTCGCCGGGGAGGACTCAGCTCAGGTGAGGAGCGTAGGCCACTACCCAGCCCCCGAGGGTGTTGCCGGGGGTGACCCGGCTCAAGTGGGCAGTGCCAACCTTGACCCAGCCCCCGAGGGTGCCCGAGCAGGGTCTCCTTCCTGCACTTCTATGGACGTTCACATGGGTTCACCTCCACACTCTGGCGGCATGGTGGTGGCTCAAACTCCAGATCAGGGGGTCGCTTTAGAGGGCAGCATCCCCACTGGTCTGGTGTTAGGCTCTGCTGAATGTACTGAGCTCGTTCCTGCTGGTCTACTGCAAGCTGCTTCGGGTGGTGGTCTGACACCTGATTATCAGCTGATTTCTCCTGACTTGGGGATCCCTTCGTTCTTTTCCAACCTCCAGGTGCTGTGCCGTGCTTTAATTTGATCTCTATGTTGCATGAATTGCTGTCATTATGCTCATCTGTTCTTCTCGTCAGGCTTTGGTGAATGGATTGGCCAGTCAACTGAAATCACAGGGTGCTTCTACCCCAGAAGTGGCGTCATCTCTCGAGCGTTGGAATCCAGTGTTGCTTCATCGTCGTGTATCTGAGTTGGAGGCCACCAATGCTGGTCAGTGTCCTTTCTTCTTCTTCTTTATTCTTGCCCGTAGGTTGTTTTACCTTCTGACCTCATTTTGTTTGAATACTTCTTGATAGGGATGACTCGGCAGATCACAGTTCTTGAAGAAAAACATTCTCAAGATCAAGCTGAAATGACTCGACGATGCGCTGACTTCGAGGAGAAGTATTCTCAAAGTCAGATCGAGTTGAGTCAGGTCTCTGCGGCTTTGGATGATGCTAACGCTCTGAGTTCTTCTCTTCATGTCCAGCTTAACTCTGAGAAGGTAGCTTACGAACCTGTGCTTCGCCTTATCATGCTCTTGGATTCTGAATGAGTTTGATTTTTGCTTGTAGGAAGAAAAACGTATCCTTGCTGCTTCTCGCGACAACTTGGACAGATTGTACCGAGATTCCAGTAGCTCGCTGACCATCTTGGAGAGGAGCCACCGCTTTACGATGGAGGAGCTTGACAATCAGCGCCGTCAACTGCAAGAATCTTCGGACGAAGTGGCCCGCCTTACACAGTTGCTATCAGCAAAGGATGCCACCATCAAGGAACTCCGAGCTTCCAAGAAAACCATTGCTCGGGAGTTAGAAACTGCTCAGCAGGCTGTTAAAGTTGCTGAAGAAGCTGCTGTCACTTTCAAAGCTCAGCGCGATAAGGCCCTTGACAAGGCCATTCGGGCGGGACGAATCTTGATGAGAAGACCTGGCGTGGTTGTCCCCGAGGATATAAGAGCCGACGTGGTTGCTGCCCCTGATTCCTCGAATCGCCCTTCTTCGTCAGTCGTTCCTGAGAGAGACATTGGAAAATAAAGAAACGGTTCGCGTGCTCTGAGCGCGCAGTTAGCATGAGCAAGCATTCATTTAGAGGACATCAGCTTATCATTCGAATGTTATGATTTCTTTCTTATCGTATCAGAATTCATTAGTTTGCAAATTTGTGGTAATGCTACATGATAATTATGAAGTTTGTTTGTGGGATATGGAAGTCATCCCCTGAACTTCATAAGCGCGAGTATGCTATACCGGTTTAAGCCGTCAATGACTTTTAGCCGGTAACTTCCGTTAGTAGGGTTTAGTGATCGCCCTAGGTAAAGTAAGCGTAAGCATGTTGCACCGCCTTAAGTCGTTGCCGACTTAAGTCGATTGTTCCGTTTGTAGGGCATAGTGGTCACCCCGAGTTAAGTAAGCGTGAGCATGTTGCACCGCCTTAAGTCGTTGCCGACTTAAGTCGATTGCTCCGTTTGTAGGGCATAGTGGTCACCCCGAGTTAAGTAAGCGTGAGCATGTTGCACCGCCTTAAGTCGTTGCCGACTTAAGTCGATTGCTCCGTTTGTAGGGCATAGTGGTCACCCCGAGTTAAGTAAGCGTGAGCATGTTGCACCGCCTTAAGTCGTTGCCGACTTAAGTCGATTGCTCCGTTTGTAGGGCATAGTGGTCACCCCGAGTTAAGTAAGCGTGAGCATGTTGCACCGCCTTAAGTCGTTGCCGACTTAAGTCGATTGCTCCGTTTGTAGGGCATAGTGGTCACCCCGAGTTAAGTAAGCGTGAGCATGTTGCACCGCCTTAAGTCGTTGCCGACTTAAGTCGATTGCTCCGTTTGTAGGGCATAGTGGTCACCCCGAGTTAAGTAAGCGTGAGCATGTTGCACCGCCTTAAGTCGTTGCCGACTTAAGTCGATTGCTCCGTTTGTAGGGCATAGTGGTCACCCCGAGTTAAGTAAGAATGCAAGTCAATCATAAATGAACCGAGTATCCTTGAAATCTATCTTTATTGATGACATATTTCCACTTTACAGAGTACATGGCCGCCCCGGCTGTTTTGAAGTACAGCTAGGGGTAAAACTTTCTGAGGTGCTCTATGTTCCAAGAGTTCCCGACTTCTGTACCATCCGTCTGGGTGAGGCGATACGATCCGGGCCGAGTGACCTCTGCTACTACGAAGGGTCCTTCCCATAAGGGTGATAGCTTGTGCCGTCCCTCCCCCGTTAGAATTCGGCGGAGGACGAGGTCCCCTACTGAAAAGAACCTTTGCCGCACAGCCTTATCGTGATAGCGCCTTAGAGTCTGCTGGTATCGTGCTGATTGTATTACTGCATTCAGTCGTTCTTCCTCAAGTATATCAATATCCTCCAGCCTGGTGGCCTCAGCTTCCGCTATGCTTTTGAAGATCAATCTTGGTGCCCCAAACTTGAGGTCAGCAGGTATCACTGCCTCCGACCCATAGACCATGAAGAAAGGAGTGTTTCCATGCAGGGCTCGGCTAGGTTGGGTTCTCAAGCTCCAAACAACATAAGGCAATTCTCTTATCCATTTTCCTGCGAATTTTTCATTTTTATCAAAGACCCTTTTTCTAAGTGCCTCCAATATCATTCCGTTGGCTCGCTCAACCTGCCCGTTGGCTCTCGGGTGGGCTACAGATGCATACTTGATCTGAATGCTTTTTTGCTCGCAGAAGTCAAAGAATTCTGAACTGGTAAAGTTGGATCCCAAGTCAGTGATGATACTGTTTGGTATCCCAAATCTGAATATTATGCTTTGTATGAATTCCACGGCTTTAGCAGAGGTCAAAGAGGCAATGGGCTGGAACTCTATCCACTTAGTGAATTTGTCAATTGCCACCAATACATGGGTGTATCCTCCTTGAGCCTTCTTGAAAGGTCCAATCATATCCAATCCCCAGCATGCGAAAGGCCAAGTTACTGGTATGGTTTGTAGCTGCTGCGCTGGCATGTGCTGTTGCTTCGACAGGTATTGGCAAGCTTCGCATCTCTGAACCAACTCGGCTGCATCATTCTTCGCCGTCGGCCAATAGAATCCTGACCTGAAAACCTTCCCGACTAATGTTCTGGATGCTGCGTGTATCCCACATTGCCCTGCATGGACTTCCTCCAGAAGTTGCTTCCCAGTGGACGGGAGAACGCACTTCATGAGGACGCCTGACGCGCCCCTCCGGTATAATACCTCCCCAATGAGTGTATAGTGAGCCGACTGTCTGGCAATGCGCTCTGCTGAGTTCTTGTCGTCCGGCTCTTCTTCGTTCTTTATGTACTTAATGATCGGCCTCCTCCAGTCATCAGAGTCTGACCCGGGTTGATCTACGATGTTGCACTCTTCTGTTTGGTCTATCGAGATACTCGGCCGTGTAATTTCCTGCACGAAAACTCCGGGTGGGACCTGAGTTCGACCGGATCCGAGCTTGGATAGTGTATCAGCTGCTGTGTTACGATCCCTTTCCACATGATGAAATTCCAGACCCTCGAACTTATCTTCCAGCTTTCGAACGGCAGCGCAATATCTTCCCATTGAATCACTTGAACAATCCCATTCTTTGTTTATCTGGCTAATGACTACCAGAGAATCTCCATATACCATCAATCTCTTGACGCCCAGTGATATGGCGATGTTTAATCCGTGTATCAAGGCTTCATACTCGGCTGCGTTGTTAGAGGCCGGGAATAGTAGCTGGAGAGCATACTTAAGGTGCTCGCCTCCAGGTGCAGTGAAGAGAATTCCTGCTCCTGCTCCTTGCAGCTTCAGCGAGCCATCAAAATACATTCGCCATACTTCTGCGGTTTCTGGATTATCCGGAACTTGCTGTTCTGTCCACTCTGATACGAAATCGACCAGTGCTTGAGTTTTGATGGCAGTGCGAGGTCGGAACTCGGTATCATGGGATCCCAACTCGCAAGCCCATTTGGCTATTCGGCCAATGGCTTCCTTGTTGTGAAGAATGTCCCCTATTGGAAAACCAGTAACTACTATGACTTTGTGATCGTCAAAGTAGTGGCGCAGCTTGCGGGCAGTTAGAAGTACTGCATATAATAGCTTCTGAACTTGAGGATATTTTTTCTTCGATGGGCCTAGAACTTCACTGATGAAGTAGACAGGATGTTGTACCGGGTGAGCATGCCCTTCTTCCACTCGCTCGACTACCAACGCAGTGCTTACCACGTGAGTCGTGCAAGAGATATATAGCAGCAAATCTTCAGCCGGCTGAGTCGGCGTGGCTCGCTGGGGCGGTTTCAATACTGGCGGTGTTGTCAGGAATTTTTTCAGTGCGTCTAGAGCTTCTTGTGCCTCTGAAGTCCATTGAAACTTATCCACCTTTTTCAACAGTTTATAAAATGGCAGACCTTTTTCTCCCAGTCTGGATATGAATCTGCTCAGGGCTGCCATACATCCTGTGAGTCGCTGAACCTTCTTTTGTGATCGAGGAGCTTCCATCTTCATGATAGCTTCAATCTTATCTGGATTAGCCTCAATTCCCCGGTGGCTGACGATAAATCCGAGCAACTTTCCTGCTGGTACCCCGAAAACGCATTTTTCAGGATTGAGCTTCCATCTATATCTTCTCAAGCTGTTGAAAACCAGCTGTAAATCTTCGATGAAGTTTTCTGGATTCTCAGTTTTGATCACCACGTCGTCTACGTAAGCCTCCACACGCTTGCCCCAGTGATCGGCTAAGCATGTTTGAATAGCCCTCTGATAAGTCGCTCCAGCGTTTTTGAGGCCGAACGGCATGGAGGTATAACAGAAAGCACCAAACGGGGTGATGAACGCCGTTTTTTCCTCGTCTTCTTTTGCCAAACTAATCTGATGATACCCGGAATAGCAATCTAAGAAAGACAGCATCGAACATCCAGTGGTGGAATCCACCACCTGATCTATCCTCGGGAGCCCGAAGGGATCCTTCGGACAGTGTTTGTTGAGATCAGTATAGTCGACGCACATGCGCCAATCCACTTTATTCTTTTTGAGTACAAGAACAGGGTTGGCTAACCACTCGGGGTGCAATACTTCTCTAATAAATCCGGCCGCGACCAAGCGGGCTAACTCGGCACGAATGGCTTCTCTCTTGTCGGGCGTGAAACGACGCAGCTTTTGCCGGATCGGCCTCGCCTGGGGATAGACCTTCAATTTGTGCTCGGCCAGTTCTCTTGGGACTCCCGGCATATCCGCAGGTTGCCATGCGAATACGTCTCGGTTATCTTGCAGGAACTGGACGAGCGCGCTTTCCTATTTGTTACTCAAACTGGAGCTGATGATGGCCGTCTTGCGCTCATCAGCGAACCCCAGGTTGATCCGCTTGGTGTCTTCAGTCGGCCGCATAGAGGTCGCGGCCTGAGCTTCGTTTGCCGGCACGGCGAGGTCTTCATCAGGCTTAGAGTTCGCCGGTGTAGAAGGAATCGCTGATGGCTTGGTGGTGAGGGCTGCTTGGATGGCCACTCGGAAACATTCTGCGGCGCCTTGGAAGTCGGCGCGCGCAGTTATGATTCCTTGTGGTCCTGGCATCTTCAGTATCATGTACGTGTAGTGTGGGATGGCCATGAACTTGGCCAGCCCTGGCCTCCCGATGATGGCGTTGTACCCGCAGTCGAAGTTCGCCACCTCGAACCTCAGGAACTCGGTTCTGTAATTATCCGGAGTCCCGAAGGTGACCGGCATGTAGATGTGGCCCAGCGGATACTCCCCTTCCGTCGGCACGATGCCGAAGAAAGGAGTGTCTGACTCGTGGAGCTCTTTGAGGTGAACTCCCAAGCCTTGAAGCGTACGGGGGAAGGTGACGTTGATGCTGCTCCCCCCGTCCACTAGCACCTTCTTCACCCGGCTCTCTCGGATCACCGGATCGACGAGGAGCGGGTATTTGCCTGGGTGGTCGAAGTTGAGCCATTGATCCTCCCGAGTGAACGTGATTGGGTGCTCCGACCACCGGTACGGGGCGGGAGGGCCGGTGGTCGCCACCAGTATCTGGCGGTCGTTGAGCTTTTGTTGTCTCTTGTTCTCCTGTGACCCATGTCCGCCGAAGATGACGTTGACCTCCCTGTCAACGCGCGGGAAAGCTCCTCCTCCCCCCTCCTCCGGCTGATGGGGCTGTCGTGGTTCATCTGGTCCTCCTCTCGGCGGAGGAGGCGGTAGAGGTTGGAAGGGTCGGCCATGCCCGACGGAGTGCTTGAAGTCCCGGCAGTTGCGGAGAGTGTGGCGCATATCCTTGTGGTACGGGCACTGGGCGTCGAGGATGTCGTCCAGCGTGCGTTCGCCTCCACGAGGTCCTCCTCGGGCGCGAGAGGCGGGTGGTCCGGCGGCGTGTACCTCTTCGCGAGGCCTCTTCTCCCAGCGCTTGTCGGGCGGCTAGTTCGCGTCGCGTCGTGGTACCGCCGGTGCGGGCTTTGCTCCTCCGATGAGGTCCTGGGCCCGCTCGTCAGCGGTGATGTAGAGGTCGGCTTCCCGGAACAGCTCCTCGGAGGTAGTCGGCGCCTTTTGCAGTATGGCTCGGACGAAAGCCGAGTCGTTAGATCCTCTGTAGAAGTCCTCGATTACGGCCGCCTCCGTGACCTCGGGGATGTGGTTTCTCATGGTCTGGAACCTTTTAAGGTATGACCTGAGAGTCTCATCCCCCCGGCGCTTGATGGATTTGAGGTCCCATGGTTGCGCTGGCTTGTCGGAGAGAGACTGGAAGTTGGCGGTGAAACGTCGACTGAAGTCTCCCCAGTCGTCGATGCAGTGTCGGGGTAGATGTCGTAGCCACTGCAGCGCGTCTTGCCCGAGGACGATGGGCAGATACGCAGTCATGACGTCCTCGGATGCCCCAGCGGCCCGAGCAGCGGTGGTGTAGACGGCTAACCAGCCCCCCGGATCCTGCTTAGGTTCATATTTGTCGACATTGGATACCTTGAAGTTGGGAGGCCATTGGATGGCCCTAAGGCGCGGAGTAAGGGCGGATACTCCGCACGTGTCCTCCTGTCATCGAGGATGTCGTCTGTCCCGGGGAGGGGAGTGGCGGTGGTGGCTCCTCGACCGTCCCCGGGTGGTTCCACCAGTTGAAGCTGTTGCCGACTCAGTTCGGGTGGCCTGGCTTTGGGTCGGGAAGCCATGATCTCGATCATACTCCTCTCGACGGCGAATTTCGTTCTCGTGCCGCCGTTCGCGCGAAGCATTGATAGAGCTTCGCGCGTCTCGGCGACTGTTGATGGCGTGTCGCAGATCGTTCGGCGGATGAGCGAGCGGTAGAAGATGGTTGGCTGCCTGAGTGAACAGGCGCCGGTATCCCTCGGCGTCGGGGGTCCGAGGAAGTCCGTCAGCTATCCGGGCCAGAACGCCTCCGACTTCGCTCGGCGTATTCATGGCTCGGGCGAAGTCGGGGTTCAGGTTGCGCCCGAAGAGCGGATTCTCGCGTCGTTGCCTTGCATCTTGCTCGGCTTGCTCCTGAGTTCGACGGTGATCTCGTCGTCGGGAGTTCCTTCGTTCCCTGAAGACGCGTTCTTCCGGAGTTTCTCCTATCTCTGAGACCTCGTCTCGCGAGACAGGTTGCTCCGGATCCCGTTCTCCAGCTGCGTGATGTCGTCGAACGTTCCTGCGCCGATTCCTTCGTCGGCGGGATTCTCGCTGAGGCGGTTCTTCTCCAGGCGCGGTCGGTTCATCGTCGGAGACGGCGGGTGATTCTGCTCTCCCGATGAAGAGGACGTCGGGGTAGAACGGTATTGCTGCCACGACGGCTTTCTTTCCGTTCTCCTTTGAGGTCGGAGGAACGGGAAGAACGACTGGCCTCTCCCTGGTCTCCTTCTTTCTCACGACCCGTGTCCATTCTTTCGTTGGAGAAGTAGACAGCGGAGTCTTCCGGGTCAGCGAGCTTCTCGCTCCAGCCTCCCCGGAGACGATCTTTTCCCGAAGAGCCGGAAGTAGCGTCTTTCCAGCATTTTCGGAGTTTGTTGGTGGAGACTTCTGTTCCGGCAGATCCGCGAGGCGGTGTAGAATTCCTTCTTCGTCCGCCACGGAGGAGATTGTCCCGAAGCAGAATGTGGATCCGGGACGCATGGTGATCTTGCTGTGGAAGGTGACGGCCATTGAGCTAGCTTGGATCGTCGACACACCCCCTACCTGGCGCGCCAGCTGTCGGTGTTTTGGGTCCGACCGCACACCCGGGGTTGCCCCTCAAGGTGTTTTTAGGAGTAGGACGGTGTCGACGACTGTAGCAAAATGGTTCGTGCCGATCGCACGAGGGACAATGGACAAGATTTACAGGTTCGGGCCGCTTAGAAACGCGTAACACCCTACGTCCTGGTGAGTATATGAGCGTGGTTACAAGAGGATTCTCTGGATAGAGGGCGCAGAGAGTTTTTGTGGGTGGCTAAGTGGAGCAGAGTCGATCGATCTGAAGGGGTGCCCCCTAGGCCTTATATACTCGTCCGTGGAGCATTACATGTGTTACGATAACAACAAGTAGCTGAAAGATAGTGAACTTCTTGAGCTTATCCTTACGTAACCTCCGCCGACTTATCCTCGCATGGCTCCGTTGCATGGGGGCTTCAGCGCGGGAAAGTCGGGTCTCTGTTTGTGATTCATTCGTTCGACGTTGTGGGCCGCCTGTGTTTGCACTAATCAGTCCCACGTCTTCTTTATTGGTTGTCTTTCCCTAGGCCCACGAAAGAATGACCTTACGAATTATTGGGCCCTTGGGCTTTTCGTGAGGCCTTTTACTTCTTTAGTGGACCCAGGGGATATCTATCCCCCACAAACCCGGCTCCGGCCAAACCGTTGACAGCGTCAACATACCAGCCCGAGAACTTGGGCCCCGACCGTACACCCGGGCTACGGCCAGTTCGCATGAGGGAACAACCAGACCAGCCGAAGCGTTACGCAAGGCAATAAGACCTCGAAGGAGTGAAACCACTCCTCCGAGGCCTCGGGGGCTACACCCGGCGGGTGCGCTCGCGCGCACCCACCGGAACAAAATGCAACCGAGAAAGGCTGGTCCCCTTGCAAAAAAGTGCGACGAAAGCCTCCAAGCGAGTGTTAACACTCCCTTCGAGGCTCGGGGGCTACTGTCGGGGACCATAATTAGGGGTACCCTCAAGACTCCTAATTCTCAGCTGGTAACCCCCATCAGCATAAAGCTGCAAAGGCCTGATGGGTGCGATTAAGTCAGGGATCAGTCCATTCGAGCGACTCGATCACGCCTCGCCCGAGCCTAGCCTCGGACAAGGGCAGCCGAGCCCAGAGGGTTTCCGTCTCGCCCGAGGCCCCCCTCCAACGGCAGACACATCTCCGGCTCGCCCGAGGCCCTGCCTTCGCTAAGAAGCAACCCTGACTATATCGCCGCACCAACCGACCGAATCGCAGGAACATTTAATGCAAAGGTGGCCTGACATCTTTATCCTGACGCGCGCCCTCCGGCAGAGCCGAAGTGGCCGCCGTCACTTCGCCGCTCCACTGACCGGTCTGACAGAAGGACAGCGCCGCCTGCGCCACTCCGATTACAGTGCCACTCGACAGAGTGAGACTGACAGGCAGTCAGGCCCTGCCGAAGGCACCATAGGAAGCTCCGCTCCGCCCGACCCAGGGCTCGGACTCGGGCTAAATCCCGGAAGACGGCGAACTCCGCTCCGCCTGACCCAGGGCTCGGACTCGGGCTAAGACCCGGAAGACGGCGAACTCCGCTTCGCCCGACTCAGGGCTCGGACTCGGGCTAAGTCCGGGAAGACGGCGAACTCCGCTCCGCCCGACCCAGGGCTCGGACTCGGGCTAAGACCCGGAAGACGGCGAACTCTGCTCCGCCCGACCCAGGGCTCGGACTCGGGCTCAGCCCTAGAAGACGACGAACTTCGCTCCGCCCGACCCCAGGGGCTCGGACTCGGCCTCGGCCATGGAAGACAGACTCGACCTCGGCTTCGGAGGAGCCTCCACATCGCCCAGCCTAGGGCGCAGGCCAGCCACGTCAACGGGAAGCGCCATCATCACCCTACCCCAAGCTGACTCGGGCCGCAGGGAACAAGACCGGTGTCCCATCTGGCTAGCTCCGCCAGATAGGCAATGATGGCGCCTCGCACGCTCTGTGACGACAGCGGCTCTCAGCTCTCTTACGGAAGCAGGTGGACGTCAGCAAGGACTCGACCGCTCCAACAGCTGTCCCTCCGCCAGGCACCGTCGCTCCTCCGACGGCCACGACATCACACCAGCAGGGTGCCAAGATCTCTCCGGCTGCCACATTGACATGTACTTAGGGCGTCAGCTCTCCCCCGCTAGACACGTAGCACTCTGCTACACCCCCATTGTACACCTGGATCCTCTCCTTACGCCTATAAAAGGAAGGACCAGGGCCCTCCTAGAGAGGGTTGGCCGCGCGGGGACGAGGACGGGACAGGCGCTCTCTTGGGGCCGCTCGCTTCCCTCTCCCGCGTGGACGCTTGTAACCCCCTACTGCAAGCGCACCCGACCTGAGCGCGGGACGAACACGAAGGCCGCGGGATTCCCACCTCTCTCACGCCGGACTCCGGCCGCCTCGCTCTCTCCCCCCTTTGTGCTCGCCCACGCGCTCGACCCATCTGGGCTGGGGCACGCGGCACTCACTCGTCGGCCTGAGGGACCCTCGGTCTCGAAACGCCGACAGATGTCATCGGCGCGTTCCTCGCTGGCACCACCTGCCACGACCTAGTGAGCAAGCTGGGCCGCAAGACCCCCACCAGGGCGAGCGAGCTGATGGACATCACCACTAAGTTTGCCTCCAGCCAGGAGGCGGTCGAGGCTATCTTCCGAAAGGACAAGCAGCCCCAGGGCCGCCCATTGGAAGGTACTCCCGAGGCGTCAACTCAGCGCGGCGCCAAGAAGAAGGGCAAGAAGAAGTCGCAAGCGAAACGCGACACCACCGACACGGACCTTGTCGCCGCCGCTGAGTACAAGAACCCTCGGAAGCCCCCCGGAGGTGCCAACCCCTTCGACAAGATGCTCAAGGAGCCGTGCCCCTATCACCAGGGACCCGTCAAGCACACCCTTGAGGAATGCGTCATGCTTCGGCGCCACTTCCACAGGGCCGGGCCACCCGCGGAGGGTGGCAAGGCCCGCGACGACAACAAGAAGGAAGATCACCAGACAGGAGAGTTCCCCGAGGTCCGCGACTGCTTCATGATCTATGGTGGGCAAGCGGCGAACACCGAGGCTCGGCACCGCAAGCAAGAGCGCCGGGAGGTCTGCTCGGTGAAGGTGGCGGCGCCAGTCTATCTAGACTGGTCCGACGAGCCCATCACCTTCGACTGAGACGATCACCCCGACCATGTGCCGAGCCCGGGGAAATACCCGCTCGTCGTCGACCCCATCATCGGCGACATCAGGCTCACCAAGGTCCTCATGGATGGAGGCAGCAGCCTCAACATCATCTACGCCGAGACCCTCGGGCTCCTGCGTGTTGATCTGTCCTCTGTCCGGGCAGGCGCTGCGCCCTTCCATGGGATCATCCCCGGGAAGCGCGTCCAACCCCTCGGACAGCTCGACCTTCCCGTCTGCTTCGGAACACCCTCCAACTTCCGAAGGGAGACCCTGACGTTCGAGGTGGTCGGGTTCCGAGGAACCTACCACGCGGTGCTGGGGTGGCCATGCTACGCGAAGTTCATGGCCGTCCCCAACTACACCTACCTGAAGCTCAAGATGCCGGGCCCCAACGGGGTCATCACCGTCGGCCCCACGTACAAACACGCATTCGAATGCGACGTGGAGTGTGTGGAGTACGCCGAGGCCCTCGCCGAGTCCGAGGCCCTCATCGCCGACCTGGAGAGCCTCTCTAAGGAGGTGCCAGACGTGAAGCGTCACGCCGGCAACTTTGAGCCAGCGGAGACGGTTAAGTCCGTCCCCCTCGACCCCAGCGGCGACACCTCCAAGCAGATCCGGATCGGCTCCGGGTTTTATCCCAAATAGGAAGCAGTGCTCGTTGACTTTCTCCGCGCGAACGCCGACGTCTTCGCGTGGAGTCCCTCGGACATGCCCGGCATACCGAGGGATGTCGCCGAGCACTCGCTGGACATCCGAGCCGGAGCCCGACCCGTCAAGCAGCCCCTGCGCCGATTCGACGAGGAGAAGCACAGAGCCATAGGCGAGGAGATCCACAAGCTAATGGCGGCAGGGTTCATCAAAGAGGTATTCCATCCCGAATGGCTTGCCAACCCTGTGCTTGGGAGAAAGAAAGAGGGAAATGGCGGATGTGTGTAGACTACACTGGTCTCAACAAAGCATGTCCGAAGGTTCCCTACCCTCTGCCTCGCATCGACCAAATCGTGGATTCCACTGCTGGGTGCGAAACCCTGTCTTTCCTCGATGCCTACTCAGGGTATCATCAAATCAGGATGAAAGAGTCCGACCAGCTCGCGACTTCTTTCATCACACCCTTCGGCATGTACTACTATGTCACCAGCCGTTCGGCTTGAGGAATGCGGGCGCGACGTACCAGCGGTGCATGAACCATGTGTTCGGCGAACACATTGGCCGCACGGTCGAGGCCTACGTCGATGACATCGTAGTCAAGACGAGGAAAGCCTCCGACCTCCTTTCTGACCTTGAAACGACATTCCGATGTCTCAAGGCGAAAGGCGTCAAGCTCAATCCCGAAAAGTGTGTCTCCGGGGTGCCCCGAGGCATGCTCTTGGGGTTCATCGTCTCCGAGTGGGGCATCGAAGCCAACCCGGAGAAGATCGCAACCATTACCAGCATGGGGCCCATCAAGGACTTGAAAGGCGTACAGAGGGTCATGGGATGCCTCGCGGCTCTGAGCCGCTTCATCTCACGCCTCGGCGAAAGAGGTCTACCTCTGTACCGCCTCTTAAGGAAGGTCGAGTGCTTCACTTGGACCCCTGAGGCTGAGGAAGCCCTCGGGAACCTGAAGGCGCTCCTCACAAAGGCGCCTATCTTGGTGCCCCCAGTTGCCGGAGAAGCCCTCCTGGTCTACGTCGCCGCGACCACTCAGGTGGTTAGCGCCGCGATTGTGGTCGAGAGGCAAGAAGAGGGGCATGCATTGCCCGTTCAAAGGCCAGTCTACTTCGTCAGCGAGGTACTGTCCGAAACCAAGATCCGCTACCCACAAGTTCAGAAGCTGCTGTACGCGGTGATCCTAACGCGACGGAAGCTGCGACACTACTTCGAGTCTCATCCGGTAACTGTGGTGTCATCCTTCCCCCTGGGGGAGATCATCCAGTGCCGAGAGGCCTCGGGTAGGATTGCAAAGTGGGCGGTGGAAATCATGGGCGAGACAATCTCGTTCGCTCCCCGGAAGGCCATTAAGTCCCAGGTCTTGGCGGACTTCGTGGCTGAATGGGTCGACACCCAGCTACCGACGGCTCCGATCCAACCGGAGCTCTGGACCATGTTCTTCGACGGGTCGCTGATGAAGACGGGAGCCGGCGCAGGCCTACTATTCATCTCACCCCTCAGAAAGCATCTACGCTACGTGCTACGCCTCCACTTCCCGGCGTCCAACAATGTGGCCGAATATGAGGCTTTGGTCAACGGGTTGCGGATCGCCATCGAGCTAGGGGTCCGACGCCTCGACGCTCGCGGTGACTCGCAGCTCGTCATCGACCAAGTCATGAAGAACTCCCATTGCCGCGACCCGAAGATGGAGGCCTACTGCGATGAGGTTCGGCGCCTGGAAGACAAGTTCTACGGGCTCGAGCTCAACCACATCGCTCGGCGCTACAACGAGACTGCGGACGAGCTGGCTAAAATAGCCTCGGGGAGAACGACGGTTCCCCCGGACGTCTTCTCCCGAGACCTGCATCAACCCTCCGTCAAGATCGACGACACGTCCGAGCCCGAGGTACCCTTGGCCCAGTCCGAGGCACCCACGGCTCAACCCGAGGCGCCCTCGGCTCAGTCCGAGGCGCCCTCGGCTCATCCCGAGGCACCCTCAGCTCGGCCCGAGGCGCCCTCGGTTCAGTCCGAGATACCCTCGGCCCCCGAGGGTGAGGCACTGCGCGTCGAGGAGGAGCGAAGCGGGGTCGCGCCTAATCGAAACTGGCAGACCCCGTACCTGCAATATCTCCACCGAGGAGAGCTACCCCTCGACCGAGCCGAGGCTCGACGGGTGGCGTGGCGCGCCAAATCGTTCGTCTTGCTGGGAGATGAGAAGGAGCTCTACCACCGCAGCCCCTCCGGCATCCTCCAGCGATGCATCTCCATCGCCAAAGGTCAGGAACTCCTGCGAGAGATACACTCGGGGGCTTGCGGCCATCACGCAGCGCCTCGAGCCCATGTCGGGAACGCTTTCCGGCAAGGCTTCTTGTCACACCCGGTTTTGAAGGTAAACCGAATGCGAACCATGTACGTGCCAGGATCAGAAATTCACGTACATAGCGATTACATAAATGACTCATCATAGCACAATGCTTCGAATAACAATAAAGATAAGTAATAATATGAAAGACTAGAGTCATTTACATAATATAATCAAAGTACACAGAACAGAAACGTAGCCAACGTAAATAAACCCACCACAGGCAGCTGACTGGAGGAGATCGCTAGCCTAATCCTCGAACTCGTCGAAGTCCTGGAACTCCTGGAGATTCGCCTCGACGCCTTCTTCTTTACCTGAGCATAGATTGCACCAAAGGCAACCTGGTGTTTTGTGAAAGCAAGGGTGAGTACACATCAACGTACTCAGCAAATGTCCCGTTTGGCTGTAGTGGACTAGCTTTATTTGGGGTTAAGGTCAAGCAGTTGCTTTTAGTTGGTCAGGTTATTATTACTCATTGAGAGCCAGGTTTTAACATTAACCCAAGTTATTAACCCAAAGTACCCTTTCCAAACGGAAAGAATACCACTTACCATTACCATAGTCATAACCATCATCATCATCATCATCTGTAAACCAACCATCTCTGATCAAGTATCTCTAATCAAAGAGGATCCCAAGGCCGCTCATAACCGTGAGCACGGCTGATATATCAGTTTCCTTCCCTCTGCAGAGGTCGCACACTTTACCCATGAGCCGTGATTCCCATTTTGCCCGGGGATCATGACTCCCCATTGATCACTTCCTATGTGGTCCGGCAGGGTATCACTACGTAGCCTTTACAAAGATTCCCTAGAGGTCATAGTCGCCCGTTAGGTTTCTCCAGTTTGATAAACACAGTACCTCTCCCCGCAGGAGGGTGACTAACAAAAGCAAAACGAAAGAACCTCGGCACCCAGCCTCGGCAGAGCAAGCACTGTGCCTGGACCCCATTGACGACACGATGGCGAAGCAACTACACCTCTAGTTCCTCTAATTAATTAGCTAAGGGCGCCCCATTTCACCCTCATGGTTGCACTGTTATCCCGGGTGGTCTCTCAACGAACAGGTCCTTACGGAGAGGCACTCGAGAAACCGCTCGAGTCCCCTAAATGCCACAAGTATATCATCATATCCAGAGTAAAATCATAGTATCATCATTGTATCTCATCATGTTCATTGATTAAAGTAAAGCGCTAGCATGAAGCTAACCATAGTAACCCAAAAGGTAAATCAAGGACAAGGTAAATAGAAAGCTAGTAAATCCTTAGGTTGTTCATAGTATGCGGGGCAGTGAATTATAAAGTAAATAGGACATAATGGGTCAGAGGACACTTGCCTTCACCAAACAGATGCTCAGGGTCTTCAACTTCGTGGAACTCGAAGAGCTAGATCACTTGGTCGCCGAAGCTTGACCGTCGATTCCTCGAAGTTCAGGAACAGATCGCAATCTAATCGCAACGCGAAGCGAGGACGAACAGACACAAGCAAACAAACATATACATATACATAAGAACATTACACCATACAAGATAAAATGTTATAAAAGCGAGCAATAAAAAAATAGAGAGCGCTTCTACGGTTACGCGAGAAAAAGAACCGTGATAGACGAAGCTACGGTCGAGGGGTTAGCACGTTTACGTTAAACAAGTACTAATTAGAACATCTAATTCAACATAATTATATTAATTGATATTAATCAAATGTAAATTAATACTACTACTTAGTTTTGACTAACTTATTATTTTAATAGTTGACAGTTAAGCAAGTAACTTAATGAATATGAGTGATTCTAAGCGAGACGAATTAACGACGCACGACGTGCAAACACGATGTGCGCAACGCGCGGACACAAACGACTTAGCACGCGGACAACGCGCGATACGCGAGAACGGCACGCGGCAAGGCGCGTGACACACGCGAACGGCACATGACAACGCGTGCGAACGACACGCGCGACACTTGCGAACGACACGCGACGACGCGCGTGGACCGACCTGCGAAACTAATAAATAAACAACGTGATTAAACTAAATAATTATTAATAAGTAACATTTCAGTTAAGGTTAATCATATTGGTGACTAATTATAAATGCGTAAATCGAATTCCTAAATTAGGTTTTTAAATTGAAACGACGTTCTAGTAGCCACCGGTTAAACAAACGTTTAACTAAATTAAATAAAATGTGAAAAAATTGGGATAAATATTTCTAAATTAAGATAATTTTAATACGAACCTAACGCAACTTGAATGGATCGAATCGGGTTTAAAACGCAAAAGTTATGAATGTTTTAAACCATACTGTAATTCGCGCGGACTAGATTTACAGAATTGTCATCTTCTTCCTCTCTTCATCTTCTTCCTCCCATCCATGGAAGAGAGAGGAGAGGAAGGGGAGGGGGCTGCGCAGGGGAGGACGAGGTTGGGCCGGCCGGGGGTGGGCGCGGCCGCACGGAGCGCGAGGGGCGCGGCCACCGCTGCCGGGGAGGGGTGCGTGCGGGCGTGGGACGCGGGAGCGCGAGCGCCGCCGCCGGCCACCGCCGCCACCGCCGGGGAGGGGAAAAGGGGCGTCGCCGGGGAGGGAAACGGAGGGGGAAGGGGCGCCGCCGCCGGGGAAGGTGAGGGGAGAGTGGGAGATGCTCTGCACGGACGGGAAAACGAATAAACGAAGAAACCCTAGGTGCAACAATGGAGGTTTCTCACCGGGGAAGAAGACCCTCGCCGGAGCCGAAGCCAAATCCGTCGATTGCCGGAGATTCGGGGATCCAATCGACGAACCGAACGCGCTGCGACGAAGCCCTCGACGAGACGAACGCAGCGGTACCCTCGGATTCGGCAGACGATGCACGGATTGGGAGTAATTGCTCGTCGGAGTTGTCGCCGGAGTTGGAACCGCCCCGAACTTCGGCGAGCAATACCGGGAGCTAGGGATTGGATTTGGGGGAAACGTTTTGTGTTCTGGAACGGGCTCGACGAGATGAAGCCGGACATGTATATATACCTAGGGTTTGGACGAGATAAAAATTCAGTTAAAATTCGGATTTTACCATTTTTAAAATTCGGAAAAGCCTAGAAATCCATATTTTGTGCTCAAAATATTATAGATACTTTCAAAAATTCCAGAAAAATTCCTATAAATGTTTTGGCACCTAATGAACTCAAAAAACATAATTAGAATTTCTAAAAACATTTTTAAGTTCCACAAATAAATAGTTTTGGTTTCCGGAAAATAGAAAAATATTCCAAAAAATATGAAAATTTACCGAGCGCTTCTATAAGATATGTTAACATGTTTCAAACACATTTTGCACTTAGAAACACCATGCAACAGCATGAATGCAACAACCAAAGTGCCTTTAGGGCTCATTCCACTAGGTTTACGCTAATATAAAACAAAATAATTCTCCATTTTTAGGGAAAAGAGAAAGAAAAGCGAAGAACTGAGAGAGTAACACCTGAATTTGGTGGATATTAGAAAAGAAATTTTATACCCCCAAATTCAGGGTGTTAAAAATCTAACCCCCTTAATAGAATCTCGTCCTCGAGATTCAAGAAGAGGCTAGCAGGAAAATGAGATTGGTTCATTAGTCTTTCATAGCTTTTTCAAACTCAACTTTGACTCCGCCGGCTTGACTTGTGGATTGGTTGCTTTGACCATCAGATGCTTGAGACCGATTGATGCAATTCTTGAGGATCTCATGGACCTGTGGGTTAGGACCCACACACGCTTTCGCTGCGCCAATCTGATCTTGTTGGTTGATGTTGATTGCATTGTCTTCATTGGGGTTAGCGGCTAACCCCCTTAACAAGAGCATTGATACATACTTGATGAAGATGTTGCCGACTCTGATCTTGACTGATTTGGAGGAGTTGGAGGTTGCCAAAAGGACAGGTGCAAGAGGAAAGAATAACGAGAAAAGGTAAGTATAGACAGATTAGAGAGAGGAGGGGGAGAACCCAACTACTTAACTCTATGGCACTCACCTAGTAAACAGATTCCATTACGGTCCAAGGGCCACAACACATCAACACTCATTCCAAAGAAGCAAATCAGTCATAGCAGAAGGACAAACATCATGAGCACACATCAACAAACATCTCATTGATATACGTTCCTTTTAATTAAATGGTGGTCTTTCCTTAAAAAAGGGAAACTACTCTAAGGCCAACAAAAGGCAAGGGGAATAATAAGACATGGAGGCTAGGGGCATGAGCATAATAAAGGATGGAGCTAAAGCAATGATTGTAACCGACAAGGGAGAGAATGCAACCAAGGTCAGGATAGGTAAAACACCATTCTCAAATCGAGATGGAAAAGATGATATTTCAAAAGGTAGGCATAGGATAAGCATCATGGAAAGATCCAGTGATGACAAAGGTAAATGAGGTAACAGATAAAGGCACACTAAAAGATCGAGTTAAGACAAGACTTGCAACGAGATAGAGAAATAGGGAACGAACAAGAGCGGGATGGGTAAGACATCACTCTTGAAATGAAATGGGAGAGGCGGCTTTAAAATGCAGGTATAATATAAGCATCAAGGTAAAAATCGAGGGATGACAAGTGTTAAGGTGATAATGGACAAACACACAATAAAGGATGTATTTTAGACAAGACTTGCAAGGCGTCAAAGAAGGGGGAGCAGTCAATGGCGAAATAGGTAAGACATTATCCTCGAACAAGGATGGAAAAGAGAAGGCTTTTAAAGGGAGGTTCAAAGTAAGCATGAAGGTAAGGGTATGAATATTACAAGGGCTAAAGGTGGTACCGAACAAGAATGTAAGAGAGGAAGTAAATGTGCATAAGAACCAAGGATATAAGTACCACAAAGGATGAAGTTCAGACAAGATCTGCAAGTGGAAAAGAAGAGGATACGTCCAAGGGCCCGATAGGTAAACTATCACTCTGAAATTGAGGTGGAAGAGAGGGGGTTTTTAAGAAGTAGGAATAAAGATGAGTATCCAGGCAAGATCGACGGACGACAAGGTGAGGGTGATAGCAAATAAAAACATAGCAAGAGATGGAATTAACACAAAACTTCTAAGGCGACAAGAAGTGAAAAGAAATCAAGGGAGAGATGGGTAACTCGCAACTCTCAAACTAGGTTGAAAGGAAGGGGAGGCTTTTAAAGGATAATTTCAAGGTAAGCATTTAGGTGAAGATACATATATTACAAGGGTTAAAGGCGATAACAGACAAGGGCGTAAGGGAAGAGGTGAAAGTGCAGGGGAACCAAGGGTACGAGTACAATAAAGAATGAAGTTAAGGGAACCAAGGGTACGAGTACAACAAAGAATGAAGCTAAGGCCAGGCTGGCGCGTGGCAAATATGAGGTTACGACCAAAAGGCGGGATAAGTAGAATACCACTCCCGAAATGAGATGACAAGTTGGAGATTTTAGATAACAGACATAATGTCATCACCAAGGTATGGTCGAGAGATGGGAAAGGTCAAGGCAACGCTAAACAGAGACACAACATAGGATGGAGTTGAAGATTTACAAGCGATGAGGAAGAGGATACGACCAAGGGAACAGTAGGTAAAGTACAATGCTCAGATTGAGATGGAAAAGAGGAGATTTTAAAGGGCCAGTATAAGATAAACATCAAGGTAAGATATAGAGGTGATAAGGGTAAATGTGATAATGATGAAAAGCATAATCCATGGACAGAGTCAAGGCAAGACTCACCAAATGGCAAGGTGGAGAAAACAATCAAGGATAAGATAAGTGAGGTTCCGACAGAAGAGTTGAAGTAAAAATTCATTACCGAAGGAGGTTACAAGGAAACAACGAGATTACCACAGGTGCGCAAAATAAAATGATCACTCATGGATCATTAGGAAACAAGGGTGGTCAAGGGCATGTTAACTAAAATATTTCAAACAGATATTGGGACATAAAGGTAAGCATATATAAAATAAGAGTATGCAAGATTCCAATGGTACGAGCATACCAAAACCAAGAAAGTACAAATTGCCAAAAAGATAGCGACTTATCAATAGAATAGGAAAGGGTCTCAAAAGACAGTAAGATCATGGACATATAACTGAAATGTTTAAATAGGTAGTAGAGGTACAAGGGTAAGTGCTTTAGATTAAGGGATAAGGGTATTAAAAATGCAAGGATACGAGCATGTTAATAACAAAATGGAATAGAGATGGTCAAATAGTAGCAATTTAATAATGGATGAGGAAAGAGTCCCAAAAGACTAAAGGCCATGGTCAGGGGGCATCAACAAAGATGTCGCAAGCATAAGAGTGAGATCAGATCTAATAGATTGAGAGTAGTATAGACCATACTAGAATAAAATACTTTTGGCAAGGGGGCATATAGGAGAACAACATAGAATTAGTCAAGGTGACTAATATTTTGAAGCAGAATCAAGGATGAGATGAAGTAATAATCAATAAGTCCTTAAAACGGCCAATGCTACTCTAGGTCAGCGGTCCTACAGTCAGCACGGCTTTGATACCACTTATGTCACACCCGGTTTTGAAGGTAAACCGAATGCGAACCATGTACGTGCCAGGATCAGAAATTCACGTACATAGCGATTACATAAATGACTCATCATAGCACAATGCTTCGAATAACAATAAAGATAAGTAATAATATGAAAGACTAGAGTCATTTACATAATATAATCAAAGTACACAGAACAGAAACGTAGCCAACGTAAATAAACCCACCACAGGCAGCTGACTGGGGGAGATCGCTAGCCTAATCCTCGAACTCGTCGAAGTCCTGCAACTCCTGGAGATTCGCCTCGACGCCTTCTTCTTTACCTGAGCATAGATTGCACCAAAGGCAACCTGGTGTTTTGTGAAAGCAAGGGTGAGTACACATCAACGTACTCAGCAAATGTCCCGTTTGGCTGTAGTGGACTAGCTTTATTTGGGGTTAAGGTCAAGCAGTTGCTTTTAGTTGGTCAGGTTATTATTACTCATTGAGAGCCAGGTTTTAACATTAACCCAAGTTATTAACCCAAAGTACCCTTTCCAAACGGAAAGAATACCACTTACCATTACCATAGTCATAACCATCATCATCATCATCATCTGTAAACCAACCATCTCTGATCAAGTATCTCTAATCAAAGAGGATCCCAAGGCCGCTCATAACCGTGAGCACGGCTGATATATCAGTTTCCTTCCCTCTGCAGAGGTCGCACACTTTACCCATGAGCCGTGATTCCCATTTTGCCCGGGGATCATGACTCCCCATTGATCACTTCCTAGGTGGTCCGGCAGGGTATCACTACGTAGCCTTTACAAAGATTCCCTAGAGGTCATAGTCGCCCGTTAGGTTTCTCCAGTTTGATAAACACAGTACCTCTCCCCGCAGGAGGGTGACTAACAAAAGCAAAACGAAAGAACCTCGGCACCCAGCCTCGGCAGAGCAAGCACTGTGCCTGGACCCCATTGACGACACGACGGCGAAGCAACTACACCTCTAGTTCCTCTAATTAATTAGCTAAGGGTGCCCCATTTCACCCTCATGGTTGCACTGTTATCCCGGGTGGTCTCTCAATGAACAGGTCCTTACGGAGAGGCACTCGAGAAACCGCTCGAGTCCCCTAAATGCCACAAGTATATCATCATATCCAGAGTAAAATCATTGTATCATCATTGTATCTCATCATGTTCATTGATTAAAGTAAAGCGCTAGCATGAAGCTAACCATAGTAACCCAAAAGGTAAATCAAGGACAAGGTAAATAGAAAGCTAGTAAATCCTTAGGTTGTTCATAGTATGCGGGCAGTGAATTATAAAGTAAATAGGACATAATGGGTCAGAGGACACTTGCCTTCACCAAACAGATGCTCAGGGTCTTCAACTTCGTGGAACTCGAAGAGCTAGATCACTTGGTCGCCGAAGCTTGACCGTCGATTCCTCGAAGTTCAGGAACAGATCGCAATCTAATCGCAACGCGAAGCGAGGACGAACAGACACAAGCAAACAAACATATACATATACATAAGAACATTACACCATACAAGATAAAATGTTATAAAAGCGAGCAATAAAAAAATAGAGAGCGCTTCTACGGTTACGCGAGAAAAAGAACCGTGATAGACGAAGCTACGGTCGAGGGGTTAGCACGTTTACGTTAAACAAGTACTAATTAGAACATCTAATTCAACATAATTATATTAATTGATATTAATCAAATGTAAATTAATACTACTACTTAGTTTTGACTAACTTATTATTTTAATAGTTGACAGTTAAGCAAGTAACTTAATGAATATGAGTGATTCTAAGCGAGACGAATTAACGACGCACGACGTGCAAACACGATGTGCGCAACGCGTGGACACAAACGACTTAGCACGCGGACAACGCGCGATACGCGAGAACGGCACGCGGCAAGGCGCGTGACACACGCGAACGGCACATGACAACGCGTGCGAACGACACGCGCGACACTTGCGAACGACACGCGACGACGCGCGTGGACCGACCTGCGAAACTAATAAATAAACAACGTGATTAAACTAAATAATTATTAATAAGTAACATTTCAGTTAAGGTTAATCATATTGGTGACTAATTATAAATGCGTAAATCGAATTCCTAAATTAGGTTTTTAAATTGAAACGACGTTCTAGTAGCCACCGGTTAAACAAACGTTTAACTAAATTAAATAAAATGTGAAAAAATTGGGATAAATATTTCTAAATTAAGATAATTTTAATACGAACCTAACGCAACTTGAATGGATCGAATCGGGTTTAAAACGCAAAAGTTATGAATGTTTTAAACCATACTGTAATTCGCGCGGACTAGATTTACAGAATTGTCATCTTCTTCCTCTCTTCATCTTCTTCCTCCCATCCATGGAAGAGAGAGGAGAGGAAGGGGAGGGGGCTGCGCAGGGGAGGACGAGGTTGGGCCGGCCGGGGGTGGGCGCGGCCGCACGGAGCGCGAGGGGCGCGGCCACCGCTGCCGGGGAGGGGTGCGTGCGGGCGTGGGACGCGGGAGCGCGAGCGCCGCCGCCAGCCACCGCCGCCACCGCCGGGGAGGGGAAAAGGGGCGTCGCCGGGGAGAGAAACGGAGGGGGAAGGGGCGCCGCCGCCGGGGAAGGTGAGGGGAGAGTGGGAGATGCTCTGCACGGACGGGAAAACGAATAAACGAAGAAACCCTAGGTGCAACAATGGAGGTTTCTCACCGGGGAAGAAGACCCTCGCCGGAGCCGAAGCCAAATCCGTCGATTGCCGGAGATTCGGGGATCCAATCGACGAACCGAACGCGCTGCGACGAAGCCCTCGACGAGACGAACGCAGCGGTACCCTCGGATTCGGCAGACGATGCACGGATTGGGAGTAATTGCTCGCCGGAGTTGTCGCCGGAGTTGGAACCGCCCCGAACTTCGGCGAGCAATACCGGGAGCTAGGGATTGGATTTGGGGGAAACGTTTTGTGTTCTGGAACGGGCTCGACGAGATGAAGCCGGACATGTATATATACGGTTTGGACGAGATAAAAATTCAGTTAAAATTCGGATTTTACCATTTTTTAAAATTCGGAAAAGCCTAGAAATCCATATTTTGTGCTCAAAATATTATAGATACTTTCAAAAATTCCAGAAAAATTCCTATAAATGTTTTGGCACCTAATGAACTCAAAAAACATAATTAGAATTTCTAAAAACATTTTTAAGTTCCACAAATAAATAGTTTTGGTTTCCGGAAAATAGAAAAATATTCCGAAAAATATGAAAATTTACCGAGCGCTTCTATAAGATATGTTAACATGTTTCAAACACATTTTGCACTTAGAAACACCATGCAACAGCATGAATGCAACAACCAAAGTGCCTTTAGGGCTCATTCCACTAGGTTTACGCTAATATAAAACAAAATAATTCTCCATTTTTAGGGAAAAGAGAAAGAAAAGCGAAGAACTGAGAGAGTAACACCTGAATTTGGTGGATATTAGAAAAGAAATTTTATACCCCCAAATTCAGGGTGTTACACTTCTACTGGCCGACGGCGGTGGCCGACGCTACCAGAATCGTCCGCACCTGCGAAGGGTGTCAATTCTATGCGAGGCAGACCCACCTGCCCGCTCAGGCTCTGCAGACGATACCCATCACCTGGCCTTTTGCGGTGTGGGGTCTGGACCTCGTCGGCCCCTTGCAGAAGGCACCCGGGGGCTACACGCACCTGCTGGTCGCCATCGACAAATTCTCCAAGTGGATCGAGGTCCGACCCCTGAACAGCATCAGGTCCGAGCAGGCGGTGGCGTTCTTCACCAACATCATCCATCGCTTCGGGGTCCCGAACTCCATCATCACCGACAACGGCACCCAGTTCACCGACAGAAAGTTCCTGGACTTCTGCGAGGATCACCACACCCGGGTGGACTGGGCCGCCGTGGCTCATCCCATGACGAATGGGCAGGTGGAGCGTGCCAATGGCATGATTCTACAAGGGCTCAAGCCTCGGATCTACAACGACCTCAACAAGTTCGGCAAGCGATGGATGAAGGAACTCCCCTCGGTGGTCTGGAGTCTGAGGACAACGCCGAGCCGAGCCACGGGCTTCACGCCGTTCTTTCTAGTCTATGGGGCCGAAGCCATCTTGCCCACAGACTTAGAATACGGTTCCCCGAGGACGAGGGCCTACACCGACCAAAGCAACCAAGTCAGCCGAGAAAACTCGCTGGACCAGCTGGAGGAGGCTCGGGACCAGACCTTGCTACACTAGGCGCGGTACCAGCAGTCCCTGCAACGCTACCACGCCCGAGGGGTCCGGTCCCGAGACCTCCAGGTGGGCGACCTGGTGCTTCGGCTGCGACAAGACGCCCGAGGGCGGCACAAGCTCACGCCTCCCTGGGAGGGGCCATTCGTCGTCGCCAAGGTTCTGAAGCCCGGAACATACAAGCTGGCCAACAGTCAAGGCAAGGTCTACGGCAACGCCTGGAACATCCAACAACTACGTCGCTTCTACCCTTAAGATGTTTTCAAGTTGATCATATACCTCGCACCCACGCAAAGTTTAGTCATCAAGGAAGGGTCGGCCTCGCCTCGGCAAAGCCCGACCCTCCCTCGGGGGCTAAAAGGGGGGGAACCCCCTCTGCGTCGAAATTTTCCTCGAAAAAAGATCTTTTCTGCCAGAATGTCTTTCGCGCTTTTTGGCTACTTCGAAAGCGGATCCTGAAAACGACGGAGTACACGTAAGCAGCCAAGGCTGACCGAGCCAAGGGACTCCTACGCCTCCAGGATACGGATACCTCACTCATCGCCTTCTGCGATAAGTAACTCACGTTCGGATAAGTGATTCTGCGGACCGAACAAGTCTTCACGTTCGAAAGCTCTTCTGCCGAAGCGATCCTTCGAGCCTTCTCGACTGTGTCGGTGACAGAGCCCCATGGACGGGTAAGAGTGCGCGTAAGCGGCAAGGCCGACCGAGCCGAGGGACTCCTACGCCTCTGGGATACGGATACCTCACTCATCACCTTCCGCGAGAAGCAACTCTTGCTCGCACAAACATTTCTGTTACCGACAAAAAAGTCCAGATACTCGAAACGAAAGGAAAAGAGACACAGCTTTACAACATGGCGAAGGTGTGTTTAGGCCTCGGCGGCCGCAGGAAACATACACTACAAGACAATCCGATCCTGCAGGCTCGGATCTTGACGGCTGAAGGGAGCAGCAGCACCCTTGGCATCGACGACACCTTCGGCGAGGGCCGACCTAGCCTCGGACGGCGACGCGGTCCGAGGATCTCCACTCTGGAGGACGACGTCATCACCACGCCCGGGCCATCGCCGCCAGGGTCTTCTCCGGGAATCCGGCCCGAGCAGGCGGCTCGGCCGGTCACCCCGGGGCCTCGGCCAGTTACCTTCCAAGGACGTCAATCCGGCCCGAGCAGGCGGCTCGGCCGGTCACCCCGGGGCCTCGGCCAGCTGCCCTCCAAGGACGTCAGCCCGACCTGAGGCCTCGGCTGGTCAATTCCGGCGTCGGTCCCGCTAACGGACGACCCGACCAGGCTCCGGCCAACCAGGTCTTCTTTTCGAGCCAACTCCGCCTCTGTTCATGTTGACGCCGCTACCCCTGGCCTCGGCTCATCGAAGAGCGGCCGAGGGGTTCCTTTAACTAAGCTAGAGAAGCCTCGGACAACAAGGCCGACCGAGCCGAGGGACTCCTACGCCTCCGGGATACGGATACCTCACTCGTCACCTGTACACGGGGCGACTCACGCTTGGTGAAGCGGTTTGGACAACCAACAGGCGAGTCTTAGTGCTCGAAAAGGAGGAAAAAACACGGCTCCGTGCCGAAATCACCTACATGTTCAGGCCCCGACAGCCACAATGAACAAAAACACTAGCATCCAAGGTGCCATTACAAACGGAACTCCGGTTCCACCTCCGCAGGTACGAACAACCCCACTCGACGGGGGAGAGGCCTGCGGAGCAACAGAAGACCGACGAACGGCTTGTCGTCGCCCGCCGCAGCCACGGCGACGACGACGACCTCTGTCGAGGCCCCCGCCCGTGCCCAAACTCGAGAGGCAAGGACGGGCAGAAGGCCGTAGAGTTGGAGGTCGGTCCGCGGGTGGCGCCGGCAAACTCGTCGGCGGCGGAACCTCTTCCAGCTGCCGTGGCAGGAGGCGGCACCGGGAGCGGCTCCGAAGCCGCTCGGCTCAGCGAGCCGAGCACGGTGCAGCTGTCAGCGCCACGGATGACTCCCGCCCTTCCCCCCGATCACTGAGGGAAGGAGCGGGCCACCGCCCACGCAGGGGCCGACCCCAACTCGGCACACTCCCCTCCCCAGCACTAGTGATGAAAATCCTTGAGGCTGAGGGAGGGGCAGAGGCCGCAGCCCGGCTCGCTTTCCCCCACCATCAAACTGGAGGTCACCATCTTGGGTGACCCCCGACGAGGGGGAGCAGCCGGGCTGGCTGATGAAAATCCTTGAAGCCGAACGATGGCTGAAAGGTACCAACTCCCACGGAGTTGCGTTCCTCCAACGACGAGGTGGAAAGACGGCGGATCTCCCCCATCCGGGGGCTTGGAAGGTGGAAAGACACGATGCATAAGGGAGCGCGAAGACATGGTCACCTTCCAAGGGGGTCACCCTCCTTTTAAGGGCGATTCTCCCTACTCGCGTCCCCAGCCGTCACGGGCTGAGTCTTCTCCAACACACTCCAAGGTCCTCCCCTGCGGCGCGGGGGCTGGGTCCCACACGTCATGCAAGCTGGCTCAGAGCAGAAGAAGCCAAACCGCCGCGCGCGGTGCATACAACCGCCCAGCGGTTACAAGCGACCCTCCACTTTTGCCCAGACCAGCGGGCGAAAGGGTGGGCGGCCATGCAAGCGGCATGCAACCGCGCCAAGTGGGCACGCTTCTCCGACTCCCAATACGCCCGGCATGGAGGCCCAGGCCCACGCGTCATGCAACCGGCGCGCCGAATGCTTCGTGCATGCAACTGCACCGCCACTTGCGCCACTACCGCGCCTCCTCGACTGCGGAACCAATACCGCGACTCGAGGCGACCCGGCGCGCGACCCAGCAGCACCAGCCTGGCGCGACGGTCAACGCGGCCAAAAGTGGGCCGGCAGTAATGGCGGTGGCAGGCGGGCAGGAGCAGCGGCCACGTCGTCAGCCAAGCTTACGTCCCATCCGGGGGCAGCGAGAGAACTCTCTCCCACGGCGTGAAGACAACACGCCCGTGATCCATTCCTCGAACGGCTCGCGCACGCGCAACGGTCGCTCCTCCAACCACTCGCCCCGTCGCATTAACTCCGCGGCGGGACACGCGGCGCCTCTGGCAGGAGAAGCGGGCGACGCTTCGCCTTCGCCATAATGACCGCGTCCAAAAAGGTACGCCGCGTCGTTCGATTTCGTATCCTTTTCCGTTTTTCCTCTTTCTCTCTCTTACAACAGGGACCGGGAAAGGGGGATACCCCGAAAAGGATCCTTCCCCGAGAAGGAACCAGGCTCCGAGCCCCCCTACTGATCAGAGGTTCGAAGGCTGGCCCCCCAGAAGGGTTCAATAGCCGCCTCAGATCGCGTGGGCCCTACACCCACTACTGGTCAGAGGTTCGAAGGCCGGCCCCTCGAAAGGGTTCAACGACCGCCTCAGGCTACTCGGGGCTCCGCGCCCAATACTGATCAGGGGTTCGAAGGCTGGCCCCCGAAGGGTTCACAGCCGCCTCAGACGCCGAGCGAGGGATGACCATGGGTACGTTCGATACATAACCAAGGCTCGGGCTGCGCTCCCGAGGTACCCTAGGACATTTCCGAGACCGGCGGGAACGATCTTGTAACGGAATCCCATCAGAGGGAGGCATCGAGCCCTCGGACCCCGTCGCTAGGGGACCGGGTCCGGCAGATCACCCGCAGGTACTTTTGGGCGTGCCTCTGGGCCCCTAGCCGAACCCTAACAAACGGGGCACGGACGTCCACTCGGATCACCCGCTTGCAGCTCAACGGAGACACCATGTTCGATGCCCATCAAGGGCAACATGGCGCTTTCCCCCCCTCCTCCTTGCGAAAAGGCGACGCAGGGGCGTATGTAAAAAAGCCGAGTCTGTCCCTGATCGCCCTCTCGCCCTGTGCAGAGGCTCGGGGGCTGCTCTCGCAAACCCGGCTTCGGCCGAACCGTTGACAGCGTCAACATACCAGCCCGAGAACTTGGGACCCGACCGTACACCCGGGCTACGGCCAGCTCGCATGAGGGAACGACCAGACCAGCCGAAGCACTACGTGAGGCATTAAGACCTCGAAGGAGTGAAACCACTCCTCCGAGGCCTCGGGGGCTACACCCGGCGGGTGCGCTCGCGCGCACCCACCGGAACAAAAGGCAACCGAGAAAGGCTGGTCCCCTTGCAAAAAAGTGCGACGAAAGCCTCCAAGCGAGTGCAAACACTCCCTTCGAGGCTCGGGGGCTACTGTCGGGGACCATAATTAGGGGTACCCTCAAGGCTCCTAATTCTCAGCTGGTAACCCCCATCAGCACAAAGCTGCAAAGGCCTGATGGGTGCGATTAAGTCAGGGATCAGTCCATTCGAGGGACACGATCACGTCTCGCTCGAGCCTAGCCTCGGACAAGGGCAGCCGACCCCGGAGGATTTCCGTCTCGCCCGAGGCCCCCCTTCAGCGGCGAACATATTCCCGGCTCGCCCGAGGCCCTGCCTTCGCTAAGAAGCAACCCCGACCAAATCGCCGCACCGACCGACCAAGTCGCAGGAGCATTTAATGCAAAGGTGGCCTGACACCCTTATCCTGACGCGCGCCCCCCAGCCGGCAGAGCCGAAGTGACCGCCGTCACTTCGCCGCTCCACTGACCGGCCTGACAGAAGGACAGCGCCGCCTGCGCCACTCCGACTGCAGTGCCACTTGACAGAGTAAGACTGACAGGCAGTCAGGCCCTGCCGAAGGCACGATAGGAAGCTCCGCTTCGCCCGACCCAGGGCTCGGACTCGGGCTAAGTCCTGGAAGACGGCGAACTCCGCCCGACCCAGGGCTCGGACTCGGGCTAAGTCCCGGAAGACGGCGAACTTCGCTCTGCCCGACCAGGGGCTCGGACTCGGGCTAAGTCCCGGAAGACGGCGAACTCCGCCTGACCCAGGGCTCGGACTCGGGCTAAGTCCCGGAAGACGGCGAACTCCGCTCCGCCCGACCCAGGGCTCGGACTCGGGCTAAGTCCTGGAAGACGGCGAACTCCGCCCGACCCAGGGCTCGGACTTGGGCTCGGCCCCAGAAGACGACGATCTCCGCCTCGCCCGACCCAGGGCTCGGACTTGGGCTCGGCTTCAGAAGACGACGAACTCCGCTTCGCCCGACCCCAGGGCTCGGACTCCGCCCCGGCACCAGCCGGCAATCTCCGCCTCGCCCGACCCGGGGGCTCGGACTCGACCTCGGCTTCGGAGGAGCTTCCACATCGCCCAACCTAGGGCGCAGACCAGCCACCTCAACAGGAGGCGCCATCATCACCCTACCCCGAGCTGACTCGGGCCGCAGGGAACAAGACTGGCGTCCCATCTGGCTCGCTCCGCCAGATAGGCAATGATGGCGCCCCGCATGCTCTGTGACGACGGCGGCTCTCAGCCCCCTTACGGAAGCAAGAGGACGTCAGCAAGGACTCAACCGCTCCGACAGCTGTCCCTCCGCCAAGCTCCATCGCTCCTCCGACGGCCACGACATCACACCAGCTGGGTGCCAAGATCTCTCCGGCTGCCACAACGGCATGTACCTAGGGCGCTAGCTCACCTCCGCTAGACACGTAGCACTCTGCTACACCCCTCATTGTACACCTGGATCCTCTCCTTACGCCTATAAAAGGGAGGACCAGGGCCCTCTTAGAGAGGGTTGGCCGCGCGGGGACGAGGACGAGAACAGGCGCTCGCTTGGAGCCGCTCGCTCCCTCTCCCGCGTGGACGCTTGTAACCCCCTACTGCAAGCGCACCCGACCTGGGCGCGGGACGAACACGAAGGCCGCGGGATTCCCACCTCTCACGCCGGTCTCCGGCCGCCTCGCTCTCCCCCCTTCGCGCTCGCCCTCGCGCTCGACCCATCTGGGCTGGGGCACGCGGCGACATTCACTCGTCGGCTCAGGGACCTCCGGTCTTGGAACGCCGACAGATGCTATAACCCGATGGGGAATTACCCATTGATATCTCTACTCCTTCCTTCGCTTCCTGTGATATCCTTATTTATCCGTTGCGTGAATAACCTGCAGCGGCCGGGGAGAAGGCACCAACGCAGAGAGGCCGGACAGGTCTGTAGTGTAGCTACATGAGGATTACTCTAGCAGGTTGTGGCTAATGTGGCACCCTTCTTTCCCTTTAAATCTTGTAATTAGCACAACTGTGGTCTCCGTTCATATTTGAGAAACAGATAGAAAGTCAACTTTTGGTTTCGTATGCCCCGTCAACCTCTATAAAAAAAACTTACGAGTACATATTAAGTTCTCATTTATTTATTACATGTAGCCTTGTGGTATGTAGCCTTGGGTGTCAAAGTTCAAGCGATCAACAATTAAAACTGGTATAAGTATAAATTAGTAGACTACATCATGAACACCTTAATTACTAAGAAATAAGGCATATATATGAATGCATATGCTAGACATGGTATACTAAAATTAACATATATCTCGTCCACAACTTAAACTAGAGATATGCAGAGTATATAGCCAATAACGAGGGTGGCCAGTGTCTCCAATCAGTATGACCAATATGTATAAACTGAGGTCTGAGGGAGCTCCACGAGGTTGTTGGTACACATCATCGATTGACTAGGCCGCTATTAAGAATTGATTGAGAAAAGGTGATTGGACAGCCAACTGTACATATTATTGATTCTTCCATTTCTCCTTATAAATTTGCCAGTAGTGACAACCATTATATTCAGGACAGCTCCACAAGTTTATTTTTGTCAACAAACGTTGCTTTAGAGATAGGTCACTCCATGCTGTCCCTGTTACTTTTGTGTAACCCACACACCTGGACGGTTTGACGTTAATATATGTGGATTGAGTGGAATTGAGCTGATTTAAATTTATAATAAGTCAAAATATATCTTAATCCTACTTAGGCCATCTGCAGTAGTCTATCCAAAGTTTATCCAAAAACACTGTTCTGCATTGTAAACTATATTGTTCGCAGAGTAGAGTTTGAATATGTGCATGTGGATGGGTAAGTTGTTAGAGGTAGGCTTATGACTTATTCGGTTATTCTAACATGTGAATTATAGTATATTGAGATGGATTGAGATATATTTTGACTTGTTATAGATTTAAACCAACTTAATATCATCCAATCCTTATGTATTAACGGTGAAACGAATAAACCCTTAGACCTTGTTCGGTTATTCCTATCTCAAGTGAATTGGATGTGATTGGAAAATTTTATAAAAATTTTTGACTTATTTGGAATTTAAACTCACTCAATCTCACTTAATCCACATGAATTAAGAATAAAACAAAGAAGCACTTAATATACTTCATTCCATGTTGATTGAGAATAACCGAACAAGTCATAATCTCGATTTTTCCTTTTTTAAAAAAAATCTATTTGCCCCAAAAGAATCGGATCGTCTTCGATTATTCTGGATATGAACGACAATGCATTGATCAAGAACTGTGACACGATAAGGACTTCAGATTTCGTCTCTTCCAATAAAACATGTGGAAACTGCTGTGTTGACTTGCATAGCTGTGCCGCCAAAGACAATCAATATACCGCAGCAAAATACATAGAATTGTTTTGCGAAAGTGAAATCCAAGCAGATTTTTATATAAAAACATCATAAACGTTGAGTTATATTCCGTTATAAAGTTAGATTTTTCCAGTTGTATTTTAATTCAGAAAATTGATATTAAACAACTAGTGATTATAGAAAGGTGCAAGTGTGGATCTAATATGTTTTATATGGATCCATACATTTTAATTCCGAAAATATATATTTAGGCCAAAATCATTAAAATTATGTCCAAATTTATATCAAATTAATATACTTTATCATTTTTATATGGGTGCTTAAGGTTATCTCCACGTGGGAACTTAAGGTTATCTTTCTATAGACTATTTATTAGTATTGGTAACTTATTTGCAATTTTCGGTCGACACGATGGATTTAATTGTATTTTGATGATTTTCTACAACAAGAAATTAATAATATATAAATAGCCTAAAAAATCATGAAATTTTACGGAGGCACAACATATGTTCATATATAACCATAAAAAATGTTTGGATCATAAGATCTATAAGATGCCCGCGTTTCTTCCATTTCACGTTCACTTATTTGTATGAGTTACATGTGAAATCAATATAAGTATCCAAGTTTCAACATAATCAGTACTTTACTTTATCATTTTCATATGAGAACCTGAGTTATCTTCGTATAAAATGTTTATTTGTTTTTGTAACTTATTTGTAATTTTTGAAACTAGAATATTTTATGAATTTTTAATATTGCGGTGTTGGTTCTACAATATCCTTGCAATTAGTAACTTTGAACTGCATGATGTCAATTTTATCGGTTTCCTTTCTTACATTTCATCTATCATATACATTATTATGTATTGCTTAATTTATGTATTTGTTGGTTGGTTGAACAATTAATATCATTGGGACGAACTACCCGACAATTATCCGGTACCTACCCGAGTAGTATCTGTTATCTATTTTTTTACTCGCTCGGATTATTACCCGGTCTCATCCTGTATCCGTCCCGAATCTTAACTACCCGTACCCGGTCTCGTATCCGAGAGAAATACATTAGGCTAGGATACGGGATGACCCTGTATCCGGCTGTATCCGTCTCATTTTCATCCCTAAAGATTAAACTCTTAAAACGCTAGCATTTATTATGGACCATGAAATATTAAATAAATTAAATATCGAACAATCTTCGCTAAATATTTAAAGGCACATAATAATTACTCTTAAGTGTTCTGCTGTTTGATATACTTACTGGCTGTGGCTGGCCAGTGGCCACCACACCTGTTTCCTTGTGTCAGGTCTTTGTCCCTCGTTGCGTGTGCTGGCCTTTGCCCATGTAGGAGAGCAAGATCGGCTCTCCTGACTCAGCAAGGAATTCCTTGCTAGGGACAGCGAGCATGCCTGGCGAAGCAAGCTTTGCTCCTTACCGATGCAGGTCAGGTGAAGCTAGGTAAGGCTAGCTCCAACAACGCACTGTAAAGCGTTCTGTACTCTAAATTTAGAGTTCAGAAGAGTCCTCTAGGCGCCCAGCAAGGAACTCTAAATGACACTCTAAATTATAGAGGACGCCGCGCGCACCCTAGATGTGGAGACTTGGAGACGGCCGCTATCGGGGCGAGGGGTCGGGCTCCCGCGGGGGTGAAAAATCCGGGCGCGCTGTACTCCCGTCGCTGGTGACTTCGATCCATCTCGGCGAGGGGGCCTCGCGGCGCTGCTCGTCGGCGGAGCCGGCCAAGCTGGGCTCCAAGAGGTCGTGCTCGAGCGGGTCTGGCGGCGGACCGCTCTCGGTGGTTGGAGGCAAGGAGGTGGCCCGCGACGAGACAAAGATCGAAGGCTCGGGTGCAACCGTCGGTGTTCGTCGCCGTCGAACCGCCATCGCGAAGAAGCTGAGAAGATCCACGGCACCGACGAAGGAAGGTGCGGAGAAACGCAAGCGCATCTCGTCGTCGCCATCGTCATCGTCTTCCAGTAGGTCGGGTGCTCCAGATCCGAAGAGGAAAAGGTACACATTGCAGATCCATTGTGCTTTCTATGATTGTATTAATTGAAATGGTAGAACTCGTCCAGATCTAGGGTTTAAGGTTCAGCCAACACACATTCGATGGTTGTAGGCTTCATTGAGCAGTAGGTTTTGACTTGATAATTGCTGTTGTCAGTAACAACATTTGATTGTGCTACAAGCTTTGTTGTTCTAGGAATGGATGTGTATTCACAAATACATGGCGACTGGTTTTGACACACTAAATCATCATCACTAGGTTTTGTCTTCATAATTGATGTTCACATTAAGGAAATTTGATTCTGCTAGAAGCTATGTTGTTGTAGGAAACGTTGTGTATTCACAATGACTTGGCGAATGGTTTTCACACACTGAATCATGACCACTAGGTTCTTTCTTCATAATTCAATTTGACATTGAGAACATTTCATTGCGATGTGTATTCACAAAAACATGGCGACTGGTCTTCATAATCCAATTTGACACACTGAATCATAACACCAGTTGTTTGGCACAAGATTATAGAGTAATCTTGATCATTATTTCAACTGCCTATTGGCAATAGTAGCTGCTACGGAGTATATTTACCATTATAATTTATGAACTAGGCCACGGTATACATAAAATTTTGACGTACATATATTAACAGAACCATATGTTTTATGTAGACCATGGATTCGGAGAACGCAAAGCTCCGAAGAGCACTCGCTCATTTAATCAGAGTAGTGGAGGAGCGTTGTGCCGACATCGTCGATGTCGTCCACGGTGCCTTCCAACCAGTTAGCGGACCAGTCCTCAATGAAATGAATCGTGCATTAGTTCAGATCGAGGACCTCGTCAACGACCTTGATCAGCTTGCACTGGAAACAGACTGGGAGATGGAGCACATGGCCCCTTCACCAATTGCTGAATCATCACAAACAGAGGATGAGCTTCTGATTGATTATGATTCAGAGTTGAACAATGACGATACCGTCGGCTACGACGACGGCCGTGACTACTCCACCGACGACACCTATCCCTACTAGATTAGCAAGCACCTAAGAAAATATGTGTATGTGTTAGGTTTATGTATGTCGTACTAGTCTTTTGTATGTGAACACAACAGATGTGTGCCACAAATTTCTGGTTTAGTTGATGCCATGTTTATGTTTGTCGACACCTATCTTTGGTAATGCTTAATGTTATCAACTTTCCAATATATGTAGTCTTCAGCACTTGTGACTTTGTTGTGCCTATCCTGTTTAAAGTCTCATGGTTTCTATTTATTTGAAATGGTTGCCTCAAATGTACTACACTTATTTAGTTCAATCTCTTGTATTTTTTGTGTGAGTACCTTCAATGTACAGCATGGGTACGGACTGGAACCAAGTTATGGCACAATATGGAACTTTCCTATCCGAGGATGATGGCACTCAGTTTCAGAACACTGCATTTGCTCCTCCGCCTGAGATACCAGCCCAGGGCTCACCAGCACCACCTCCAGTGAAGAAGGCTCCTCAACGCACAAAGCTAGCAAATTTCACGTCTGAAGAGGATATGAGGGTTTGTCAAGCTTGGTTGGCTGTAAGTTGTGATCCCATTGTCAACACTGGTCAGAAGCGTCAAGGATTTTGGAATCGGATTACAGAGGCATACAACTCTCGCAGAGGATCAATGCCAGAGAGGTCTACAAAATCTCTCATGAGCAGGTGGGACAGTATCAAAACTCAATGTTCTACATTTGCTGGATACATGATGGTTGTGCTTCGACAAAACCCAAGTGGCATGACTGATGCAGATAAGGTTAGTGTATGTACTATTATGCATATGTTCTTCATCAATGTACTTAACTACTATTATGCATATTGCACTTGATAATAGTAGACTTGTTTAATCATATTGCACTTCCTGAATTACAGCATGACACATTGAACAACCAGAAATCTGATGAAGAAGTTCATCTGTTTGCAGTACACATAGTAGCTTGGGAGAAACAGAACCTACGACATTAGACATTACACTACGACATTTTATTGATGATGCAAACATAAACTACATACTTAAGCAGCTCTCGATCCAAGCCGCGCCCAGTGGTGGTGGATTAGATAAACCTGCAACTGATTATATTTAACTGGATCATGTAGTTGGTCGTACCTATTGTTGATGTACTCATTGCGCTCCGACATGGAACCATGAGTAGTGTCCGCCAAAACTCCGATGTTGTTGAAGCTTGTGTTCAAAGACGAAGGACCTTCATCTTCTACGATCATGTTGTGCAATATGATGCAAGTTTTCATTATATCTCCAATGTGTTGTGGAGACCAACCATATGCAGGACCACGAACTATGGCCCATCGCTTCTGTAGTACTCCAAATGTTCGTTCAATGTCTTTTCTAGCGGACTCTTAAATAGTGGCAAAGTGTTGTGTCCTCACATCATACGGATGACGGATTGTCTTGACAAACGCTGGCCAGTCCGGATAAATACCATCTGCTAGGTAATATCCCATGTTGTACGTGTGTCCATTGACAGAGAAAGTGACTGGTGGACTATCACTGGTAAGATGCGAATCAAACAGGTTTGAACGCTGAAGAACATTGATGTCGTTATAGCTACCGGGCATGCCGAAGTATGCATGCCAAATCCATAGGTCATATGAGGCAACAGCTTCGAGGATCATTGTAGGGTGTTTACCGCGACCGGTAAACATCCCCTTCCATGCAGTTGGGCAGTTACGCCACTCCCAATGCATGCAATCGACACTACCAAGCATACCGGGGAAGCCGCGTGCCTCTCCAACTTGGAGAAGCCTAGCGATATCAGTAGGAGTTGGTTTCCTGAGATAGTACCCCCTAAAAGCGGTTTGGATGGCGGTGCAAAAGTGTTTCAAAGCCTCATGTGCCGTAGATTCACCAATGCATACGTATTCGTCAACAGCATCCGCAGGAACACCATATGCAAGGATACGTACGGCAGCAACAACTTTCTGAAGGGCAGATAGACCTAGCTCATCGGCACAGTTTGGACGTTGAACGAAGTAGGGATCCACTTGTTGCACAGCAACAACGAGGCGCTCGAACACATGGCGACGCATGCGAAACGTATATTGCAAACTTTTTTGAGTACAAGTGTGAAGTACGTACTATGGACGTGAATAGATATGTGCGTAACAAAAAACATACCTCCTCCGAAATTGTGCATCCGTGTACACCGGTTGCGCGCAAAAGTAGTCGGCTCGAATTCTTGCATCACCACTGATATGGTCACGATGGATTCGAACATGACCGGGAATGGAACCAGCATACCGACGCTCGTTAAGTGCACGACGCCTACGATGTTGGTACGTCGCAACCTCGAGCTCATGGTCTTCATCTTCCATGTCTTGCGCCATGCTAAGAAAAATATTGGAATCTACGAACCGGTCCATTGTTGTGGAGGAGTGTATGCGAAGTGTGAGTGAAGTGTTGAAGTAGTGAATATTTATAGAAGGGATAGGCTTCGGAGAGAAGCCATACTCTTGTCGTGCAGCCGAAGCTAGTCGATGGCTTGTTGATGAAGTGTCGTGGCTTACGGTGGAAGCACGACAATGTCTAAACATTTTTTAATACGATTCAAATACCGTGACACGTTTTTTCGACAATAATTACACACAACATAAAATGGAATGTTATTTATTTTGTACATTTCGAAATTATTAATCAACCATTGTTTTTAGATTATTATTTCTAAAATTATTGATTACAAAATTTTTAGCATCCTTTGAATAGCATGAATTGGGTACAAAACAAAGAAAACAGAAAAAGAAAAGGAAAAAGGAATTCTGTTAACACTGTAGCTTTAGGGGATCAAATTTAGGGGACGTTGCTGGAGACACAGAAGATATAGAGGACAGAATCTTTTAGAGTGTGCTGTAAAGTACAGGGAATATTTCTTTAGAGGACGAAATTTAGGGGACGCTGATGGAGACAGCCTAAGACCGTAAGAGATCCAAACATACTCATATAGTTGGCTTGGTCAGCAGAAGATAAGCTGCTCTGCTGGATGAAAGTAGATAGCTGAGTGTAACGAGGTATGGTAAAGCGTTTAGGAAAATAAATTTTGTCTATTTCAGTTACATGATCTAACAGTATCCAAAATTTATATAATTTTACACACAAGTTGATAATCAGATATTATATTTTTCTTAATTTTCTTAAAATTTTAGGAATAACACATTAATAACTAAAAAATACATAAAAAGAAATTAATCTTTTTTGATAGATTCATTTCTTATCTTTTGATACTAAAACTTTTACATAGGTAACTAATACAATTACTAAACTACTAATTTTTTGTTGATTTTATTAAACAATTTAAGTAGCATTTTTTTCTGATTACTAACTAAATCCATTGTATATTTGTTGTTTTATAAACAATTAGCATTTTACACAGCCACCCTTTCCCTTTCTGCTAAAATAACTTATACAAATATTTCTAGAATGAGCACTTTAAATATGGACCTATAACTTAAAATATTTCTAAGAACTTTATATGGGTCTATATTTAAATTTATTAGAAAATTTTAAAAATATTTGTGTTGGTTATTTTAACTGAGAATTGTTCGCCTTGTATTACAACTTGAACTTTAAAATAAGATGTTTACTTAGAAATTGCTTACTATATTCTTTAACTTTGACCCCACGTGTCATACATAAAAGGCTGCCCCTCTTTCTCTCTGTCAGGAATAGAGATGGCAATGGGTACCCGTGACTCGATACCCGATGGGTATTTACTCTATTAGAGTATGTATGTGGGCTAAATATTCTACCCGTGGGTCTGTTATTGGACAAAAATCTTCACCCAATAGGTAAACGGGTATTAGAACGTTCCGCCTCCACCCATACCCGTTAACCCGTGGGTATAAAATACCCAATATAAACTTATCCAAAGCATGAACTTGGACTTTAGTCATCCAACTTTTTTACTATTTAACAACAATTTAATGACCATGTAATAGAACATGTAATGTGCTATATAGTACTATCATAGTGTTATTACTTTATCCAATTATCTTTCGTGTGTTGAATGAATAGTTAAATGATGCTAGAAAAATTTGTAATGGTACTTATATGGATATACTTAACATTTGTATAGTATAACATTTTGATAGTTATTTAATTTTTGTGGGTACGGGTGACCCGATGGGTGATCCATACCCACATGGGTATGGGTATGGGGGTAAATCCATACCCGTCAGTGTATATGGGTGTCCCGGTGGAGTTATTTTTGTATCGTGGGTATGAGTATGGGATAGTAATACCCAGTGGATATTTACCCATTGCCATCTCTAGTCAGGAACTTCCACGGCATGAACTCCAGGTCCCTAGCCTTCTGAACTTAAATTTATGGTCTGGTCGCCATTGGCAGCCTATCCCTAGATGCACACAGCCATCGTCGCCCCTCCACTCTGCACGCGCAGTCACCGCTGCCGGCCCTCTGCCCCTCCGCCCTGCATGCCTCGTGCCTCACCGTCCCATAAACGCCACCACCCAACCGATGACGAGCCCTCGGCCGCCCGTGCCCGTGCCTGCGAGTAGGGATAGCAGCGGGTCGAATTTTGTTTGGGTGTAATAATATCTGATCTAAAATTATATTCGAGACTTCTACAAATATTTATATCTACCAAACTAATCGGGCGAGAAACTGTATCCGTACCCGTGCTCATTGGGTATCTACCGAGTATCGGGTATTCAGTGGATATGTTACTGTAGGCTAAATAACATTCAGTTAGTGTTATAATAAATACATAAAATATTTTAGTTTTCATCTAAGCACCGGTACAACACGAGAATGACTATATTTGGCTACACGTCGATACAATATCTCAACTCATAATTATCGCATCCAATAGATTTAAATTCGAGTACAGAGAATAAAAGCTTAATTAGTTCATGATAGTTGACAATCATAACATTGTCAATGTCTCATTGGTCTCTGGCACATTACAGCTGACTGTTAGCACAAATTAATATTCATTAATCAACAACACATGCGCCATGATAAATTGATAAATAAAAACAACATGCAGCAACCAGCTCCAGCAGCCTGTGACATGGTGTATAGTAGCAGCAGCCTGACGCCAGCAACAGCAGCCCGTGGCCGTGCCTGTGTCTATGGTGAAGTAGCAGCAACCAGCATGCAACAAAACCAGGATTGCTGTGTATTTTTTTTTGGCTCTATTCTATTATGGTCCTTAATTTTTAGTGGATGTAGCACATTTAAAGAGGTATATTGATATCTCGGATATCCACTGGATACCCGCGGGTAAAGTATTTTACCCATACCCAACACGATATATTTCGAGCATCCCACCCGATAGGATCCACGAGTGAGTTTTTCTACCGGGTACGAAACCCGCGGGTATCCATACCCACGGGTCCAATTGCCATCCCTACCTGCGAGCCCCACCACCTGGCCTCCCTCGTCGGCAATCCCAACGAAACCGCTCGACCATTAGGTGTACATTCGGGCCGCCCGGCCCGACACAACCCAAGCCCGAAAAGGCCCCTATTGTTTGAATTTCGGGCAGGTCCAGCCTGTTTAAATTTCGGGTCGTGCCGGGCCGGCCCACGGGCCTAGCTCTCGGCCCACGGCCCGACACGTAATTGCTTAAACGTGTCGGGCTCATTTCGGGCGGCTCGAAATTATAAAAGCCCAAAATTCAATTTTTGGCTCGGAATTCACATCAGGTCTCGAAATTCAATTTTTGGTCTGAAATTCAGTTTTTGGCCCAAAATTCACATCAGGGCCCGAAATTCACACGAGGCCCTAAATTCAAAACAAAATTAATAAAACAAATAAAAGATAAGACAAATAAATTTGACTAAAAGTAAACTTAATATTTGTATTAAATTACTAGAGATATGCAATGACTACCTCGTTTACAAATCACTTTGTTAGAAGAAAAAATAGTATAATCAGCTTTTTACAAAGTTTATAAGTTCGGTTCATTATCTAATGTTTATAACAAAAGTAAAATTACATCACATACTCTAATTCAAAGCTAAGAGTATAATCAGCTTTATACAAAGTTCATAAGTTCGGTTCATTATCTAATGTTCATAACAAAAGTAAACTTACATCACATACTCTAATTCAAAGCTACAAAAAATATCTAACTAGCATTATCTCTAGCTATAAAAGTGTGGAATGAAGTGTGGTTTTAATAAATATATAGGTTTTTTCTTGCCTCATATGAGTCATTTCGTGTCTACCTTAAACGGGTTGTGCTCGTATCCGCCCATAGACCGCGACCTCGGCCCAAATCTGGCACGATATATCGGGTCGTGCCGGCTCGACACTAAAATATTTCGGATCATGCCGTGTTTGGGCCGTGTTTTTTTCGTGCTTTGGGCCGGCCCATTAGACCCGACCTAAATGTATACCTATATCGACCACTTGGCTAATAGGCCTCCTGCGTTGTAAGAGAGACGGAGCGTGGGAGAAGAGATGGATAGGGAACAGACCAAAGCGTTTTTTTGTGTAATGAGTGGAAGAGGTGAGAAATATATCTACCAACTTCGCGAGGTAGCTAAAAACTAGTGTTCGTGAAGTACCTATTTTGCTACTTCATGGAATATGTGAAGTTGGTCCAACTTTATCTTTTTGTGTAGATGAGCCCATGACGTTGGAAGCATTTGGCTTGAGATTTAGGAAGTCGAGCTCCATTTAATGAAACTAAGCAGTCACAAACATCCCCATAGGCCGGACAGTCAAACGGGCCTAGCGGCTGGTCCGACCCCCGAGGCCGGCAGCTAGCGGAGAGGGCAACAGAGCGGGTCCACTATCGCGGACAGTCCAACCTCTAAAGTCAGACAACTCGCAAGTGCGCAGGGAGCCTCAAACTCTTTCGAAGTACGCATAATAGAAGAGTTTAAAGATCTCGACAAATTAAGATAAAGGTTTACATCGATCGATCCTTTAGAGAAGATTGACATACGAGATGATAAAACTATAAGGCCGACTTTTATGAACAAGACCCTGTAAGCCGATCCTAGAAATAAAATGATTGGTTTATTAAAAAGATTCTAATTGTTTTGTCTAGAGCTATACTGAAATGCCAGAATTAAGCCGAGAGCTAGTGGAGCATTAGTTACCTATTAAGCATGTTTCAGACCCTTCAAGCAAAGACCAAGATCGTTTCGTCCGGACTTACTCCCTAAGATTAAGGACGATATTCACCGACTCTTTGAAGCTAACTTTATTAGGCCTTGCAGATATGCGGAGTGGGTCTCTAATATTGTGCCGGTGGAGAAGAAGGATTCAGGTAAGCTCAGAGTATATATTGACTTCCGAAATCTAAATAGAGCAACTCATAAAGATGAACATCCTAAGCCTATAGCCGACATGTTAATTAATAATGCATCAGAAAAATAAAGTTATTAGCTTTATTGATGGTAATGTCGGATATAATCAAATTTTCATGGCCGAGAAAGATGCGTCTAAAATGGCCTTTCATATGTCCAGGATTTATTGGGTTGTTTGAGTGGGTTTCTTATGTGGAATACTAATGGATAGGGCGTCGTTTTTAAGTGCTACAAGATCTAGTGCACTAAAACTCGTGGTTATGGACTCGAATCCTTTAGTATGGAACATTGTCTTTTCCAAGTAAAAATCCCTAGTATACGAAAGAATGAAAAGGTGCTTTCGTTCTTGTGGAATAAGAAGCCCTTGTACTTTAATGAAAGGAAAATAGGAATTTTTCATTAGGTATTTGACCAAATAGGATTGTCCAGTTCCTATAGAACCTATCACTAAAATACTCGATAGGGCTAAGCGGAACGAAAAGGGTTTTCCATGAGATGGTAAATGGAAACGATTAGCCCCACACGAGGTTTGGGAATAAGTGATTGTCTGATAATGAGCAAGGAATATATGTCTTTCTGCTAAAGAGAATCTATTAAACTCATAATTTATTAGATCATTGTTAGCAATGTCAACTAAGTATCATAAGTAAATGGATCTCGGTTGTTCAATCCTTTGATAACCAAGGTCATTTTTTGCTAAAGAGAAATGATCACTATGGGTCACACTCAATAGAATTGGATCCATTCCAAATAGCGAGAATTAGGATTCTTGATCCCTCTCAATCTCTCTTTCAATTCGAGGATCTGGAGAGGTGTTTTCATAGTCATCTCCGAATATTTGTCATCTCCGAATATTTTCGATTTCATTTTTCTATGATATGTCTTTCTATATGAAAATTGGTTATTTATGATGTACGATGATCTCTATTAAGCATCCATGGCTGAATGGTTAAAGCACCCAACTCATAATTGGTAAATTTGCGGGTTCAATTCCTGTTGGATGCACGCGAACGGGAACGGTCTATTGGAATTGGCTCTCTATCCATGGAATATCATCCATCATCCATACATAACGAATTCGTATGGTATATTCTACAGATAGAGGAATACATAAAGTTGAACATAATAAAATAAGAAATTGAAAGATTTTGTTGAAATTGTTCGTTTGGAAATTTTCCGAAAAGCTAATTATAGGTTGTCTCCATCGGAACAATAGAGTTGTTATGCTTATTACTAAACTTGTTGAAGAGTTGAAGAGATGAAATAGAACCAATGTCTATCTTTTTTATCAGAGGTTAAATCAATCATCAGAAGAAGAATTAGGCCAAAAATTAGGATACATTCTGGAAAAATGAAAGAAGCAAATGAAACGCTTTTATAAAAATTCTCGTAGAATCGAGAATGAAGTTTTCATTCTGTACATGCTAGATCATGAATTAGTAACTGCAGCCAATCTCCGAAAAGTCCCGATTGTTTTGATTTTTGGAATTGGATATTTACGGAATCCCCATGAATAGGATCAAACCTTATTCCATGCTATATTTCTATAAGATTCCTCTTTCTTATTCTTAAGTAAGCCCCCGAGAGGGCTTAGTTGATCATGATTTCTGTTTTCTCTTTTTTTCTTTTTATTTGTTTCGAAAAAGATATCGTCTGATTCTCCTTCTATTGATTCTTTTCTGATCGAGATGTATGGATCCATGTGTCTACATACCTAGATTCTGTTCATGGATTAACGAAAATGTGCAAGAGCTCTATTTGCCTCTGTCATTCTATGAGTCGCTTCCTTTTTGCGTATGGCACCCCCACTCCCTTTGGCAGCATCTACTAATTTGGAACTTAATTTGAAAGTCATATTTCGACCCGAACGCTTTTGGGATGCTTCTAATAACCAACGAATGGCAAGTGCTCTTCCTTGTTTAGATCCTATTCAATCAGAACTTTCCACGTCGATCCTTTTTTATTACGTCTTATTTTTACTCCTATATTGGGAGTTACTCTACGTATTTCTTGATGTAAAACCAATAGTGGATTTGTTTCTGTCTTTTGTTGAATCTTTTCCATGGCTCGATAGAGAATTTGATAAGCCAATGATTTTTTTCATCATTCATAATACGGTTAACCACCATGTTAACTAATCGATTACGAAAAAATGGATCGGATTTTGCGGTTCTTTTTTCTGCAGTACCTCGACGTGACATGAGCGTGAAAGAGGTTCAAGAATCCATTTTCTTTTTATAAGGGCTAAAAACGAATCACTTATTTTTTTGGCTTTTTGGCCCCATATTGTAGGGTGGACCTCGAAAGATAGGAAAGATCTCCCTCCAAGACGTACATACGACTTTCATCGAATACGGCTTTCCACATAATTATATAGGGATCTATGAGATCGAGTATGGAATTCTGTTTACTCACTTTAAATTTAGTATCTATTTCCCTCATTTTCCCTCTAGGACCGGAAATCCTGTATTTTCCATATCCATACGATCGAGTCCTTAGGTTTCCGAAATATTCTGACTTGCTCCTACGGAACCCAGGTCGAAAGGATTGAAAAAGTCAGACATTCACAACCACTAATGAAGGATTCCTCGAAAAGTTAAGGATTAGTAGTTCTTTTTCGAAATCCATTTTGAAAAAGAATGGAATCGATCTTATACATACGTGAGGAAGGTAATCAAAAAAGAAAGAAGCAGAGTTCTTCTTTCTTTTATAACTTAGGAGCTGCGCGAGATGAAATTCACATGCACGGTTTTGCATGAGAGAAAGAAGCGAGGAATCCTCTTTTTGACTCCGACTCCCCAGTCCAGTCGTTGCTTTTCTTTCTGTTACTTCGAAAGTAGCTGCTTCAGCTTTAGCCACGTGAATTCTCGATATTTCTTTTTTATTTCTCATCAAACAAATGCATCTTCTTCTAGAAATCCTAGCTATTCTTAGCATGATATTGGGGAATCTCCTTGCTATTACTCAAACAAGCATGAAACGTATGCTTGCATATTCGTCCATAGGGCAAATCGGATATGTAATTATTGGAATAATTGTTGGAGACTCAAATGATGGATATGCAAGCATGATAGAGGTTCTTCCATTATTTCGTCTTTTATTATGTTAGTGGAACGGGGAAAATGGGAACTCAGAGATATCGAAGAGTAAAAAAGGATGGAATAAAAGAGTGATTGGTTGAAAAGAAAGAGAAATAGAATAATGAGAATGATATGGATTTACACAAACCTCTAATGATTAGAAACTAAAAACGAGATCTTGAAGTAATTCGAACGATTTCGATTATCATTTATTTGTACTTATTAGTTACTTCTACCCAATAGAGCTTAGAAGTTGGAAGTAATAATTTCTTGGTTGATTGTATCCTTAACCATTTCTTTTTTACACGAGGAACTCATCATGAATCCACTAATTGTTGTTGCTTTCGTTATTGCTGCTAGATTGGCCATAGGGCTTGCTTCTATTGGGCCTGAAGTTGGTCAAGGTACTGCTACAGGACAAGCTGCAGAAGGTATTACGAGACAGCCAGAAGTAGAAGGTAAAATAAGAGGTACTTTATTGCTTAGTCTAGCTTTTATGAAAGCTTTAACAATTTATGGACTGGTTGTGACACTAGCGCTTTTATTTGCGAACCCTTTTGTTTAATCCTAAAAAAGAAAATGAGTCATTTAGATTAGATACTTTTTTTCTTTTTTTAGTACATTAGTATTTGCTTATGTAATTCTAAGTATATCAATACTTTACTTTACTCCTATTTATTATACTATTTCTTTTTTATATTATTTCGGAAATTTTGTATTTATCAAGATAGACAATACCCTATGAACCCCAAGAAGGGCTGATTTGAGCATGATCAATTTAGAGGATATGCTCGCCCTCTTTCTTCACATCCTTAGTTTAGGACAGTGGAAAGTATTTTTCCTTTTATTTTAGGAATTTTGGGAACATTTCAACAAAAGAGATCTTTCATAGGTCAAACGAGACCTAAGACTTAATCTAAAAGAAATTATTAGATTGAATCTATATGCATTAAAAAACGATAAAACGGACGAGCGAAGTAAGTAATCGAAAAACTTTATTTTTTGTTCGTCCTATCTATAAGAGGAGAGCATATGAAAAATGTAACCTATTCTTTTGTTTTTTAGCTCACTGGCCATTCGTTGGGAGTTTCGGGCTTAATACCGATATTTTAGCAACAAATCTAATAAATATAACTATAGTGGTTGGTGTATTGATTTTTGGAAAGGGAGTGTGTGCGAGTTGTAAGAATAGATTTCTGCTTTTTTGGATCTAGTTTCGCTTATTCTCCTCGATGGATTCTATCTTAAAACACACATTGCTAACACTAGAAAACTTTCCGCTTCTTTCTATTCTATTGAGATGACAAAGAAGAAAAAGTGGATTTCCAGTCGCGGGCTACAAAATTCAGAACAAATTAGAACCATTAACTATAATATAATAATATAATTAACTATAATAAAATAATATAATTAACTATAATATAATAATATAATAAATATAAAATAAAGGATATGTAGATAGGTGGATAACTAGATTGGCAAGTACTTAAAAAATAAAGTACTTTATCTTTATTTTAGGATTCTACAACGAAATCCTTTATTTTCTAGCAATTCTACTACTACGAAACAAAAAAGACCCTTCAAATTCTTTTTAAAAAAAACTAAACGTGCTATTCTAAATCGAACTAAAGTCAAACTTTCTAGTACTTATAAATTCTTATGGCTTTATCTCTTTCTTAAAAAGCAGATAAAATGAGAAATCTTTGCTATCCAATCTTTTTAGAATATCATAAAGTTTAAGTGGTAGATTTTTCTAGGACTGTTTTATCGATTCATTTTTATTCCATTTCAACCCCTGCTAAAATCGAACTTTTGTCGAAATCATCTCTATTCATATGTATGAAATACATATATGAAATACATATGTGGAGTTCCCTAGAATTTCATGTGATTCAGTAAACAGAATATGGATTCCATGATTGCTAGATTGATCTGTAGGGATGAAGAGTGAGCTGATAATGGAATTTTTCTTCTATAAATAGGAAACTTAAGATTCAAATGCTCTGGAATGGAAATGAGGGAATGTCCACAATACCCGAATTTAGTCAAATCCAATTCGAGGGATTTTGTAGATTCATTAATCAAGGCTTGGCGGAAGAACTTGAGAAGTTTCCCACAATTAAAGATCCAGATCACGAAATTGCATTTCAATTATTTGTGAAAGGATATCAATTGCTAGAACCCTCAATAAAAGAAAGGAATGATGTGTATGAATCACTCACCTATTCTTCTGAATTATATGCATCCGCGAGATTAATTGTTGGTTTCGATGTGCAAAAGAAAACCATTTCTATTTGAAACATATTTCTAACATAGCCAGGAAGGTTGATGCTTTCACTCCTATTCTTTGGCTTAAAAATGATGTCGACTTTACTTGGGGACAGAACATCAGGAAGCATTTGATCTTATTAAATACTATTTGTATTCAGCTCCAGTATTAAAAGCATCAAAAGCAGGAGTGTCATTCAGGTTATACATTGTAGTCGAAGATAAAATTGTCGGAGATGTTCTGACTCAGGAGACCGAAGGAAAGGAGCATGTTGTGACCTACTTAAGCCGGAGGCTAGTGGATGTTGAAACAAGGTACACCTTCGTTGAGAAATTATGCTTATACTTGTTTTATGCATGCATCAAGCTTAGATGTTATTTATTGTCTAGTCCTTGCACTGTTTCTGATCAAACCGATGTGATTAAATACATGTTGCAAACTCAGTTATGAGTGGTATAATTGGTAAATGGGTTTATGCGCTTATAGAATATGACTTGGCTTATGAATCATTAAAATCTATGAAAGGTCAGATTGTAGTAGATTTTATTGTAGAACATCGGATTGGTGATATTCAGGAACAAGACATTTCATACCTCACTATTACTCCCTAGATTATGTATTTTGATGGACCGGTTTGTAATGAAGGACAATGGATTGGCATCATGCTTGTTTCACTAAGGAATGCTTCTTTAAACTTCTATAGCCGATTGAAAACTTATTGCACTAACAATCAAGCCAAATATGAGGCCCTCTTATTCGGTTTAGAACTTTTAGATTATATGGGAGTGAAACATGTGAGGGCATTTGGTAATTCTCAGCTAGTTGACTAGCAAATTTTAGAGGAATAATAATGTTTAGATGGCACTTTGAATAGTTATTTTGAAAAATGTAAGGGCATAATCCGTTCTTTTGACAAATTCGATCTTCGACATATATCTAGAGCTAAGAATTGCAGAGCTAATAATTTGGCGCAAGATGCATTGGGTTATTGGATAAAGCGAGGGAAATTTCATAGTGCTAAAAGTCTGATAACTGGTATTGCGCCAAATTCTTAGGTCGCGGACTGTCCGGGTTACATAGCCGGACCATCCGCGGTGGGCTCGAACCATTCGGGCAAGGAGTCCGGACCACCGATGGTACCAGAGACGTCTCCTTATTAATTCAGCTGACAACAGAGCCGATGAAACTAATTGGAGGGCACCTATAATTAGTTACCTACGTAATCCCAATGTTAGGATAGATAGGAATGTTCGACGTACAACTTTCAAGTACATTTTGATTGATAATGAACTTCATCGCCGAACTGTTGATGATGTCCTACTTAAATGCTTGGGCCTAGATGATGCTATATTTGCTATGGTCGAAGTACATGAAAGGATTTGTGGTACTCATCAATCGGCTCCAAAGATGAAATGGCAATTGAGAAGATCCGGCTTCTATTGGTCCAACATGATAGTTGATTGTTTTAGATACTACAAAGGATGTCAAGTATGTCAGAAGTTCGGTGATCTGCAGTTGGTCCCCGCAGCTGAACTACATCCTATTATCAAGTTGTGGCCCTTTAGGGGGTGGAGTTTGGACTTTGTAGGAGAAATTCATCCTTCATCATCAAAGGGGTGTCAGTTTGTGTTGGTGGCCACATACTATTTCACTAAATGGACTGAAGTTGTTGCTCTAAATAACATGACACATAAGGAAGTAATTGAGTTTATAACTGAGCATATCATTCATAGATTCGGCATTTCCCAAACTTTGACTATGGACCAGGGGACTTCTTTTATGTCAAAGGAGGTACGTGAGTTTGCTGAATTATATAAGATCAAATTGTTCAATTCTTCTTCATATTATGCTCAGGCCAATGGACAGTCCAAGTCTAGTAACAGGACTTTGATTAGCCTTATAAAGGAGAAGGTATCTGATCATCCTAGGCATTGGCATAAGGTTTTGTCTGAAGCTTTGTGGGCTCATAGAATATCTAAACATTGTGCTACTAAAGTCTCTCCTTTTGAGCTTGTTTATGGACAGGAAGCTATCTTGCTTGTGGAGATAAGCCTAAATGATGTCAGGTTTGCCAAGCAAAATAATCTAACTGTTAAATATTATTATAATTTGATGATGGACAATATTGATGAGGTAACCAACAAAAGATTGGTGGCTCTAGGAGAGATCGAAAAAGATAAGATTATGGTTGCCAAAGCTTACAACAAGAAGGTAAAGGCTAAGTCATTCTAAGTTGGGGACCTAGTGTGAAAGATCGTCTTGCCACTAAGAAGCAAGGACTGGAAATTTGGAAAATGGTGACCAAGCTGGAAAGGACCCTACAGAATCACATAGGTAATAACTGGTAATGCCTACATGTTGCAGACTTTGCAAGGTGAGGACCTACCCATGGCGTTGAATGGTCGTTTCTTAAAGCAATATCATCCTATTGTGTGGCAAGATGCTTAAGAAAACAGATGTTGTCACATAAAGTTATTTCTAACCTGCACCAGTGCTTTTGGTTCGCTCAGCTTTCCCAAAAGGCAGGGGGCATGTGTTGAGCACCGTTTGTGGCACTAGATGTGGCCGAACGGTTCACTGCTGAGGACCGGACGGTCCAGCCTGCGGACAGTCCACCCTTAGGCGCGGATAGTCCACGATTAGATTAGGTCAAGCGAATTAACTCCGATCTCCACGTGTGTTTATCCCTCTAAACTTGTGGGAGTTGTTAGACGACGCCTAGGAACGGGTGCAGACCTCCCCTTATATATTTGAAGGGGTACGGCCGATTGAAAAGCAACAATCGAACCAAAATCAATATATCTTTCGCTCATTTACTTTTCCCTAGGAGTAGATAGTAACTTAGCCTTCTTCACATCAATCTTCACCTCTCTTCGACTCTACGTCATCTGGAGGTGTCTTAAGTGGCTTGTCGATCCCAAGACAAACCCTATGATTTCTCCTCCCTTACAGGTCCCTCCGGGGGGTCAGATACACGTGTCGTTGACGAATGTTGTTGCCTCTGTGCACACACAGACCGTCTGGCCCTAGGCGCGGAACGTCTGGCTCGGCGCAGAGAAGACTTAGCTACTGCTGCAGGTCGCAGACCGTCTAGCCCTAGGCTGCGGACCGTCTGCGCTGCCACAGAGGGCACTGCCACCGAAACACCTATCAGTGATTGGCTTCCAGATCAGCACCAACACTTGTCCTGCAAGAACGGTCATCATTCTTACTTTGTTACCCCTTTCGTTTTCAGATATACAACATTTAGGACAAGTTAGCTAGTGAAAATGAACTATTAATTTGTCATAAATGTCCTATTATTTTATAATAAAGCAATATCTTGTGAGTACTTTCGTGTTAGTGAGTATTAACTACATCACAGGTTAGTCTAAATAAACTTATTTATTATTTAATACTAGCTCTGTTCTCAAATATTTTCTGTATGCTAGTTCATTTTTTAATTAAACCATGACAAATAAAAAAGAATGGAGGGAGTAGCACGCAAAACCTATATAAATGACTGCTGATAATATATATAAAAAACAACTATACTAGACCTTCCAAGGTGATCAATGTGGTGCTATTATTATCTGGCATATCTCAATTTAGGCTAATGAACTCTTTTTTTCTCAGTGTCATCTTTATGCAAGATAGAAGAAGCTGGAGTGGTTGTGTGAAGACTTTTATGAACCGCGTGAAGCATTATTTATTTTGTAAATGATTTTGTAAAGTGTTTGCATGCAAAACACGATAACATGTGTGGCTTGTGTGAGTGATGTAGTTGTGGTGCTTTTATGACTGATCTAGATCTAAAGCTTTTGTGAATGATCTAGCTAGGTGTGAATGATATAACTGTGGTGCTTTTGTGAAGATCTAATTGTGATGCTTTTGTGTTTATATGATGGATCTATGATCGTGGAATAGTATTTAACTGTCTATATATACGTGATTATATGTATAAAAAACAACGATTTGTGTTGCTTCTGTATGTATCATTAATTGTATATTATTATTAATAATAATAATTGTTAATAGGGCAACTTTTTGTTAATTGCTAAATGGATAGTATAACAACCCACGGTTGGTCGCTAAATATATAATACAACAACCCACAATTGGTCGCTAAGTATACATTATCAGTATTGTCGGTCTGTCGCTAAAGACTTTAGCGACGGCACTTACAACGACTATCTTTATAGGTCGCTAAAGATCTTTAGCAACCAACCGTAGGTCATTGAAGGCGCTTTTAGCATCTAACTGTAAGTCGCTGCAAATAAACCGTTGTTTAGTGATTAAAACGCTACAGTGATATAATCTCATTAAATCACTATATATATAATAATTTAAAATGGTATTGTATTAAAACATTAAGATGGTATTATAGAGAAACATCAATGAACAATAAAAACTATAAAATATATAATAAAATTATATTATGTATGCTTTAAATTTTAGAAGGGGTTTCAATTGAACTCTATAAACTTGGGAGCGGTAGAGGGATTGGAGGCTCACCCGCCCCAACGCCATCACTACCGATTCAGGCTAGAAACCGAAACATGCCCTATTTTGTCACACATGTTCTGCTTGTGCTGTTGTGTAGCCACGTTGTTCGCATTCAACTTGGCGACGGGCGGGTGACGGCCACCTACAGGCTAGTTTGGAAATCTTCCGTTAGGATCCCCTCCATTTCACAGGGTATGCAATCCCTAAGAGTGACATCTCAATAAGATATTTAGTTATATGTGGGTGGTTTTCCCTCCTGGTTTTTGAAAGGGAAATTGGCTTAAAAACCATTCCCACACTTGTTTTTGTAATTGACGACCATCACAACCAATTGAGACTAACTAGTTTGTTAAGTTATGAATTCAGGTACTCAGAAAATTCTTCAAGAAGACCAACCCTCAAAATGGCATATCGCGGATCATCCGAGGCTCTAGTGCGGATTATCCTGGACAGGAGCTCTTTTTGAAAATACCACTTGGCTTCAGACCGTCTTGTCCATTTCGACGAACTGTCCGCAACACCACAATGACTTCGGACAAGAACTATGTCAAATGCACATTCCTACTATGGATTGTCCGATAAGAACAGGAGTACCGTCTGGCACTATGCGCAGATTGTCCGACCTCATGCGCGGACCATCTGCCCATTGAAGATCGATCCAACCCGAAGGTGCCGGATTCGGTAAAATGAATTATATCATCCACGCGAACCGTTCGGAGACACGACCGGACCATCCACATCAGACTTTATCTGACATATGACGACACATTTAATGTGATTATAGTCATTGATATAGCCGTTACAACTGACCGTTGTGATCCAACCATTGGTCCTGCAGGTGCAGACCATCCGGACCAGGCTCACGGACCGTCCGCAAGTGGCAGAGAAGAGGCAATGACTATGTGGTGGTTGAGGGCAATAAATATCACCCCCTTAAATAGCACCCAAGTTTTCACAACTCTCATTCATTGCAAAGAGCAAGTCTTCAATTCAAGCCACACTTAAAAGCCTCAAAACTCCTCCAAGTGCCATAATTGTGATTTGTAAACTTTAGTGATTAGCGCCTTGGCGAGACACTAGAGAGTGTGTGAACTTGTGTTTTCTTATTGCTTTGTTTTCTTGATCGTGCTTTCTTCCTCACCATTCTAATTCTTATTCACTTGTAAAGCTAGTGAAAGGGAAATGGACTTAATCATTTCCTATAATCGATTTTGGTGGTTGACGTCCAACACAAACTAAATGGACTAACTAGTTTGTCTAGATGTCATGTATCTCAGGTGCATAAGGTTCAGCATAAAGCAAGAAAAAAAATCCAGTTAGGGACACAATCAAAAATGGACCAAAGGACTTGAGTGTGCTGAAGTTTGGTGCACTAGACACTGCCTGGTGCACCTGGCCTGAGCGGAATCAAACCAGCCACTCTCGGGAATTCCAGGGGCACTCTCCGCTATAATTCACCAGACTTTCCGGTGTGCCACCGGACTGTCCGGTGAGCCAGCAGAGCTACGGCTCCCTGCACGCTAACGGTCGACTGCGCAAAGGAATAGTGTTGAACAGTGCTTTGTAAAGCTAAGCAAGAGACACCAAGTGTGTGGTGGTCGTTGCGGGGTCTTAGTGACCCGTGTGATTAAGGGAAGGCTCACTCGATAAGTGATCGTTTGAGAGAGAGAAAAAGGGTTGAAATAGACCCGACCTTTTGGCCTCCTCAACAGGGACTAGGTTCTTTGAAACCGAACCTCGGTAAAACAAATCATCGTGTCTACTCGCTTTGATTCTCGCTTGATTTGTTTGCCCTCTTTCTTCTCTCTAACGTTTCCTTGCTAGTATTATTTTTGAGTTTGCTCACATACGTCATCCGCATCCTTTGAGCAACTCTTAGCAAGAGAAGCAGTCTTTCGGACTTGAATTTAAATTCTAACGCTAACCCTGGCCTTAGTGTGTGTTTAAGTTTATAAATTTTAGATTTCACTTATTCACCCCCTCTAGGCGACTTTCAATTGGTATCAAAGCCAGTGCTTCATTAAGAGTCTAACCAACTCGAAGTGAAGTATGCAGATCATGCCAAGATGGAGATCAAGACCGACGACAAGCCCGCTGGCTCGAGGAAGACTCTCTCAAAAGAGTCTGGCAACAAATACAAGGACGAATCCTCTTCCTCCATCAAGTCACATCGGAGGGGTGACAAGAAGAAGAAGAAAATAAAGAAGGTGGTCTACTATGAGACCAACTCTTCATCACCGTCCACGTCCGGCACCGAGTCATCCACTACTTCTAAGTGCCATGAGCGCAAGAAGTATAGTAAGATGCCCCTACGCTATCTCCGTATTTCAAAGCGTGCTCCATCAATCTCCGTACCCCTAGGCAAACCACCATATTTTGATGGTGAAGATTATTGCAAGTGGAGTGATAAAATGAGGCACCATCTAATCTCACTCCATGAAAGTATTTAGGATATTGTTGAATTTGGAGCACAGGCACCTCAAGTGGGGGACAAGGACTACGACTCGGACGTGGTTGCCCAAATTAGGCACTTCAACTCCCAAGCAACTTCTACACTCCTCGCCTCCTTGTGTCGAGAGGAGTATAATAAGGTGCAAGGGTTGAAGAACGCCAACGAAATTTGGGACGTCCTCAAAACGGCGCACGAAGGGGACGAGGTGACCAAGATCACTAAGCGCGAGACGATCGAGGGAAAGCTCGATCAATTCGTCCTCAACAAAGGGGAAGAGCCGCAAGCTATGTACAACCAGCTCAAGACAATGGTGAACCAAGTGCGCAACCTCGGGAGCACAAAGTGGGATGACCATGAGATGGTCAAGGTTATTCTAAGATCCCTAGTTTTTCGTAATCCTACTCAAGTACAATTAATACGTGAGGATCCTAGATATAAACAGATGTCTCCCGAGGAGGTAATTGGCAAGTTTGTGAGCTTTGAACTTATTATCAAAGACTCCAAACACATTGTCAACTTGGAGCAAGGCGCCACCTCTACACCCGAGGTGCAACTCGTTGCATTCAAAGCAACGGAAGAAAAGAAGGAAGAGTCTATATCAAGTAGGCTTCCAATCAACGCCTACAAGATCAACAACGAGGAAATGGCGCTCATCATCAAGAGCTTTCACCAAATCCTCAAACAAAGGAGGGGGAAGGACTACAAGCCCCGCTCCAAAAGGGTGTGCTACCGGTGTGGTAAGTCCGGTCACTTTATTGCTAAATGTCCATATTCTAGTGAAAGTGATAGGGACAAAGACAAAAAGGGGAAGAAGAAAATGAAAAGAAGAAGTACTATAAGAAGAAGAGTGGTGAGGCGCACATGGGGCAGGAATGGGACTCCGACGAGAGCTCCACCGACTCCTCCTCCGATGAGGACGCCGCCAACATTGTCGTCAACAAGGGACTTCTCTTCCCCAACGTCGGCCACAAGTGTGTCTAATGGCTAAGGATGGCAAGAAGAAGAAGGTATACTCTAGAGCCACTCCTAAATATACTACATCTGATGATGAGGATAGCTCTAGCGATAATGAAGATGATTTAATTTCTCTCTTTGCCAACCTTAGCATGGACCAAAAGAAAAAAAATTAAATGAATTAATAGAAACCATTAACGAGAAGGATGATCTCTTGGAATGCCAAGAGGACTTGCTCGTTAAAGAAAAACAAAAAGTTTGTTAAATTGAAAAATGCTTATGCTCTAGAAGTAGAAAAATGTGACAACCTAACTAAGGAGCTTAGCATGTGCAATGATTCAATTTCTAGTCTTAGAATTGAGAATGATAGTTTAAATGCTAAGATTGAGGAATTGAGTATTTGCAAAGCATCTACATCTACTGTTGAAAATGTTGCTATTTGCACTAGATGTAGAGATGTTAATGTTGAAGCTATTGATGATCACCTTGCTATGATTAAAGAACAAAATGATCACATAGCTAAACTAAATGCTAAAATTGCCGAGCATGAATTAGAAAATAAAAATTTTAAATTTGCTAGAAGCATGCCCTATAATGGGAGACGCCCTGGCATTAAGGATGGCATTGGGTTCCAACAAGGGAGCCAAAGCAATGTCAAGCTTAATGCCCCTAAGAAATTGTCTAACTTTGATAAAGGCAAGGCTCCCATGGTTCAGGATAGAGAGGGCTATATTTTATATCCCGCAAACTATCTTGAGCACAAAATTAGGAAAAATCATGCAAAGAAACCTCATTCTGTCTCTCATCATGCATTTATGTATAAAAATGAGGCTTCTAGTTCTAGGCATACCACTAATGTTAAAATGCCTAAGAAGAAAATTCCTAATGCATCAAATGAACATAATATTTCATTTAAGACTTTTGATGCTTCTTATGTGCTTACTAACAAATCAGGCAAGGTAGTTGCCAAATATGTTGGGGGCAAACACAAGAGTCCAAAAACTTGTGTTTGGGTACCCAAGGTGCTTGTTTCTAATGTGAAAGGACTCAAGACCGTTTGGGTACCTAAGAACAAAGCCTAAATTTGTTTTGTAGGTTTATGCATCCGGTGGATCAAGTTGGATAATCGATAGTGGGTGCACAAACCACATGACAGGGGAGAAAAGAATGTTCTCCTCATATGAGAAAAATCAAGATCCCCAACGAGCTATTACATTTGGGGATGGAAATCAAGGTTTGGTCAAGGGTTTGGGTAAAATTGTAATATCCCCTAACCATTCCATTTCTAATGTTTTTCTCATAGATTCTTTAGACTACATTTTGCTTTCTGTTTCTCAATTATGCAAAACGGGCTACAATTGTATATTCACTGATGTAGGTGTTATTGTCTTTAAAAGAAATGATGATTCAATAGCATTTAAGGGAGTGCTAGATGGTTAGCTATACTTAGTTGATTTTAATGATAACCAAGCTGAACTAGACACTTGCTTAATTGCTAAGGCTAATATGGGCTGGCTCTGGCATCGCCGACTTGCCCATGTTGGGATGAAAAATCTTCACAAACTTCTAAAGGGAGAACACATTTTAGGACTAACCAATGTTCATTTTGAGAAAGACAGGATTTGTAGCGCATGCCAAGTAGGGAAGCAAGTTGGAGTCCATCATCCACACAAGAACATCATGACGACTGACAGGCCGCTTGAGCTACTCCACATGGACTAATTTGGCCCGATCGCTTATATAAGCATCGGTGGTGGAGTAAGTACTGTCTAGTTATTATGGATGATTATTCTCGCTACACTTGGGTATTCTTTTTGTAGGAAAAAACTCAAACCCAAGAGACCTTAAAGAGATTCTTAAGACGGGCTCAAAATGAGTTCGATTTAAGAATAAAAAAGATAAGAAGCGATAATGGGACAGAGTTCAAGAACTCACAAATCGAAGGATTTCATGAGGAGGAGGGCATCAAGCATGAGTTCTCTTCTCCCTACACTCCTCAACAAAATGGTGTAGTGGAGAGGAAGAACATAACTCTATTGGACATGGCAAGAACCATGCTTGATGAATACAAGACACCAAACCGGGTTTGGGCGGAGGCGATTAACACCGCTTGCTACTCCATCAACCGGTTATATCTTTACCGAATCCTCAAGAAGACATCTTATGAACTCCTCACTAGTAAAAAGCCCAATGTTTCATATTTTAGAGTCTTTGGGAGCAAATGCTTTATTCTTATTAAGAGAGGTAGAAGTTCTAAATTTGCTCCTAAAGCAGTAGAAGGCTTTTTTATTAGGTTATGACTCAAACACAAGGGCATATAGAGTCTGTTGGGGGCTTGTTCTCAAATGCTATGAATTAAGGACAAGACAACATAAAAGTGTTAAATGTCGAACTCCTTCGTCCTTAGAAACAGTATATCCCTTCGGGTATAATGAATCTCGGACGAAGGTTACGAAAGAAAAGACCTTCGTTAGGTTGATAAATGGTTAAACAGAGCAACTATATATAATGTGCGAGTAATAATACCAGCATTATCATCGATATATTTCCATCATTAAATTCATAAAAATGAATTACAAATGTACCTTCAGATTGATGTAAAGTAAAGGTACCAACGTGATGCGAAAAAGCGTATGCCAACGTGAACAGTACGGTAGTACTGTTCACCTATTTATAGGCACGGGACGCAGCCCGTGTAAAATTACATTGATGCCCTTTACATTTATCAATAACTATAGTAATTCTTCGAGGTCCAATTTGGCTTTTCATCTTTAAGTCGGTTCCTCTTTTCTGTTATTGTGCCGAAGCCTTTCTGCACATAGCTTCGTGATCGTCTTATCCTTCGTCATGATCGTTTTTCATTCTAGTCAAGCTTCGTCTTAACCATGCTCTTGTATATTCGCGACTTGACTCCGAAGGTGCCTGTTCCGAAGGTGCCTGTTCACATATTACACTTGGAAAATATTGTCAAACTATGTTTTTGAGGACCTTCGGGAGCCGAAGGCCCCCAACAAAGTCTTCAACAAATCCACTAGATTAATTGAAGTTTCTTGTGACATTGTGTTTGATGAGACTAATGGCTCCCAAGTGGAGCAAGTTTATCTTGATGAATTAGATGATGAAGAGGCTCCGTGCGTCGCGCTAAGGAACATGTCTATTGGAGATGTGTGTCCAAAGGAATCCGAGGAGCCGTCACAAGCACACGATCAACCATCATCTTCCATGCAAGCATCTCCACCAACTCAAGATGAGGACGAGGCTCAAGAAGAAGAGGATGAAGATCAAGACAATAAGCCACCTCAAGAGGAGGACTAGGGGTGAAAACGGTTCGGGTATACCCACCGGGTACTGGATACGGATAGTACAAATACCTGTTTTTTCGAATACGGATTCAGGTATTTTTATATTCAGGACGGATACGGTAATACCCGGATAGTACAGCTTCAGATTTGGGTCGGATACGGAGCGAGTACTACTCGGTAAATACCCGGATATTCGGGTTGGATACGGTACCCAGAATTCGGGTACCCGTTTTTTCTTTTTCTGTATAATAATATAGTTATAAAATCATAATTTGTACATATGAAATCGGATGAAGATAAAGTTTATATGAAAATTGTAGAGCTCGAAGAGATCTATAACTTTGTAGTACATCACATTTTTGTTTAAACATATCTTTATGCCAAAATCATTGAAATAATGTCTAAATTTATATCAAAATAATAGACTTTATCATTTTCATGTGGGGACTTAAGATTATCTTCATGTAGAAACTTAAGATTATCTTTTTATAAACTATTTATTAATATTGGTAACTTATTTGCAATTTTCGGTCGACGCTACAATATTTTTATGAATTTAATTGTATTTTGATGATTTTCTACAACAAGAAATTAATAATACACCAAATAGCCTAAAAAATTCATGAATTTTTATGGAGACACAACATATATCCACATATAGTTCTAAAAAACATTTAGACTATAAAATCCACAAGATGTTGGTGTTTCTTCCATTCCACTCCCACTTATTGTGTGAGTTACACGTGAAATCATTTTATGTATCTAAGTTTCAACATAATCAATATTTCACTTATCATTTTCATGTGGGGACTTGAGGTTTTATTTGAATAGAATGTTTATTTGTTTTGGTAAGTTTTTTTTGCAATTTTGGGTCAAAACTAGTGTATTTTATGAATTTTAATTATATTTTGATGATTTTATGTAGAAAGAAATTAATAATGTACAAATAGCCTCAGAAATCCATGAAATTATACGAAGGTACAACATATGACCACATATACTCATCAAGAATAATGGGACCATAAAATCCACAGAATGTCAACATTTCTTCTATTTTATTTCCACTTATTGCATGAGTTACACGTGAAATCACTCTAAGTATCCAAGTTTCAACATAATCAATACTTCACTTTACCATTTTTATATGGGAACTTGAGATTATCTTCTATTAAATGTTTATTAGTATTGATAATTTACTTGCAATTTCGTGGTCAAACAAGAATATTTTATGATAACCAATTAATGCATTATCCAACAAGTATCTGATATCCGATCAAATAATATTTGTATCCGTCACTTATCCGCCCGGATAAATATCTGGTCCCTGTATCCGTATCCGTCCTATTTCTAACTATTTGTATCTGATCCCAAATCCGTTTTAAATACATTAGGGTAGGATACAGGATGAACTACTATCCGTCCATATCTGCCTGTTTTCACCCCTAAGGAGGACATTGATCAAGGGGGAGATGACAATGAGGACAAGGAAGATGAAAAGGAGATTCGGGATCAAAGACCGCCACACCCAAGAGTCCACCAAGCAATTCAAAGAGATCACCCCGTCAACTCCATTCTTGGTGACATTCATAAGGGGGTAACCACTAGATCTCGAGTTGCACATTTTTGTGAACATTACTATTTTGTATCTTCTATTGAGCCATACAGGAAGAGGATGCATTAAGATATCCGGATTGGGTGGTGGCTATGCAAGATGAGCTCAACAACTTCACGAGGAATGAGGTATGACATTTAGTTCCACATCCTAATCAAAATGTTGTAGGTACCAAGTGGGTATTCCGCAACAAGCAAGATGAGCATGGTATGGTGACAAGGAACAAAGCCCGACTTGTGGCAAAGGGTTATTCACAAGTCGAAGGTTTGGATTTCGATGAAACCTATGCACCCATAGCTAGTCTTGAGTCAATTCATATATTACTTGCCTATGCTACTTACTATGGCTTTAAGCTCTATCAAATGGACATGAAAAGTGCCTTCCTAAATGGCCCTATCAAGGAGGAGGTCTATGTTGAGCAACCTCCCAGCTTTGAAGATAGTGAGTATCCTAACCATGTTTATAAGCTCTCAAAGGTGCTTTATGGGCTTAAGCAAGCCCCAAGAACATGGTATGAATGTCTAAGAGACTTTCTTATCACTAATGGCTTCAAAGTCGAAAAGGTCGATCCTACTATCTTCACTAAAACTGTTGCAAAAGACTTGTTCATATGCCAAATTTATCTTGATGATATTATATTTGGGTTTACTAACAAGTATATTTCGGACTTGAATTTCAATTCTAATGCTAACCCCGGCCTTAGTGTGTGTTTAAGTTTATAAATTTCAGGTTTCGCCTATTCACCCCCCTCTACGCGACTTTCAGCTAGCAAGAGACACCTAAGTGTGTGGTGATTCTTGTGGGGTCTAAGTGACCCTCAAGGTTAAGAAAAAGCACTCATTCGGTCTAAGTGACCGTTTGAGACAGGAAAATGGTTGAAATATACCCGTCCTATATGGACTCCTCAACGGGGAGTAGGTTCTTTGGAAACGAACCTCGGGAAACAAATCTCCCGTGTCTTTGCGTTTATAACATTTTTTGAGATTTGATTGTTCCCTCTCCCTAGTTCTCTTGCTTGCGATCAATTTGAGTTTGCTCCCAAAGTTATCCGCATTGATTGAGCAACTCCTTGCAAGAAGAACTTCTTTTCCCCACTTTTATTTCATTTATAGTCATTCTAATGCTAATCTTGGGTGAAGTTTGTGTTTAAAGTTTGTCATTTTCAGGTTTTACCTATTCACCTCCTCTAAGCGACTTTCAGTTTTAGCCACTCTTCCTTCCAAACTAGCCCTACATGTGTGTGCTTCTCCAACTAGCAACCTTGGGATTTGGGAACAGATCACCACTTCACATGTCGGCAGATGACACGGTTAACCCTAAAAGGCCAAAAACACCATCATCTTCTTCTCCAAACAACAACCTTGGGATTCGGGAACAGCTCGCCACTTCACATGTCGGCAGACGACACATGTCGGGTACCATAATTAGGGGTACCCCCAACGCTCCTAATCATGGCCGGTAAACACCCTCAGACCAACTCACGGGTGTGGTTCAAGCCAAGACTTCGTCTACCCGAGGGACGCGATCTCACCCGAGCCCAGCCTCGGGTTGGAACAGTAGTCCCAGACGAGTTCACGCCTCGCCCGAGGGCCTCCTCAGGCAGCGGGCGCCCCCTCGGCTCTCTCGAGGCCCGGCTCGGGCACGCTTCGTTGTGAAACAACCTTGGCCAGACCGCCTCACCAACCGACAGCTTCGCAGGCGCATTAAATGCAGGGGATGCCTGACACCGTATCCTGACATACGCGCCTCAGTCGGCCAGGCCGAAGTGACCGCAGTCACTTTGCCCCTCTTCTTTACTGTCTGACATGACAGGAAAACAGCGCCGCTCGCTCCGCTCCGACTGCCGTGTCAGCCACCCCGGCGACGACTGACAACAAGTCACGATCAACCACCGAGTTCAGCCTCGGGCGCAACAGGAAGCTCCGCCTCGCCCGACCTCAAGCTCCAGCCTCGGGAGGAGGTCTCCGCCTTGCCCGACCTCAGGCTCCGGCCTCGGGAGGAGGTCTCCGCCTCGCCCGACCCCCGAACTCGTCCTCGACCCCGGTCTTGGGAGGAATCGCGTCCTCGCCCGACCCCGGCCTCGGCCTCAAGAGAAGTCTCCGCCTCGATCGACCATGGGCTCGGACCGACCGTGCTAACAGGGGATACATCATTTCCCTATTCCTAGCCTGCTCAGGCTACAAGGAACAAGACCAGCGTCCCATCTGGCTTACCCCGGCGACGGGTAATGATGGTGCCCCACGTGCGCCATGACATCGGTGGCTCTCAGCCCCTTACGACAGTAAGGAGACGTCAGCAGGATCCTCACCGCGCTGCCAGCTGTGCTCCTATAGGACTCAGGCGCTCCTCCGACGGCCACGCCATCACATGTACAGGGCCCAAGCTCTCCCCTAACGGCCACGTTGGCATGTACACAGGGCTTAGGCACTCCACTGCCGGACACGTTAGCGCATAGCTACGCCCCCGTTGTACGTCTGGACCCTCTCCTTGCCTCTATAAAAGGGAGGTCCAGGGCCACCCTGAGGGGGGTTCACGCGGGGGAAGCGGCGGACGAACTCTATGTCTCTCTCTCTCTCTCGCGCGACGCGCTTGTAACCCCTACTACGAGCGGCACCCCTGGTGCAGGATAATACAAGGCTTGTCCCCCTCTTGTGTTCCATCCCGCGCCAACCCATCTGGGCAGGGGCACGCAGCGATTTCACTAGTCGGTCCAAGGGACCCCCCCGGGTCCAAGACGCCGACAGTTGGCATGCCAGGTAGGGGCCTGCTGCGTGTTAACGAACATCTTCCCGTTGAGTTCCAGATGGGGAGTCTTCAGCAACCTCTCTAGCCCGGGACGGTGCTCCGCTTCAGGAGTCTCGAGTTCATGTCCCTCGACGGCAGCTACGACATGGTACTCCTCCCCCCGCGGCATGGCGACAACGACGGTCTCCGACTCGCCCGGCGGTGGCGAGCTCTACGACAGCATCTCTTCGTGGCAGAAGAGGGGCACTCCGGTCGTCCCCGCCACCCTCCTCGTTGGAGGAGGCGGAGACGAGGCAACCATGGCCACGCAGGAGGCGACACCTTGTCGGCTGTCGCACCAGAGCGAGTCGACGACACCGGCACTCCCCCGGGGGACATGTCGGGCATTGTCCTTGCACCTGAGACGATGACGGGTGTCACTTCCCCGCGACGTGTCAGCCCCAAGCGGACTGATGACGCCAGCACCCTCGCAAAGGACCTGCTAGGCGTTACCCTCGTACCTGAGATGACGGTGAGCTTCGCCCTCGACGCGACTTCACCACCGTCCATCGACCAAAAGGTACCGTTCGTTTTCCATCCCGTACCTTTTCGGTTCAGCTTCGATCCACCTAGCGACCCCGCTATGGTGAGCGCGTTTGTAAAGGCATATCCGAACCTTCCGGGGTACCACATGTGGTCGAACTGGGACCGACTGACAGCCGTCTCAACCTTCGGACCGGTGGGTTCTGAGGAAGAGGACGACACCGACTCCGGTTGGGATTTCTCCGCCCTCAATGACCTCGGTGCCATGCGGGGCTTCATGTTCGCATGTGACCACTGCCTCTCCGGTTGTTCTGACGATGGCCATGACCTTGACGACGAGGGTTACGGCCCAAGTCGAGAATGTTTCCACGTCGACTCTAGGAGATCACAACAAAGGCAACCACCTCGGTATGCCAGAGGTTGACGATCCCCCTGGGCCCGCATCTCGCGTTGACATCCTGCGGGAGCTAGCTGTGGTCCCAGTCCCTGCGGGGGGTCAAGACATACAGCTCGAGCAAATCCGTGAGATGCAGGCCCGGGTTGACGGGGAAGCAGGCCGGCTTGTACAGCTCTGACTGAACATCGAACAGGAGTGGGCAGGCCGAACACTCGCTGGAGAAGCTTGTCACCGGGCCCAAGACATCCGACGCCGCATCGTCGACAATGCCAGGGCAGCGCTGCCCCCCGTCGTCAGCGGGTCCGGCTAGGACCTAGCTGCAGCGGCGATGTTGCTTCGAGCCATGCCGGGGCCATCCACCACCGAGGGACGGCGTATCCAGGGCGAACTCAAGAATCTCCTAGAAGGCGCCGCGGTTCGACGAGCCGAGAGCTCCGCCTCCCGCAGGCGAGCTGACCCCTCGGAGCATCCCACGGTGTCCTCCCGGTGCATTCGGGAAGCCTCGGTCCATCTCGAGCGCACGCGGGACGAGGCGCCCGCCGCCCGGGAACGCCTCGGCAACGAGCACCACCATCTCAACCATCGAGCCCGCCTCAACGAGAAGGTGCGCCGAGGCTACCATCCCAGGCGTGGGGGATGCTGCAACAGTGAGGAGGATCGCAGTCCTTCGCCCGAACCATCCGGTCTACGAGTCTTCAGCCAGGCCATACGATGAGCGTCGTTTCCTGCCCGTTTCCGAGCCCTGACTACCATCACCAAGTACTCGGGGGAGACGAGGCCGGAGCTGTGGCTCGCAGACTACCGACTGGCATGCCAGTTGGGAGGGGCGGATGATGACAACCTCATCATCCGTAATCTACACCTTTTCCTCTCCGACGCCGCCCGAGCCTGGCTGGAGCATCTGCCTCCTGCGCAGATCTCCGACTAGGACGATCTGGTCAAAGCTTTCGCGGGAAACTTCCAAGGCACGTACGTGCGCCCTAGGAACTCGTGGGACCTCTGAAGCTGCCGCCAGCAGCCAGGGGAGTCCCTATGAGAGTACATCTGGCGGTTTTCAAAGTAGCGCACCGAGCTGCCCAACGTTACCGACTCGGATGTCATCGGGGCTTTCCTTGCCGGCACCACTTGCCGAGACCTGGTGAGCAAACTGGGGCGCAAGACTCCCACCCGTGCGAGCGAACTGATGGACGTCGCCACCAAGTTCGCCTCGGGTCAAGAGGCGGTCGAAGCCATCTTCCGAAAGGACAAGCAGCCTCAGGGAGAGCCGAAGACAGACGCCCCTGAGGCGTCCGCCCAGCGGGGCACGAAGAAGAAGGCTAAAAACAAGTCACGAGCGAAGCACGACGCCGCAGACGCGAATCTCGTCGCTGCGGCCGAGCACAGGAACCCTCGGAAACCTCCTGGAGGGGTCGGCGCGTTCGACAAGATGCTCAAAGAGCCGTGCCCCTATCACCAGGGGCCCGTCAAGCACACCCTCGAAGAATGTGTCATGCTCCGGCGCTACTTCCATAAGACCGGGCCCCCGGCAGAGGATGGCAAGGGCCATGACAACGACAAGAAGGAGCGCGGCAAGGAAGAGGGATTCCCGGAAGTCCATAACTGCTTCATGATCTACGGCGGGCAGGCGGCGAACGCCTCGGCTCGGCACCGCAAGCAGGAGCGCCGGGAAGTCTGCTTGGTGAAGGTGGTGGCGCCAGTCTACCTAGACTGGTCCGACAAGCCTATCACCTTCGACCAAGGCAACCACCCCGACTTCGTGCCAAGCCCGGGAAGGTACCCGCTCGTCGTCAATCCGATCATCGGCAACGTTAGGCTCTCCAAGGTCCTCATGGACGGAGGCAGCAGCCTTAACATCATCTACGCCGAGACCCTGGAACTCTTAGGGGTTGATCGGTCCGAAGTCCGGGCCGGTGCGGCACCCTTCCACGGGATCGCCTCCGGGAAGAGAATCCTACCCCTCGGACGGATCGACTTACCCGTCTGCTTCGGAACTCCCTCTAACTTCCGAGAGGAAGCTCTCACCTTTGAGGTCGTCGGGTTCCGAGGAACCTACCATGCGGTATTGGGAAGACCATGCTACGCCAAGTTCATGGTCGTCCCCAACTACACCTACCTCAAGCTCAAGATGCCGGGCCCGAATGGGATCATCGCCGTCGGATCCACGTACCGCCACGCGTACGAATGCGACATGGAGTGCGTGGAGTACGCCGAGGCTCTCGCCGAGTCCGAGGCCCTCATCGCCGACCTGGAACGCCTCTCCAAGGAGGCGCCCGACGCGAAGCGGCACGCCGGCAGCTTCGAACCAGTTGAGGCGGTCAAGTTCGTCTCTCTCGACCCCAGCAACGACGCCAGCAAGAAAGTTCAGATCGGCTCCGAGCTCGACCCCAAATAGGAAGCAGTGCTCGTCGACTTTCTCCACGCAAACGCCGAAGTATTTGCACGGAGTCCCTCGGACATGCCCGACATACCGAGGGATGTCGCCGAGCACTCACTGGACATCAGAGCTGGAGCCAGACCCGTGAAGCAAACCCTGTGCCGTTTTGACGAAGAAAAGCGCAGGGCCATAGGCGAGGAGATCCACAAGCTACTCGCGGCAGGGTTTATCAAAGAGGTATTCCATCCCGAATGGTTAGCTAACCCTGTTCTTGTGAGGAAGAAGGATGGGAAATGGAGGATGTGTGTAGACTACACTGGTCTAAACAAAGCATGTCCGAAAGTTCCCTACCCTCTAACTCGCATCGATCAAATCATGGACTCCACTGCTGGGTGCGAAACCCTGTCATTCCTCGATGCCTACTCAGGCTACCACCAAATCAAGATGAAAGAGTCCGACCAGCTCGCGACTTCTTTCATCACACCTTTTGGCATGTACTGTTACACTACAATGTCATTTGGGTTGAGGAATGCAGGCGCCACTTACCAGAGGTGCATGAACCATGTGTTCGGAGAACACATCGGCAGAACGGTCGAGGCTTACGTCGACAACATCGTTGTCAAGACGAAGAGAGCTTCCGACCTCCTCTCTGACCTTGAAACGACATTCAAGTGTCTGAGAGCAAAAGGCGTGAAACTCAATCTCGAGAAGTGTGTCTTCGGAGTCCCCTGAGGCATGCTCCTTGGATTCATCGTCTCCGAGTGGGGCATCGAGGCCAACTCGGAGAAAATCGCGGCCATCACCAACATGGGACCGATCAAAGATTTGAAAGGAGTACAGAGGGTCATGGGATGCCTCGCAGCTCTGAGCCGCTTCATCTCACGCCTTGGCGAGAAAGGCTTGCCTCTGTACCGCCTCTTAAGGAAGGCCGAGTGCTTCACTTGGACCCCCGAGGCCGAGGAAGCCCTCGGAAACCTTAAGGCGCTCCTCACGAACACACCCATCCTGGTGCCCCCCGCCGCAGGAGATGCCCTCTTGATCTATGTAGCCGCGACTACTCAGGTGGTCAGCGCCGCGATCATAGTCGAGAGACGAGAGGAAGGGCATGCACTGCCCGTCCAGAGGCCAGTCTACTTCATCAGCGAAGTGCTTTTCGAGACCAAAGCCCGCTACCCACAGATCCAGAAGCTGCTCTACGCAGTGATTCTAACACGACGAAAGTTGTGACACTACTTCGAGTCTCATCTGATGACTGTGGTGTCATCCTTCCCCCTGGGGGAGATCATCCAGTGTCGCGAGGCCTCGGGTAGGATAGCAAAGTGGGCGGTGGAACTTATGGGCGAAACGCTATCATTCGCTCCTCGGAAGGCCATAAAATCCCAGGTCTTGGCAGACTTCATGGCTGAGTGGACTGACACCCAGTCACTAACAACTCCAATCCAGCCCAAGCTCTGGACCATGTACTTCGATGGGTCACTCATGAAAACAGGAGCAGGTGCTGGCCTGCTCTTCGTTTCACCCCTCGGAAAGCATCTCCGCTACATCATTCGCCTCCATTTTCTGGCATCAAACAACGTGGCCGAGTACGGGGCTCTGGTTAACGGGTTGCGCATCGCCATCGAGCTAGGGGTCCGATGCCTCGACGCTCGAGGCGACTCACAGCTTGTCATCGACCAAGTCATGAAGAACTCCCACTACCGTGACCGGAGGATGGAAGCCTACTGCGACGAAGTCTGGCGCCTAGAAAACAAGTTCTACGGGCTGGAGCTCAACCACATCGCCTGACGGTACAACGAGACTGTGGACGAGCTTACGAAAATAGCCTCGGGGCGAACGACGGTTCCCCCGGACGTCTTCTCCAGATACCTACATCAACCATCCGTCAAGATCGACGACACGTGGAGCCTGAGGAAGCCTTGGCCCAGCCCGAGGTACCCTCGGCCAAACCCGAGGCACCCTCGGCCATCGAGGAAGAGGCCTTGCCCGTCGTGGAGGAACGGAATGGGGTCACGCCAGATCCGAACTGGCAGACCCCGTACCTAGAATATCTCCTCCGAGGAGAGCTTCCCATCGACAAGACCAAAGCTCGGTGGCTGGCTCGGCGCGCCAAGTCATTCGTCTTGTTGGGTGATGAAAAAGAGCTCTATCACCGCAGCCCCTCGGGCATCCTCCAACGATGCATATCTATCGCCCAAGGACAAGAACTATTGCAAGAAATACACTCGGGGGCTTGCGGCCACTATGCAGCGCCTCGAGCCCTCGTGGGGAATGCCTTCCGACAAGGTTTCTACTGGCCAACCGCGGTGGCCGACGCCACTAGGATTGTGCGCTCCTGTCGGGGGTGTCAATTCTACGCAAAGCAGACGCATCTGCCCGCTCAAGCCTTGCAGGCGATACCCATCACCTGGTCGTTTGCTGTGTGGGGTCTGGACCTCATCGGTCCCTTGCAGAAGGCACCCGGGGGCTTCACGCACCTGCTGGTCGCTATTGACAAATTTTCCAAGTGGATCGAGGCTCGACCCCTAAACAGCATCAGGTCCAAGCAGGCGGTGGCGTTCTTCACCAACATCATCCATCGCTTTGGGGTCCCGAACTCCATCATCACCGACAACGGCACCCAGTTCACTGGCAGGAAGTTCCTAGACTTCTGCGAGGACCACCACATCCGTGTGGACTGGGCCACCGTAGCCCACCCCATGACGAATGGGCAGGTGGAGCATGCCAACGGTATGATTTTGCAGGGGCTCAAACCAAGGATCTACAACGACCTCAACAAGTTCGGCAAGCGGTGGATGAAAGAGCTACCCTCGGTAGTCTGGAGTCTGAGGACGACGCCGAGCCGCGCCACGGGTTTTATGCCATTTTTTCTAGTCTATGGGGCCGAGGCCGTCCTCCCCACGGACTTAGAATATGGGTCCCCGAGGACCAAGGCGTACGACGACCGAAGCAACCAGACCAGCCGAGAAACTCGCTGGACCAACTCGAGGAGGCTCGGGACGTTGCCTTACTACATTCGGCATGGTACCAGCAGTCGCTGCGGCGCTACCACGCCCGAAGCGTTTGGTCCCGAGGCTTCCAAGTGGGAGACTTGGTGCTTCGCCTGCGACAGGACGCCCGAGGGCGCCACAAGCTCACTCCTCTCTGGGAAGGGCCCTTCATCATCACCAAGATCTTGAAGCCCGGAATATACAAGCTGGCCAACGACCAAGGCGAGGTCTACAGCAACGCTTGGAACATCCAATAGCTACGTCGCTTCTACCCTTAAGATGTTTTAATTCGTTCATGTACCTCGTTTACATACACAAAGTCTAACCGTCAAGGAAGGGTCGGCCTTGCCTCGGCAAAGCCCGACCCTCCCTCGGGGGCTAGAAGGGGGGAACCCCCTCTGCGTCAAAATTTTCCTCGGAAAAATTTTCTACCAAAACAACCTTTGTGCTTTCGACTTCCGCATCGATAGCGGGATCCTGAGAACGACGAGAGTACACATAAGCGGCAAGGCCTACCGAGCCGAGGAACTCCTACGCCTCTGGGATACGGATACCTCACTCATCACCTTCCGCGAGAAGTAACTCACGCTCGGATAAGCGATCCTGCTACCGAACAAGTCCTAACACTCGGGTAGAAAATGACTTTCGCGCCTTCTCGACTGTATCAATAATGGAATCCTTCGACCAAATGAGAGCGCACGTAAGCGGTAAGGCCGACCGAGCCGAGGGACTCCTACGCCTCCGAGATACGGATACCTCACTCATCACCTTCCGCAAAAAGTAACTCTCGTTCGGATAAACGATTCTGCTATTGACATACAAGTCGTGATGCTCGAAACAAGAGGAGAGAAGACGCAACTTTTTAAACACGATGATAAAGTGTTTAGGCCTCGGCGGCCGCGAAAAAGCATGCACATGCTACAGACAAACTGTTCCTGCAGGTTCGGGCGTCGGCAGGGGGAACAACAGCACCCTCGGCATTGTTTCCACCCTCGGCGGAACCTGGCCCGGCCTCGGACGGTGACCCTGGCAAAAGGACCTCCACCTAAGGGAGGACGCCAGCACCGCGCCAGCAGGTGTCTTGGCCAAGCTCCAGCGGCTGCTACCACATCTTCCTCGGCCTAGGAAGCCGCCATCTCTTGGGCCGACGAAGTCTCTTTCCGAGCCAACTCTGCGTCTGTCCGCGCTAACACTGCTGTCTCCGGCTCTGGCTCATCGCAGAGCAGCCGAGGGTTCCAAAAACTGAGCAAGAGAAGCCTAGAGCGGTAAGGTCGATCGAGTCGAGGGACTCCTACGCCTCCGGGATACGGACACCTCACTCGTCACCTTCCGTGAAAGGCAACCGACACTTGGTTAAGTGGTTCGGCTAGCCAACAGCCAAGTCCCAGCGCTCAGAATGAGGAGGACACATAGCTTTATTCTTGAATACCCAAATGTTCAGGCCTCGACAGCCACAAAGAACAAACACATATACTTGGGGGTAACTATGCTACACAGACTTATCCGTCGGCAGAACCCTCGGCGGTTCTCCCGACCTACGACAAATGTCTAAGTGCTTGAAGCGGTTACATTTTGCTCCGGCAAAAACCTGGTATATCTCCTTATAAACGGGACTCTGGTTTCACTCCCGCGGGTATGAACAACCTCCACACCGGGGGGCCAGCGGGACAACGAACTCCAAGTGGCTTGCCGGCGACCCCTGACAGCAGCGACAATGACCTCCGCCTCGGGCGACCAGACAGCTACAGCAACGGCTTCAGGGAAGACGCTGCTGTGAAGAGGCCCTCGCCCACGTCCCCACACGAGGGGCGAGGACAAGCCATTAAGGCTGAAGAGTCGAAGGGCGCCGACCGTGGGTTTGAACCCACCGACACCGCGCCGGCGAACAACAGCCGTCCCAAAGCGCACCGGCAGGTCCTCACTCCCGTCCTCGCCGAGGCCGCCCCAGAACGCGAGCACTGCCCTCGCGGCGTACGACGTGTTGGGCAACCCTCTGGCGCGGCTGACGGTGCGAGGAAGACCTGGACGTGGCCAGCCCGTGCGCAGCACGACCGCCGCCCGGAAGAAGGATGGAAAGCTGCACCCTGTCCAGGGAGCAGCATTTCGCCTTCCCCCGCATGGCTGGAGGACGCCTCCGCAGGGCTGGAGGATGCCTTTCTCCCCCAAACGCTGGGGGAAGAAAAGGGTTACCGGCCCATGAGGAGGCAACCCCCCACTCGGTGCGCTCCTCTGCCTCAGCCCGGATGACGAAGATCCTTGAAGCTGAGGGCGGGGCGGAGGCCACAGCCCGGCTTGCTTCCCCCCACCAAACTGCCCATTGGTGAGGGAATGCAGCCGGGCTGCACGACAAAAATCCTTGAAGCCGAGCGATGGCTGAAAGGTGCCGATCTCCACGAGGCCGCGCTCCTCCAACGACAGCAAGAGCAAGGCGATGCTAGAACACCCCATCCGGGGGCTCAAAAGGCGGAAGGGCGCAATACATGAGGGGAGGACGAAGGCATGACCACTGCTCGGGGAATCGATTCCCCTTTTATAGGCAGACCTCCTCACTTGCACCCCTTAGCGTCATAGGCGAAATCCCCACTGACATCCTCTAGGGTTCTCCCCCTACGACACGTGGGCTAGGACCCACACATCATACGAGCTGATCCGAAGCACGAAGAAGGCGAACTGCCACAGGCGAGGCATGTAACCGTCCCGCGGTTACAAGTGCTCTCCCATCTTCGCAGAAACTGGGGGTCGAAAGGGTGGACTGCCACGCGATAGGCATCCAACTGCACCGCAACTGTGCGCCCCTTCGGCTTCGACCACATCCGGCGGACCGACGCAAAGGAAGCGGGCCCGCATGTCATGTAACCGGCGCGCCGGTTACGACGTGCGAGAAGTTACACTGTCACTCGCGCCAATGCTGCGCCTCCTCGACTGCGGAACCAGTACCGCGACTCGAGGTAGCCCTGCGCATGACCCAACAGTGCCAGTTAAAGGTGACGGCCACGGGCCAGTCAGCCACGAGGTAGGCACGACGGTTGGCATGGTCAAAAGTGGGCCGGCAGTAACTGCAGCGGCAGACGAGCGAAGGTAGCGGTCAAGTCACCTGCAGGCTCGCGTCCCCTCCTGAAGCGACGGGAGAGCCCTCTCCCACGGTGTGAAGACGACGTGCCCATGCCCCGTTCCTCGAACGGCTCGCACGCGCAACGGGCGCCACGCGAATCGCCCGTACCGTCGCATTAACTTCCCGACGGAGCAAACGACACCTCTGGCAGGCGAGGCGGGCGCCGCTTCGCCTTCGCCATAATGACCGCGTCAAAAAAGGTGTGCCACCTTATTTAAATTCATATCCTTCCCCTCCTCCTCTCTCTCTTGCTATAGGGACCGGGAAAGGGGATGTTGTGGAAAGGATCCTTCCCGGCGAAGGAAGCGGGCCCTGAGCCCTCCTACTGATCAGGGGTTCGAAGGCTAGCCCCTCAGAAGGGTTTCAACAGCCGCCCCAGAGCACTCGGACTTCAAGCCCATTACTGATCAGGGGTTTGAAGGCTGGCCCCTTGGAAGGGTTCGACAGCCGCCCCAGAGCGCTCGGGCTCTGTGCCCACTACTGATCAGGGGTTCGCAGGCTGGCCCCTCGGAAGGGTTCGACAGTCGCCCTAGAGCACGCAGAGTGAGGGATGACTCTGGGTACGTTCGATACATAGCCGAGGCTCGGGCTACGCTCCCGAGGTACCCTAGGACATTTCTGAGACCGGCGGGAACGATTTGTAATGGAATCCCACCGGAGGGAGGCATCGAGCCCTCGGACCCTGTCGAAGGGGTCTGGGTCCAGCAAATCACCCGCCGGTACTTTTGGAGCGCGCCTCTGGGCCACCAGCCGACCCCTAACGAACGGGGCACGGGCGTCCACTCGGATCACCCGTTAGCAGCTCACTGGAAACACCATGTTCGGCGCCCTCCGAGGGCAACATGGCGCTTTCCCCCCTCCTCCTTGCGGAAAGGCGACGCAGGGGCATATAATAAAAGTCGAGAAAGTCCTTGATCGTCCTCTCGCTCCGTGCAGAGGCTCGGGGTCTGCTCTCGCACCCGGCTACGGCCAAAACTTTTGACAGCGTCAACAAACCAGCTTGATAACTTGGAACCCGACCACGCACCCGGGCTACGGCTAGACCGCATGAGGGAACGATCAGACCGGCCGAAGCATCACAAAAAACATTCAGACCTCAGAGGAGTCAAAGCACTCCTCTGAGGCCTCGGGGGCTACACACGGCGGGTGCGCTCGCGCGCACCCACCAGAACAAGGCAAAAACCGAGAAAGGTCGGTCCCCTCACCGAAAACGCGGTAAAAGCCTCCAAGCGAGTACCATCACTCCCTTCGAGGCTCGGGGGCTAATGTCGGGTACCATAATTAGGGGTATCCACAACGCTCCTAATCATGGCTGGTAAACACCCTCAGACCAACTAACGGGTACGGTTCAAGCCAAGACTTCGTCTATCCGAGGGACGCGATCTCACCCGAGCCCAGCCTCGGGTTGGAACAGTAGTCCCAGACGAGTTCACGCCTCGCCCGAGGGCCTCCTCAGGCAGCGGGCGCCGCCTCGGCTCTCCCGAGGCCCGGCTCGGGCAGGCTTCGTTGTGAAGCAACCTCGGCCAGACCGCCTCACCAACCGACCGCTTCACAGGCGCATTAAATTCAGGGGATGCCTGACGCCGTATCCTGACACACATGCCTCAGTCGGCCAGGCCGAAGTGACCGCAGTCACTTTGCCCCTCTTCTTTACTGTCTGACATGACAGGAAAACAGCGCCGCTCGCTCCGCTCCGACTGCCGTGTCAGCCACCCCGGCGACGACTGACAACAAGTCACGATCAACCACCGAGTTCAGCCTTGGGCGCAACAGGAAGCTCCGCCTCGCCTGACCTCATGCTCCGGCCTCGAGAGGAGGCCTCCGCCTCGCCCAACCTCAGGCTCCAGCCTCGGGAGGAGGTCTCCGCCTCGCCCGACCCCCAAACTCGGCCTCGACCCCGGTCTCGGGAGAAATCGCGTCCTCGCCCGACCCTGGCCTCGGCCTCAAGAGAAGTCTCCGCCTCGACCGACCATGGGCTCGGACCGACCGCGCTAACAGGGGATACATCATTTCCCTATTCCTAGCCTGCTCAGGCTACAAGGAACAAGACCGGCGTCCCATCTAGCTTACCCCGGCGACGGGTAATGATGGTGCCCCGCGTGCGCCATGACGCCGATGGCTCTCAGCCCCTTACGACAGCAAGGAGACGTCAGCAGGATCCTCACCGCGCTGCCAGCTGTGCTCCTACAGGACTCAGGCGCTCCTCCGACGGCCACACCATCACATGTACAGGGCCCAAGCTCTCCCCCAACGGCCACGTTGGCATGTACAGAGGGCTTAGGCACTCCACTGCCGGACACGTTAGCGCATAGCTATGCCCCCCCCGTTGTACGTCTGGACCCTCTCCTTGCCTCTATAAAAGGGAGGTCCAGGGCCACCCTGAGGGGGGTTCGCGCGGGGGAAGCGGCGGACGAACTCTGCGTCTCTCTCTCGCGCGCGACGCGCTTGTAACCCCTACTACGAGTGGCACCCCTGGTGCAGGATAATACAAGGCTTGTCCCACCTCTTGTGTTCCATCCCGCGCTAACCCATCTGGGCAGGGGCACGCAGCGATTTCACTAGTCGGTCCAAGGGACCCCCCTCGGGTCTGAGACGCCGACAACGCAGTTACCCCAAAAGGCCAAAACCATCATCCCCATTCGTCGGGTCGGTTAGGCACTAGGACGTTAATAAGTTACTCCCTCCAGTTTCGAAAAAAAGTCGTTTTGGACCAGGTTTGAGTCAAACTTATAACATTTTAACTACAAATAATCGTTTTGTAATTTAGTTTTCAAATCTAATAGTCATATGCACCGATTCATCTTAAAAAGTACTTTTGCAAAAGTAAATGTATTAAGAGTTCATGTGTATCTTAACAAGAAAAATATTGGTCAAAGCTATATCTTGGAGACTATGTCGCTGTCCTAAACGACTTGTAATTTGAAATTGGAAGGAGTATGTACTTACCCCATTCGTCAAGTACGTGTGGTCTCGTGGGCATAATTTATAACTACATGCTTCATTTGACCTCCTTTAGACTATCTCCAGTGGTTCCCTCTAATTTTCTCCCCCTATAGCTCACTTATATACCATATCAGCACTCTCTCTCCCTCTATATCTCTATCCTTCACAGCGGTTCCCCTATTTCATCCCTCTACCAAACTATTAAAATATACATTTACAAAAGTAGACAATACATATTCGACCTACAGTGCATGGTGTGGTATACTTGTTGTGCACTACGCGCCTATTCATGGCACACACATTCCATCGGGCACCTTTGGTGTGTGGTCTGTCACTACACCTCTCAACGCTATGTCCCAGCGAGTGTCGTCCTCGGTGGTGAAGCTCTCTCACCTTCAGCAAGGAGGCCTCTCCATCAATCATGTGCACGGTACCGACGGAGAGCTTGGAGGCCATGACGGAAAGCTTCGAGCTCGACGAGGTCGCCCATGGCCGCGGTGGAGAGCTTCGAGTTGTGATGGAGTGCTGGTCTGATGAGGTCGTCCATGGCCACGGTGGAGAGCTTGGAGGCTGCGATGGAAAGCTTTGAGCCCGGCGAGGTCGCCCATGACCGCGGTGGAGAGCTTCGAGTTGCGAATTGCGATGGAGTGCTGGTCTAACGAGGTCGTCCATGGCCGCAGCGGAGAGCTTCGAGGCCGCGATGGAGAGCGAGCCCGACGATATCGCCCATGGCCATGGCGGAGGTAGTGCCCCGCTCCTGGTACTAGCGAAAAGGAGGCGGAGGATTTCCACGATGTCGCTAGCGAAGACGAAGGCGAAGCTGGCGATGCGGAGGAACGTCCCGCGAATAGAGGGCATCATTGTAGCTTTTATAAGGCTACTGTCGCCGCTATCTGACAGGAGAGAAGATGGGAAACGTTGAGGAATGTCTTACATTTTCTTTTGGATATAAACAACAGTAGGCTAAGAGTAACTCCAAAAGGTTGACCAGATTGTTTTGTGAAGATAAATTTAGCTATTATTTGAAGAAAAATGTCTCTAAAAGAGTTTATAAATGACTCTTAAAATTTAGTAGTTCTCCACCTTCCCTCTATTTTTCCCTATCTATTTTTAGTAGCTTGCTTCACTCGTGATACATAGTTTTGAATTTACAAAAGTTCGTTGGACTAGCCTACTCCTTTCTTGTAAAATCTATTTTAGAGGGTAACTAATTCAATAAATTTGGCTAACCTTTAAATTTGGCTAACCTTTTTAGCTCAGAGTTGCTCTAACAGAGAATTAGTTTATTTTCCACTCTGATGAACAAATGGCATTGTACCGCGGTTTCGGTTCTACATACATATATGTTTTGAATCTTCGATTGTTATCATTCCAACTCAGATGATACGAAGCGGGATTAAACTTTACCAATGTTGACAGGAAGCAGTAGTGGAACCTCTCAATAAGAAATGACGGTTCCAGATAAAACCTTTGAATATCAACAGCAACAAAAATTCAGACATTAGTACCATTACCGACGAGCTGTCTGGCTCAGACATGCACATGTTCTCAGATCTCAACCAAAACTGTAAGTCAAAACTCCCAAAACCAGTATAGCTATCATTTTCTCCTTTTTCTTTTACCACGGTGCTATGAATTTACCAACTCCGAAAAACAGTATGTAAATCATCTTCCCCATCCAAGTTGGGATTGGGGAGAAGCCAATTAAGGCGCAGATGAACTAGCCTACTTATTAAGGCTAAGATGCGTTTAGGGCATCAAGTTGACGCTGGAGCTCCTCGAGATCATCATCATCATCAATAGCGCTGGAACTCACTGGAGCAGCTGGTCCTGCGTATGAATCAGCGTCTGGAAGCTCACGGACAAGACCTTCTGGTAGGATATCTGTAGAATTTCAGTGTAAAAAGGTGCCCGGCGGATAGAGGAGATGTACTTTGTTCTGATCTGAAAGTGTCATTCCATTTACCTGGAGTGTTTCGAATGCTTGATGTCTCAGTTTCATCATCAACAACACTGCATACAAGAATAGAAGCTCTAAATTAGACATGACGCCAAACTCATATTTATGAATCAAGGCAAGTCAATTTGCTGTTCAGTAGGCAAACAAAATACTGGAAATACACTAATACAGCGACACCAGCATGAAAGTACTAGCCAAATACCAATTAGTTTCAGTAATTCAGTATCATATGCTCTATTAAAAAGAATAGTTCAGGCTAGCCATAAACTTTTAGTCAAAACATCTGAACTATATTTTCAACTACGATGTAATCTTGCTAATGAGGTTGCTCAAGAAATTATGTGGTTTCAACTTTGGACGTCGGTACAATGTTCCATTGGTCCACAATGTTATTCAGTTAGCTATATATGGATAACCCACTGAATTGAAATGGTAGCTAACGAAACATTTAGTAGTACTTTTAAGTAAATAATAAATATCTTTGACGAACGTTGTTAACACAAATAATTCAATAAATCAGTATTCTGGAACAAAATAAATTTAACTTGATGTCGAATGATGTACCTAATATTCCACTCATTGTCTAGGTGGACAGGACATTCATTTTCTGTGGATGCTTCAGCTTCCATCTTAGTCTTCGCTGCTGCATCTCTAGCAGGTTTGGATTCCATATATTCTTTCTGAAAATGATGGTGTTAGAAATCCTTCATCAGCTTTCATATTTAGACATAGCAATAATTTGTGGGAAAGACAAACACCTGTCTGAGAACACATGCTGGATTCGAGCATTGTGGATTTGGCCTCATTTCCATTGCAGGGAAATAATCCTTAAGTGAGTTATATCCCTGCAAATCACGAATGAATAGATAAAAAGATTTTTCAAAACTAACATTCAAATGAAATTTAGGGATGGATATACTGGATCAACATGGAACATGGTGGCCTAACCTATCAAGCCCAAAATTATTTGTATTAACCCTAACAAATATCCTCCCTCCAATTTCAAATGTAGGTTACTTTAGGATTCTATAAAGGACATTTTTTTAATTTGGCCCATCTATATATGGAAAGTCTAACTTGGTGCATGGTTGCGATTATTTATCATGGAAATTGCTTTCATGATACATAGTTTGCACTATTTAAAGCTTCACATTGGAGAGTTGAGACTGTGACTGTCCGAAAGGACTTAACATTTAGAATAGATGGAAACCTCCAAACAAAACAAACCCTCAGTGAAGTTTGCAGGATTAGCAATGCACATAGTTAAAATCAAGTAATTACCAAGTAACGGGAAACTTGTCCAAAGTTCAACAAATATTTCAGAGCATTCTGGACCAGGAGACCCGCAACAACACCCTGCAAAAACCATATTTAGACCTAAAAAGGAACAGGAGAGGAAGTATGAACTTCTGGTGAAGACGAAAGAAGAATTCTAAGTGCAAAGACTGCAGTGCATCCTCAGAGGCTCAGAGTGGTAGTACAAAATCATGAAATGTCTGATCTAGTGGATTGCAGTTGTTTCCAACAAAGTTGAGAAAATAATGTAGATATTACACATAAAAGGCAACTAGTCAGCCACACAAATATAGCTTCCATTTTACATTGCAGTTGATCTTTTTTTTCTCGAACAGCGCAGGAGAACTGCGCGTCATTTCATTTAAGGAAGAAAGGAGGTACAAAGGTCAAGAGTGACCCGAAACACAAACACCAACACACACACGCCTTCCCTTAAATACAACCGTCGCGCCACATCAATGAAGAAGGCGACCACAACCTACAGAGCTAATTAAGCTCCATTAGGCACCGACCCAAAAACAAGTTCCTGGAGCTTGGAAGCTCCAGCCAAACACCAAAGCCCCCCCTCCACATTAACAGCTTTTAGCACTTCCACAACACATGGTCTTGAATTGTCAAAGACACACCTGTTGCGGTGCTTCCAAATCTCCCAAGCCACTAACGTAATTAGAGAATTGAGGCCTCTACGAAGCCCCTTAGGAACAGCAGCAACAGTTCTCTTCCACCAACCTGAGAACCGAGACACTGAGGGCTGAGGAGCCAACTGCAGCAGCCCCAACTATTGAAGGATCAGGGCCCAAATTTGGCGAGCAAACACACATCCAACCAACAAGTGATGCACCGTCTCAGTCATCTGGTCACAAAATGGACAAGACACTGGATGGGGCAGATTTCTGCGCTCAAGACGATCAGCGGTCCAAACCCGATTATGGTGCACCAACCATAAGAAGAACTTACAACGCGACGGGGCCCAGGTTTTCCAGATTCTCTTCCAAGGGCCAAACTTGGTAGAGCCCACGAAGAAGGCCTCATACGCAGACTTGCTGCTATAACAGCCATCTTGTGTCAACTTCCATCTGAATTGATCAGGAACATCAGCTTGCAGAACGACCTCCTCAACAAAATCCCAGACCTGGAGGTACTCAATTAAAACCTGAACAGTAAGAGCACCCTTGATATCACGAACCCAACTCCGCCCAAACAAAGCCTGAGCCACAGTCTTTCGCTTAGCAGTTCGCATAGGGACAGTTCTGAAAAGATTGGGTGCCATCTCAGCCATAGTAAGCCCATCCAACCAACGGTCAGTCCAGAAAATAATTTTCTCACCATTCCCAACCACGGCATTCACAGCCATATCAAAGAGGGCCCGAGCTTTATAGGGAATAGAAATTGAGAGTCCAGCCCACGGCCTCTCCACATCAGTCTTCTGAGCCCAAAGCCATCTAATTCTCAAGGCCCAACCTAGAAGCTCAAGATTATGGATTCCAAGGCCGCCATACTGAAGAGGTCTCTGGACCTTATCCCAAGCTACCAGGCAGTTTCCTCCATTAGCTTGTTGATGTCCCTTCCACAAGAACCCCCGCCGCTTTTTATCAACAGCCTTGATGAACCATTTCGGGAGATCCAAAGCTATAAGCCAATAAATAGGAACAGCAGTGAGAACCACTTTCACAAGCACAAGACGCCCAGCCCTATTCAACAAAGAAGCTTTCCACCCAGGAAGGTAATCTGCCACCTTATCCACAAAGGCCAGCAACACCTCTTTAGAAGGCTTACAGGTTGTGAGAGGAAGTCCCAAATAAGTGCAAGGAAAAGCTTTAACCGAACAAGAGAGAGTTTCCACAGAAAGAGCCAGCTCATCATCGGAACAATGAATAGGGGAGACCGAGCTCTTAACCAGGTTGGTCCGGAGGCCTGAGGCGTGACCAAATAAATCAAGAATGCGTCTGACCGAAACCAGATCCAGAATGTGAGGCCTCAAGAAAACTACAACATCATCAGCATAGAAGGAAACATGATGCCTGACCTGCTGAACAGCAATAGGTTGAAGCAAACCCAACGAAGTGGCATAGTTGATTAAAGAATTCAGAGTATCCATGACTAGGATAAAGAGCATTGGAGAAAGAGGATCTCCCTGCCTGAGGCCGCGACGATGAATAATGATGTCCCCAGGCTCTCCATTGACTAAAATCTGAGTGGAAGAAGTAGACAGTAATAAACAAAGGAGATCCCGCCAACGCTGACCAAATCCCATTTTCCTTAAAACCTCCAAAAGGAACGACCAAGAAACAGAGTCAAAAGCCTTGGAGATGTCCAACTTAAGAAGGATATGTGGTTCTTTCTTCTTATGGAGCAACTTCACAATTTGTTGGACAAGCATAAAGTTATCATGAATCCTCCTCCCCCTACATTGCAGTTGATCATGCTTTATACTGCAAGGAAACCTGCCTTAATGGGTGTGTATGAGTCTTCTAAGACTCCCTTTGTTCTTCTTAATATAATGACAAAAAACAAAATACATGGAAAAATAATGATGTCTCAAAACTAATGAAAAGCGGCACCAGTCCATATAAGGCTACCCGGCACTACAACAACAACAACAACAACAACAACAACAAAGCCTTTTTGTCCCAAGCACGTTGGGGTAGGCTAGAGATGAAACCCCGTATGAAAACCTTAGAGCTCAACCCCCAAAGAAAAGAAAAGGGGGACAAAGGCAAAGGAGAACCGAAAAATGACGAAACAGGAAAACACATAAAAAGAGATAAAACCCACAAGAACCAGCAAGATCTAAAGAGGCACAAGAAAAGGTCAAACGATTAAGGAGGAAAAGCGAAACTACAAATCAGGGTTCTGGCACGTGAATTGCACACTTCCACCCCTTCCTATCCACGGCGAGCTCTTTATCAATATTCCACTACTTCAGGTCCCTCTTCACAGCCTCTGTCCACGTCAAGGTTGGTCGACCTCTACCTCTCTTCACATTCTCGGGACGCCTAATTATTCCGATATGCACTGGTGCCTCTTCAGGTCTTTGTTGGATATGTGCAAACCATCTCAAACGATGTTGCATAAGCTTCTCCTCAATTGGCGCCACTCCTACTCTCTATCGTATATCATCATTCCGGACTCGATCTCTCCTTGTGTGGCCACATATCCAGCGCAACATATGCATCTCTGCCACACTTAGTTGTTGGACATGTCGTCTTTTAATGGGCCAACATTCTGCTCCATACAACATAGCCGGCCGGATTGCTGTCCTATAGAATTTGCCTTTTAGTTTGTGTGGCACCCGGGGGTCGCATAAGACACTCGCAGCTTGCCGCCACTTCAACCATCCAGCTTTAATTATATGACTGACATCCTCATCGATGTCTCCCTCCTTCTGAAGCATTGATCCTAAGTAACGAAAAGTGTCTTTCTTGGGTACCACTTGCCCATCAAGACTAACATCGCCATCCTCATACCCCATGGCACTGAAATCACACTTCATATACTCTGTTTTAGACCTACTAAGCCTAAAACCTTTTGCTTCCAGCGTCTGCCTCCACAATTCCAACTTTTGTGAAACACCACTCCTACTCTCCTCAATAAGTACCACATCATCGGCAAAAAGCATACACCATGGTATATCTCCTTGTATGTCCCTTGTGACCTCATCTATCACCAAAGCGAAAAGATAAGGGCTTAAAGCCGACCCTTGATGTAGTCCTATGTTAATTGGAAAGTCATCGGTGTCTCCATCACTTGTTCGGACACTTGTCACAACATTAGTGTACATATCTTTAATAAGATTAATGTACTTTGTTGCTACTTTGTGTTTTTCCAAGGCCCACCATATTACACTCCTAGATACTTTGTCATAAGCCTTCTCCAAGTCTATGAAGACCATATGCAGGTCTTTATTTTGTTCTCTGAATCTCTCCATAAGTTGTCTTAGTAAGAAAATGGCCTCCATAGTTGATCTCCCAGGCATGAAACCAAACTGATTTTGGGTCACGCTCGTCATCTTCCGTAGGGATGTTCAATGACTCTCTCCCATAGCTTCATTGTATGGCTCATGAGCTTAATTCCACGGTAATTAGTACAACTTTGAACATCTCCTTTGTTCTTGAAGATTGGTACTAACGTACTCCGCCGCCACTCGTCGGGCATTCTGTTTGTCCGAAAGATGGTGTTGAAAAGCTTAGTCAGCCATATTATTGCTATGTCTCCAAGGCATCTCCATACCTCAATAGGGATTAGGGATACCATCAGGGCCCATCGCCTTTCCTACCTTCATCCTTTTTAGCGCCTCCTTAACTTCATATTCTTGTATCCTTCGTACAAAACCCCTGTTGTTGTCATCGAATGGTTCGTCCAATTATATTGTAGAACTCTCATTCCCTCCATTGAACAATTTGTTGAAGTACTCCTTCCATCTGTTCTTGATCTCTTCATTCTTCACTAATAGTTGGTTTGCTTCATCCTTAATGCATTTGACTTGGTTGACATCCCTTGTCTTCCTTTCACGAATCTTGGCCATCCTATAGAAATCCTTTTCTCCCTGCTTTATGTCCAACCGTTGATAAAGGTCGTCATAGGCTTGACCCCGAGCTCTACTAACTGCATGCTTTGCAGGCTTCTTCGCTATCCTGTACTTCTCTATGTTGTCTGCACACTTGTCATGATGTAAGCATTTGTAGCAATCTTTCTTCTCCTTGATAGTCTTTTGGACATCTTCGTTCCACCACCAAGTGTCTTTAACTTCCCTTCTGTTTCCTTGACTCAACCCAAACTCTTCTGAAGCTATCTTTCGGATGCATGTCGCCATCTTCCTCCACATGATGTTTGCGTCTCCCTCTTCTGCCCAAGGGCCCTCCTCGATAACTCTCTCCTTGAAAGTTTGGGCCACATCCCCTTTAAGCTTCCACCACTTTGTTCTAGTGACCTAGTTATGCTTATTCTGTTGAAAACGAATCTTAAAACGAAAGTCAGCTACAACAAGCTTATGTTGGGTTACCACACACTCTCCAGGTATAACCTTGCAATCTAAGCAGGCATGCCTGTCCTCTTTTCTCAAGAGACGAAATCAATCTGGCTAGTGTGTTGGCCACTACTGAAGGTCACCAGGTGGGATTTCCTCTTCCTAAAGAAAGTGTTTGCTATAAACATGTCATAGGCTAGGGCAAAGTTCAGGATTTCCTCTCCTTGATTCCTAATCCCAAAGCCGAAGCCTCCATGCACACCCTCGAAACTGGTGCTAGATGTACCCACATGGCCATTGAGATCTCCTCCTATGAAGAGCTTCTCGCCAACTGGCACACTACTAACCATGTCCTCCAAGCCTTCCAAGAACTACCTCTTTGAGTTCTCATTAAGGCCTACTTGAGGAGCATACGCGCTGATAACATTGAGAACCAAGGCTACCCGACACTACACAACACAAATAATTGAAATATCACCTGAATCAAGCATCGAAACAATGGCAGACAATAGTACAAAAGAAATGGTAAAAGGATAAAACAACGCCTCACCATTGTAGTTGGCAAAGAGGCAGCACAAACACCTTCTCTCTTAAGTGTACGCTCATCCACTCCAGATGCTACAACCTATGATTGAAGGTATTAAAGACAAGTAAGCAAGAAATGATACAGAAATAAAAATGAAATATTATGGAAGTTCATAAGCCAGAATAACCATTGAAATTTCAGCACTGGAATTGGTAGAGATCACAATAAGAAACACACATCCACAATCTAAAATTACCAAATTCACAAAAGCACACTGACAACATTAAACAATAGTAAATATAAGATCAAAAGAACATACCAATGGAGGAGCACATGCAAAACATGCAGTTTCACCAGGAACCAGCAGTTGTATATGACCAGAAACAGCATCTTCTGAGACACCTGTACATACTCATAGAAGTTATCTCAGCATTGTACCGTCACTAACACTGAGTTTAATAAAGAATGGGCTGTAAATCTGTAGTCCTGTAAGCTTCAAAGTTTAAACTTGTGTATATATTTATGTGGATTACAATTATATGCTGATTTCCAAACAAATTATGTGAAGCACTGATCTAAACTGTATAACTATGTCAAACATCCTTACCAAAAAAAAAATAAACAGTAACACAGTAAAATAGAATCCTGACAGAAATCAGTTTCCCTTGTGTGCCTTGAAAAAATTAGCAATGCACAAGGTTAAACTGATGACCAAGTATCATGGCTGAAGGATACTGATGACTAGTGACATAAAACAAGGAGAAAACACTATACAAGTGATGCTGGTTTGGCACATTTGAGGTGTGATTAGGGTATACAATGAGATACAATAGCAGCATTGCGCAAGAAAAGTAGGAAAAAAGCATATTGTTAATTGTTCATTAATAGGAATGCGGTTTCTGGAAAATTTTGTGTCAATAAATGTGATTTACAACTTACCAGACTCCATCCACGTCTGACCAAGCTCATTGCATGCCTGGAAAGCAGATAAAAATAACAAATAAGAAAATTCCTACCAATGAACTGCGCATAATACATGACTAAGGCACATGGAGGGACCAAATAATTTAGTTGAGTGCACAAATCACCTGATTTACAACCATACGAGCTTCATAGTTATCGACGCAACTCAAGACAAGATTAACTCCAGTGCTACGCTCATGAGAACTTTGTGCTTTTAAACTTGCCAAAAATGTTTCGAAACCTTTGACTGTAGTAATATTCAATGAGTAGCTCTATAGTAGAAAAGAGAAGTTAGGATCTGTTTTCTTATAAGTAGAAGGAATCAAGGAATACAATGGTATTGCTACTCCATCCAATACGGCCTAAGAAAAGAAATCATGTCTGCTATTTTGCTTGTCATAAGGCAATGTACCAAGTTGGAGTACGTAATAAAGATAGTAAAGAGGAAACAGTACAACAAAAACTTCTAGTTCTATACATATACAGTGCAAGATGAATAAGTAATGGAAAGTAGAAAACATTAAGAATAGTTAGTTCAACAAAAATTGCACACCCTAGATCCGTCACCTCTACCAAAAACTAATGATGCTCAGAATCTAATGAAATGATTTGGTTTACTGATGTAGGAAAAAAGGCTAACAGATAATATTGATACTGGCCATAGTTGCTCACCTCCAACACAACATCAGGATTTATTCCAGAAAGTGTCTGTACAGCGGCATCTGTTTTGGTCATTCCAACCTAACAAAGTATAAATGGACTGAATATAGTCATGGTCTGGTTTGAATTATGTTCTTGCAATCTTGCAGAACACTGAACTTAAGTACTTCAACATGAAAAACGTCTTGGTGTAAAACAAACAACCACAAAAGGTAAGGCAAACACATAACATACTGTCCTCGTAGTTTACCTGTTCTGGGCGAAAGAACAACCTATTCATGTTAGCCAACTCGACCGTGTCGTAATCATACAACAACAGTCGTCCAATTCCACATCTAGTGAGCATCTCCGCAGCAACACTACCAACGCCACCTATGCCCTGTAAAGAGAATGACAATGAATCAAAGGTTTGCTCTGAGTTGAATTCCCCCATCTATGTGTGTTAAATTATCTTTTCATGTATGATGTGATGAAGCTACGAATTCTGCTGTTTCCCAACTTTGAATTGTTGTCTTAAATACATCAACATGCAAAAATAACAATAGCTCGATAGCTGGTTGTTCTAAACGGGCATTATAACTATATTTTCCATATTAACCACATAGTACATGGTATACCTAGATCGATCTCAATACAGATAAAGATACTCTAGTTCGCATGGTCCGAAGAGACCCTTGAGCCTCGTGATATCTCAATGACATTTCCAGTGCATACTAGTACCATGGAGAGGCTTCCTCTACTCAAGGATGGAAGTAAATGCCAATTTCGAAAATCGAAATTCCATACTGATGTAACTAAGTTTGAAGAGTATCAGTGTTAAACCAGGTGAGTAGGATGCTTACAACGATGGCAACGGAGTAGTCCCTGATGCGCTCATAATTCTCCACTACGCCCATCCGTTGCAACGCCATAAGTCTGCTGTAGGGATTGTTGTCCACCACTTCTGCACTCATGTCCTGCATCCCAAATTTCGCGCAAACAGAGTAAAATTCCCGATTTGTTCAAAATTATGGCACTCAATCTGCACAGGGCAGAGCGCCTGAAACGCGGAAATCAGCATCAGATCGTACCTTAATCTTGGATCGAGAAGCGGCACCGGCTGCCGGATTCATCATCGCCACTAGCCGCTCCCGCATCTAGCAATCAGATGAGCCGGGATCAAGATTTGGAAAGGCACGGAAGAAGAGGAGATTGCTATAAAACTGCCGAGATCCATGGTGCACCCGGATGGGAGGGATACCCGATCGATGGTGGAAGTGAGGTCGTCGGGATGCTGCTTGAGCGCGTCGAGGTCGCGGAGCAGCGAGCAGAGCTGCTCCATCTCCATGCTTCTTCACCGCTCTCCGGCGTCTCCGCTGCTTGCTTACTGCTATCAGTGCTATGCTCCGCCGCCGTGGGTGGCCGATGAAAGAGACAGCCGCGAAGCAGGAGAGCTGGTCTCAGGTGTCAGTGTCACACACTCACACCTATGACGCGTTCCACATGACGTGGCAGGTCCCGTTTGGTAGCTCGTGGAGCTCTGGCTCCATTTCTGGCCGATTTTTTTAAACATTTCGTTTAAAATTTAAAATTTTTGGGAAAATATAAAATCAGAAATAAAAAGTATAAGATAAAAACAAAATATTTTTCTAAGTATTCTTATATATCTCATAATTAATTTTAATTTTTTTAAAAGCCAATTAACATTTTTTTAAAATAATAAATTTCATCGTCCTAAAATTTGCATTTTAAATTTAAAAACATGTACACTGAATTTTACCGAAAAAACCGAAAACCACCGAGAAACACCGAAAATCGCCCTGGAAACATCGAAAACTGGTCGATAAACCTAAAAACCATTTTTTGAATATGAAAATAAAAACTAGTCGTTTTAGGGAAATGTGCTGTTGGGGGCCTTCGTTCTCCGAAGGTCCTCAAAAACATGATTTGACAATATCTTTCAAGTGAAATGTATGAACAGATATCTTCGGACCCAGATTATGAACATGAAGTACGATCAGGACGAAGCTTAAGCTAGACGAAGGAGGATTGAGATGAAGGACGGGCTGATCACCAAGCCGTACGAGGGATGGTGCATAGCCGAAGCTATGCGCAGGGGAGCTTCGGCATAGTGGCAGAAAGGGGAACCGACTTAAAGATGAAAAGACTACTTAGGCTTTGACAGATCCTCATAAGTCATTAGCAAATTGTAACACCCGGCTTTAAGGGACAAAGCCGGGTGCATCTCATACATGCGCCAAAGAAGACAACATATATAATAACAGAGTGTATAGAGATAAATGTCACAATAATCAGAGTACTTATTACATAGCGGAAGTCTTACAAAATAAAAGAAAACAATAAGTATAAAATGAACTAAGGATCGTCGGCGCCAATGTCGACTGAGAAACGCCACCTAGATCAGATCAAACTCCTCAGTGTTAGGCGGCTCCTCTTCGACCACCTGTTCTTCTCCTGTGGGGGGGGTGTGAGACAGCAAGAGTGAGCTCACATACGTTCATCGCTCCACAAGTTGTGGGGAATAATGTGGCATGAACTCACCAAAGGTGGGAGTTCATGAAGTGTAAGGCTGATCAATGGAATAAAGGCTGAGGCTGAGCATTGCTTTTATAAGTTGGTCAAAATTTTATTAGCAATTACTAAGTGTAAGTAAATACCAAACCTTAATAATAATAAAGAAAAGTAATAGTAAAATAATCCCAAATGCGATGCAAATGTCAAATTAAATTTAAGTTCCATATTTAATCATGTGAGGGTCCGAGCCGCTCTTGACCGTGAGCACGGCTAGTATACTAGTTTTACACTCTGCAGAGGTTGCGCATCTTTACCCACAAGTCGTGTATCCCATGTCGCCTGGGTTTGCAAGGCCCTTAGACACTACCGAGGTGAATGGCTAGGGATCCACTACGAGGCCTTTACAAAGTTCCACTAGCTTCCGAAAACCCGCTACAGTTTATAGGAAGATCCAGTACAGGGTTCCTGGCTGACAGCCATCGCAGCAAAATCAACCAGGGACCTCCCCGCACTGACCTCTCCCTACTGCCCTTGCCCCTTTCGGGTAAGGTAGTCTTCCACTAGCTTTCCTAATTAGTCAGCCAAGGGCGTCCCATTAAACCCTTGTGGTAGCACTGTTTTCCCGGGTGGTTCTCCATGTTCCCATTAACATAATGATCTTATCATGAACATAAAATAATGAACAGATAATAGAAAGTGTAGTCATGAGTCATAAATATCTTTATACCCAAATCCACATAAAGCAATAGCATGTACTACCCAAAAATTTAGTAGTAAAACCAGTGGTGAAACAAGGTATAAAGATAGTCAAAATCTAGGGTATCCTATTGGGTCCCATCAAAATTAACCTATGCAGATCATTATGAATAATAAGAACATGAATAGGTAAAAGAAGTGATCAAGGGCACAACTTGCCTTCCACGAGCTCCTGCTCAGCTATCTCTACTTGTTGAACCTCAGTTTCCACGGTGGCTTGCTCGTCTACTCGCATCAATACAATTCATACATAGCATAGCATAAATTAACATCACATCAAACATGCAAATAGAATATACAGTAGTAAACTAGACATTAAAATAAGATTACTGGAACTGGAATCATTAAATTTGGAGTTATATATTTTAAGTTATGGATTTTCTAAGGTTTTATGCATTTAATACAAGATTAAGTGAAAGAATAATTTTAATGTGTTTGTCATGTCAGAACAGAGGCACTAATACGTAGACAATATTATTACAAAAATTTAGGAACTGGAATGAAGTGATTTGGAGTAAAAATGGATTTTCTATGGTTTATACAAGTTTCTAGATTTGTTTTTGTATTAAAAATGAATTTCTGATATTATTTCTCTGTTTTTAAACTCCTCTGGACTGGGCGCTAAAATATGAAAAGTGCAGGGGTCTCGGTGCAAGTGTTACCGAGACACAGAACAACATCCGCATGGACGGCGGGTTGAATACTGGAAACTAGGGGGTTTATTTTGTAAATGTCACGAGGTCGAAGGGGTATCGGCCAAGCACGACCATCCGATTAGAAACGGACGACGCTGATTGGATCGGATCGGACAACACCCACGACCACACATGTCACCGTCGGATCTAAAATTCAGGGCCAGATCTAATACACGCGCACACCGATTAGCATCCGCCCGAGACCAGATGGACGGACCGGATGACTCCCGCGAATAGGTAAGGTCTGCTCTAATCGCCACCGTCCAATTTCCATCTGACGGCGCGAGACCATCTTCCCCAACCCAATCGCTACCGACGGTGGCGCCGCTCTGGCGGTCAAGTCTCGCCGGCGACCCCCACTGGCCGGTGATACCGAGCGCTGCCCCCCCCCAATTCTACAAGCGCAAAATGACAAGGATGGCCGCGCGAACACGGTGGATGCGTACTCACCGACGATTGTGGCGCCGAGTCCCTTGGCGACGGCGAGGTGCGGAATCGGGGCGTCGCGCGAACGACGGTAAGAAATTGGGGTGGAGCTGGTGATTAATCACAGGTAGCGCGGCCACAAATGTCTCACCCTGAGCCTGGGGAAGGTCTCCAACCACACCGACGATGCAAGCAACGACCAGGCTAGAGGCTCCCCGTGGCGGGTCTTCCTCCCCACCGCAGCGGTGGTGGTGGTGGTTTGCTCAGGGGAAACAAGGCACACGCGAGGGGGTAGAGAGGAACGGTTCACGGGGCGCTAAATAAGTCACGAGTGGTGGCCGAGAGCTCCAGAAGGTAGGCGCGAGCTGGTCAATCCCGGGGGAGTCGCGGCGGTGCTTTCTCCACACTCGGTGATATGGCGGCTAGAAGACGTTGGCGCGAGGTAGCAGGGGGAGTGGTTTTATCCCCCAACGGAGGTGGACACCGAGCCCAACAGTCCGCACCGCGCGCACAGGCGAGGACCCGGCGTGGACTCCGGCTTCTGTTGAGCAGGGCCGACAATCGTGGGAGGTGGGGGAACGAACTGACAAACGGACCCGCGTTGCCAGTGACTCATGGAGAAACGTCCAGCGCGCGCGTGAAGATAATGGGCCGCACGGAGGTAAAGAAATCTGGGGCCAAAAGTGATGTAGCCGGCCCAGTAAGCGAGTTTGAGATTTTCCTTTTTCTTATTTCTTTTTATTTTGCGAATTTCTAGTTTTCTAATGAATTTGAATTAGTGATTTGAACTTCATACCTTCATGTGGCTAATTAAACCTTATTATGAATATTACTATCTCCTTTTGAGATAATCACTTATTTATTGGCATAATTATTGGATATCCTCCATTCTTTAACTCTACTATTCTCATTTTATTTGATGCCCTAATTTGAATTCGAAACTAGACTTACCTCCTTTATAAATTTTGTGTTTGATGCACAAACAAACAAAAGAAGTCCAGCATGATGCATAGGTTACTTACGTGTCATTTATTAATTAATTCACTTTTAATTGTGGGTGTTCACATGTACTAATAAATAGGGCAATTCATACAAGGCATTTTTTTTTCTTTACAACTTGAGTATTACAAATCCTACCCCCCTTAAAAATAATCTCGTCCTCGAGATTTAGGAAGATCTAGGGAAAAGGTGGGGAAAATCTATACGAAGCTCTTCTTCTCTTTCCCAATTTGCTTCATCTTCACCGTGGTGATTCCATTGCACTTTGCACATCTTTATAACCTTATTCCTTGTGACTCGAGTCAGTGTATCAAGAATCTTGATGGGGTACTCAGCATAAGTCAAATCTTCCTGAACACTAAGGTCTTCCATTGGTAATTGTTCCTCAGGTACCCTGAGACATTTCTTCAGCTGAGATACATGAAACACATCATGTACATCTGACAGATGATTGGGTAACTCCAGTTGATATGCAACTTCTCCCACTCGCTTTAAGATCAAGAAAGGTCCAATGAAGCGAGGGGACAACTTTCCTTTAACTTTAAATCTCCTCATGCCCCGGAGCGGTGACACCTTCAAATAGACATAATCACCCTCCTTAAACTCAAGTAATCTCCTCCGGGTGTCAGCATAACTTTTCTGCCTGGATTGTGCAGTTCTCAAATTCTCCCTTATTTGCTGAACTTGTTCCTCTGCTTCTTGTATAATCTCAGGTCCAAACAACTGTCTTTCACCAGTTTGATTCCAATACAAGGGAGTCCTGCACTTTCTGCCATACAAAGCCTCAAACGGTGACATCTTCAAACTGGCCTGGTAACTATTATTATATGAGAACTCAGCATAAGGTAGACTCTTATCCCAACTACTACCATGCTGAAGGGCACAAGCTCTCAACATATCTTCCAATATTTTATTAGTCCTTTCAGTCTATCCATTAGTCTGAGGGTGTTAGGCTGTACTAAAATTCAACTTTGTATTCATGTTCTCATGAAAACTTTTCCAAAATTGGGAGGTAAACTATGATCCTCTATCCAAAATGATCTTCTTCGGTTCACCGTGTAGAGACACAATCCGAGCCATATAATACTCTGCCCATTGAGATACCTTATAAGTAGTCTTGACCAGAATGAAGTGAGCCACTTTAGTCAGGCTATCCACAATAACCCATATAGAATCACATCCTTTCGAGGTGCGAGGCAATCCAGTAATGAAATCCATATCAATCTCTTTCCACTTCCACTCGGGTATCTTTAGTGGGTGCAGTAGTCCAGCTGGCCTCTGGTGTTCAGCCTTAACTCTTTGACACACATTGCACATAACCACATGTGCAGCCACATCTCTCTTTAATCCATACCACTAATATTTTCGCTTCAAATCCTGATACATCTTGGTACCACCAGGATGAATAGAATAATCCAAGTCATGGGCCTCCTTTAATATAGTCTCACGAAGGCTTTCAATCTCAGGGCACATATCTTGTCTTTGAATCACATGGTGCCATGCTCATCCTCGGTAAACTCCGGAACTCGACCTTCAGTAATCAGATCCTTAATCTCTTTTATTTTAGCATCACCAATTTGTCCTTTGCGGATCTCTTGCTCCAAAGTAGGTTCCACATCAATAGTAACTCCTTCAGTGTGAGCAACTATCCCCAGGTTAAGTCTCCTGAAATCCTCAACAATCTCATCGGGTAGCTGGGCAACAACAGCTGAATGAACATGCTCCTTCCGACTCAAGGCATCTGCAACCAAATTTGCCCTGCCCGGGTGATAGTGAATCTCCAAATCATAATCCTTAATAAGCTCCAACCAACGGTGTTGCCTAAGGTTGAGATCCTTCTGAGTGAATATATACTTCAAACTCTTATGATCCGTATATACTTGGCACTTAGTCCCCATAATGTAGTGTCTCCAAATCTTAAGTGCATGCACAACTGCTGCTAGTTCCAAGTCATGAGTGGGGTAGTTCAGTTCATGCTTCCGCAACTGACGAGATGCATAGGCAATCACATGTCCTTCTTGCATGAGCACACATCCTAAGCCTTGGCCACATGCATCGCAATAGATATCAAATCCTTTCTGTAGGTCTGGCATAACCAATACTGGTGGCGACATCAACCTCTTCTTCAATAGATCAAAGCTGTCTTGACACTTCTCGTCCCACTTAAATTCTTTTCCTTTCTCCAAAAGCGAGGTCATAGGCTTAGCGATCTTAGAAAATCCTTCAATAAATCTCCGATAATATCCTGCAAGTCCCAAGAAACTCCGGACTTCAGTAACTGTAGTGGGTACGCTTCACACCACTATCTCCTTGACTTTAGCAGGATCCACTAATATCCCTCCATTAGAAATGATATGTCCGAGGAATGACACCTCATCAATCCAAAACTCGCATTTGCTATACTTGGCGTAGAGTTGATTATCTCGTAACTTCTGTAGCACCAATCTCAGATGTTCCTCGATCACTTTCACTCTTGGAATAAATAAGAATATCGTCGATGAATACTACGACGAATCTGTCCAAATACTCCATAAACACCTTATTCACCAGATCCATAAAATAGGCTGGTGCATTAGTTAGTCCAAATGACATAACTGTGAACTCATATAAACCATATCAGGTCGAGAAAATCCGTCTTGGGAATATCCGATGTCCTAATCTTCATTTGATGGTAACTCGATCGGAGATCAATCTTCGAGAATATCCTAGCATCTCTCATCCGCTTAAATAAATCCTCAATGCGGGGTAATAGACACTTGTTCTTCACAGTGACATCGTTAAGACCTATAATCCACGCACATCCCTTGCGATTCTCCTTTCTTCTCTACAAATAGAACCGGCGCTCCACATGGTGAAGAATGCGAACGAATGTACCCAGCCTCTTGTAACTCTATTAACTGCTTCTTAAGTTCTTTTAACTCTTCTACAGACATCATGTATGGCCGTTTAGAAAGTAGGGGCAGTCCTAGATAAGGGATTAATGACCAACTCAACTTCCATATCTGGTGGCATCCCTAACAACTCCTCTAGAAAGACATCCGAAAAATCCCTAACTGCACGGATGTTGTCACCCACCAAACTCCTCAGGCATAAAGAACATTGCACGCATGGATGAGGAGGTTACTGCAATTCCAACTTCAAATCTTTCTCCTTTGGAACTGGTGAGTTCTACAGCTCCCTTAGCACAGTGTATATACTGCCTTTGCCTTTCTTAACCATGACATACCAAGGATCACGTCTATAGTGCTCTCTTCTAACACTATAGGGGTAGTTCATCTGGGTTAGAAATACAGGGTAAGAAAGGAAGAATTGTAGACAAGGCAGGTGATTACGAATTATGTTACTTTGGGGGATTCATTAGCTAAGTGTTTTGCCTACTAAAGCTAATTCATTACCTTATAGTGGTACATGCTAAGATGCCCGACTATAATGTTTCAATCAATCAAAGAAGCAAATCAAGCATTTACCATCAGAACAATCAACCAACATTTTTTTTAAATAGAGAAAATAGTTTTAATTTTGTCTTAGGCTTCCCTAACTCTTAAGAATGTCATAGGGGTAGGGATTCCAAGGTGTGAAATCCGTCTTGTCTTGGAGTAGAAAAGGTAAGAATGATCAGAGTGGAACAATAGAAGGTGAGACAGGATCAAGATAAGTATAGAGAGAATCAGAGTAAGGTAAGTAGGGAAGAGTTTTGTCCATTTCTATCTAGGTTTCGTCCTACAGTCAACATTTCCTCTGATACCACTTCTGTAACACCCGGCTTTAAGGGACAAAGCCGGGTGCATCTCATACATGCGCCAAAGAAGACAACATATATAATAACAGAGTGTATAGAGATAAATGTCACAATAATCAGAGTACTTATTACATAGCGGAAGTCTTACAAAATAAAAGAAAACAATAAGTATAAAATGAACTAAGGATCGTCGGCGCCAATGTCGACTGAGAAACGCCACCTAGATCAGATCAAACTCCTCAGTGTTAGGCGGCTCCTCTTCGACCACCTGTTCTTCTCCTGTGGGGGGGGGTGTGAGACAGCAAGAGTGAGCTCACATACGTTCATCGCTCCACAAGTTGTGGGGAATAATGTGGCATGAACTCACCAAAGGTGGGAGTTCATGAAGTGTAAGGCTGATCAATGGAATAAAGGCTGAGGCTGAGCATTGCTTTTATAAGTTGGTCAAAATTTTATTAGCAATTACTAAGTGTAAGTAAATACCAAACCTTAATAATAATAAAGAAAAGTAATAGTAAAATAATCCCAAATGCGATGCAAATGTCAAATTAAATTTAAGTTCCATATTTAATCATGTGAGGGTCCGAGCCGCTCTTGACCGTGAGCACGGCTAGTATACTAGTTTTACACTCTGCAGAGGTTGCGCATCTTTACCCACAAGTCGTGTATCCCATGTCGCCTGGGTTTGCAAGGCCCTTAGACACTACCGAGGTGAATGGCTAGGGATCCACTACGAGGCCTTTACAAAGTTCCACTAGCTTCCGAAAACCCGCTACAGTTTATAGGAAGATCCAGTACAGGGTTCCTGGCTGACAGCCATCGCAGCAAAATCAACCAGGGACCTCCCCGCACTGACCTCTCCCCTACTGCCCTTGCCCCTTTCGGGTAAGGTAGTCTTCCACTAGCTTTCCTAATTAGTCAGCCAAGGGCGTCCCATTAAACCCTTGTGGTAGCACTGTTTTCCCGGGTGGTTCTCCATGTTCCCATTAACATAATGATCTTATCATGAACATAAAATAATGAACAGATAATAGAAAGTGTAGTCATGAGTCATAAATATCTTTATACCCAAATCCACATAAAGCAATAGCATGTACTACCCAAAAATTTAGTAGTAAAACCAGTGGTGAAACAAGGTATAAAGATAGTCAAAATCTAGGGTATCCTATTGGGTCCCATCAAAATTAACCTATGCAGATCATTATGAATAATAAGAACATGAATAGGTAAAAGAAGTGATCAAGGGCACAACTTGCCTTCCACGAGCTCCTGCTCAGCTATCTCTACTTGTTGAACCTCAGTTTCCACGGTGGCTTGCTCGTCTACTCGCATCAATACAATTCATACATAGCATAGCATAAATTAACATCACATCAAACATGCAAATAGAATATACAGTAGTAAACTAGACATTAAAATAAGATTACTGGAACTGGAATCATTAAATTTGGAGTTATATATTTTAAGTTATGGATTTTCTAAGGTTTTATGCATTTAATACAAGATTAAGTGAAAGAATAATTTTAATGTGTTTGTCATGTCAGAACAGAGGCACTAATACGTAGACAATATTATTACAAAAATTTAGGAACTGGAATGAAGTGATTTGGAGTAAAAATGGATTTTCTATGGTTTATACAAGTTTCTAGATTTGTTTTTGTATTAAAAATGAATTTCTGATATTATTTCTCTGTTTTTAAACTCCTCTGGACTGGGCGCTAAAATATGAAAAGTGCAGGGGTCTCGGTGCAAGTGTTACCGAGACACAGAACAACATCCGCATGGACGGCGGGTTGAATACTGGAAACTAGGGGGTTTATTTTGTAAATGTCACGAGGTCGAAGGGGTATCGGCCAAGCACGGCCATCCGATTAGAAACGGACGACGCTGATTGGATCGGATCGGACAACACCCACGACCACACATGTCACCGTCGGATCTAAAATTCAGGGCCAGATCTAATACACGCGCACACCGATTAGCATCCGCCCGAGACCAGATGGACGGACCGGATGACTCCCGCGAATAGGTAAGGTCTGCTCTAATCGCCACCGTCCAATTTCCATCTGACGGCGCGAGACCATCTTCCCCAACCCAATCGCTACCGACGGTGGCGCCGCTCTGGCGGTCAAGTCTCGCCGGCGACCCCCACTGGCCGGTGATACCGAGCGCTGCCCCCCCCAATTCTACAAGCGCAAAATGACAAGGATGGCCGCGCGAACACGGTGGATGCGTACTCACCGACGATTGTGGCGCCGAGTCCCTTGGCGACGGCGAGGTGCGGAATCGGGGCGTCGCGCGAACGACGGTAAGAAATTGGGGTGGAGCTGGTGATTAATCACAGGTAGCGCGGCCACAAATGTCTCACCCTGAGCCTGGGGAAGGTCTCCAACCACACCGACGATGCAAGCAACGACCAGGCTAGAGGCTCCCCGTGGCGGGTCTTCCTCCCCACCGCAGCGGTGGTGGTGGTGGTTTGCTCAGGGGAAACAAGGCACACGCGAGGGGGTAGAGAGGAACGGTTCACGGGGCGCTAAATAAGTCACGAGTGGTGGCCGAGAGCTCCAGAAGGTAGGCGCGAGCTGGTCAATCCCGGGGGAGTCGCGGCGGTGCTTTCTCCACACTCGGTGATATGGCGGCTAGAAGACGTTGGCGCGAGGTAGCAGGGGGAGTGGTTTTATCCCCCAACGGAGGTGGACACCGAGCCCAACAGTCCGCACCGCGCGCACAGGCGAGGACCCGGCGTGGACTCCGGCTTCTGTTGAGCAGGGCCGACAATCGTGGGAGGTGGGGGAACGAACTGACAAACGGACCCGCGTTGCCAGTGACTCATGGAGAAACGTCCAGCGCGCGCGTGAAGATAATGGGCCGCACGGAGGTAAAGAAATCTGGGGCCAAAAGTGATGTAGCCGGCCCAGTAAGCGAGTTTGAGATTTTCCTTTTTCTTATTTCTTTTTATTTTGCGAATTTCTAGTTTTCTAATGAATTTGAATTAGTGATTTGAACTTCATACCTTCATGTGGCTAATTAAACCTTATTATGAATATTACTATCTCCTTTTGAGATAATCACTTATTTATTGGCATAATTATTGGATATCCTCCATTCTTTAACTCTACTATTCTCATTTTATTTGATGCCCTAATTTGAATTCGAAACTAGACTTACCTCCTTTATAAATTTTGTGTTTGATGCACAAACAAACAAAAGAAGTCCAGCATGATGCATAGGTTACTTACGTGTCATTTATTAATTAATTCACTTTTAATTGTGGGTGTTCACATGTACTAATAAATAGGGCAATTCATACAAGGCATTTTTTTTTCTTTACAACTTGAGTATTACACAAATGTAGTGGACATGAATGTAATTTTACATGGGCTGCGTCCCACGTCTATAAATAGATGAACAGTACTCCCGTACTGTTCAGGCTGACTTGGCATTTGCTTTTGCGTCACACTTGTATTTTCATCTCTTTTCAAGCCGAAGGTACATTTATAATTCGATATTGTCTCTATTTTTCTATGATGATATAATAAAGTTAAATGGATGATGTTATATAATTATTCATGCTATCTTTTATGTTTCATATGCTTCGTCTTTCATTAATGTATATTGTGACGATGAAGGTTCGTCTTTCATGACCTTCGTCCGAAGATCGTTATATCCTAAGGGAAATAATGTTTCAAAGGACGAAGGACTTTATCGTTTAACATTCTCTGTGTTGCCTTGTTCTTAACTCATAGCACTTGAGAACAAGTCCCCAACATGTGCTCTTAGGCCATTTTTATAAATATTTTTGTGATTAAATGTCCAACACATAATATTTTGGTTCATATGTGCTAAGTGCTAAAGAGATGAAAATCAAATAACTAAGGTATGACTCTGGTCTTAGTGAATTGTTTTTGGTACTAACATATTTCTCTAAGTGCTAGGATGCTTGTCAAATGAAATTGGATTGGAGAAGTTTTGGCTAAGTCCAGCCAAACTTGTACCAGCCTTCGGTACAGCGGACTGTCCGGTGTGCACCGGACACTGGTCCAGCAGCGAACTCGCTGTTCTCGGGAATTAGCGGGGCGTCGTGGCTAAAAATTATCAGACTGTCCGGTGTGCACCGGACTGTCTGGTGAGCCATCAGCGCTCCGAGCCAACGGTCGGCTGCGCGATCGGGGGGCGACACGTGGTCGAGCCAACGGTCACCAGGCCGCACCAGATAGTGTCTGGTGCGCCAAGGAGACCACAGGCTCAACGGTCGGCTTCACCAGAAAAGGAAAGGAATCAGACACTGTTCATGTTCGGTGGTGCACCAGACTATCTAGTACGGCAACCGGCAGAAGGCAAGAATTGCCTACCAAATGGAGTTCCAACAACTCTTAGCTGCCTTGGGGCTATAAAAGGGACCCCTAGGCACATGGAGCACTATACCAAACCAAGCCTCCATTGAACATCCTAAGACGCCTAGACTCCACAACCACGCATTCGGATCATCGCGATTGAGATTTGAGCACTTTATGAGCTATAGACTTGTTGCGTTGTTGTTTGTGTGCTCTCTTCTTAACTTGTGTGTGTGGGATTGCTGTGACTCTAGTCTTTGCGTGTGTTTCTTTCCCTCCCTTACTGTCGTGTTTTTGTTGTGATCAACTTTGTAAAGGTGAGAGGCTCCAACTTATAAAGATTCCTCACAAACAGGAAAACAACTATAAGGAAGAAAACTGTGGTATTCATGTCACACCTCGGGCTTAAGGGACAAAACCGGGTGCATCTCATACATGCGCCAAAGAAGATAACATATATAATAACAGAGTGTATAGAGATAAATGTCACAATATAATTAGAGTGCTTATTACATAGCGGAAGTTTTACAAAATAAAAGATAAATATACAAGGATCTAAAATCCATCATTGGCGCCAGAAAGTCAACTGGGAGACGATGACTTAGACCTCTCACGAACACAGCGTAACATCCACCATGCGCCTCATCCAGTGGTACCTGTTCTTGACCTGTGGGGGTGTGAGACAGCAAGGGTGAGCTCACACATGATCATAGCTCAACAAGTTGTGGGAAATAATGTGGTATGAACTCACCAAAGGTGGGAGTTCATGAAGTGTAAGGCTGATCAACAATAGAGGTTAAAGATGAGTATTGCTTTTATAAGTTGGTCAAAATTTTATTAGCAGTTACTAAGTGTAAGTAAATACCAAACCATAATAAATAATAATAGAACAAAATTAATAAATAATCTCATACAAATGCAAATAACAAATTGAGTTTAAGTTCCATAATTTAATCATGCGAGAGTTCTAAGCTGCTCTTGACCGTGAGCTCGGCTAGTATACCAGTTTTACGCTCTGCAGAGGTTGTACTCTTTACCCATAAGTCGTGTTTCCCATGTCGCCAGGGTTTGCATGGCCCTTAGACACTACCGAGGTGAATGACTAGGGATCCACTACGAGGCCTTTACAAAGTTCCACTAGCTTCCGAAAACCCGCTATAGTTATGGGAAGAGCACTTGCAAGAATCCCCCGTCTGACCGCCATCGTAGCAAAATCAACCCGAGAACATCCTTGCATGCAACTCCCCTACTGCCCTTGCCCCTTTCGGGTAAGGTAGTCTTCCACTAGCTTTCCTAATTAGTTAGCCAAGGGGTCCCTTCCTCCCTTATGGTGGCATGTGTTTCTCAAGTTAAGCTCCATGTTCCAATTAACATAATATAATGATCTTGACATGAACATAAATAAAATAACAGAATAACTGGAACATGGATAATAATGAAATATTAACCCAAAACCATATAGAGCAATAGCAAAACTACCCAAATGATTCAAGGGTAAAACAAGGTAAAAAGGATAAACAGACTAGGGTGACCTATTGGGTCCCATCAAAATTAAACCTATGCATTGAATAATGATAATAAAGAATATTATTGGGTAACAAAAGTGGATGAAGGGCACAACTTGTCTGGCACTTGAGATTCCAGGTACCAACTAGCTTTCCAGATGACACGTGTCCTCGCGCTAGTTGTAGCAATACAAACAAACATGGTATAGATAAAATTAACATCACACCAAACATAAGAACAAACTAAATAATAATGATCTACGCGTTGCTACGAGATCGCAGATTCGAGAACTACTAAGTTCAGAGTTACGATTAAAGAGTTATGATTTTATAAAAGATATGTGTGATTGAAATGTCAAACTATATTATAATTTGGTCAGTATAAATCATATGAGAGGTTATTCTATAAATAATTATCTCATCTTTAATCTAAGGCATTATTTGATTAAAGATCATCTAGTCAAATTATAATCTTGAGATCAGAATACTATATTTAATATTAAAGAAGTTAATCCAATAGACACAGATTAATCTAATTAGTTACCAAACTATAAAAGTAGGGGATATCATATAACAAATGTTGCTACTGCGTAGTAAATATTTATACGAAGCTAACGCAACTAGAATGAGTCAAATCGGAATTAAAACGAGGAAGTTATGGATTTCCGAAGTTTCATGTATTTGATGTAAGATTAATTAGGAAATAAATTTTAAAGTGGCTTTCATGTCAAATCAGTGGCACTATTTGATAAACAATAATATGATAAAATTATAGAAACTGAAATGGGCTAAAAAGGAGTTAAAATACATTTTCTAGGAATTAATTAAGTTTCTGCAATTATTTTTACAAAAAATGTATTTTTTTAATTGAATTCCTTGGATTTTCTGTTCTTTGGACTGAGCACACCATTTACAGAAACCACAGGGGCTATGGCGCAAATTGTTCTAAGACTCGGACTAAGTCTAGAGTGGGTCACGAGTTAATTATCAAAGACTTGAGGGGCTCTTTAGAAAGTGCACCATGGCTGAAAGGGTATCTGGCGATCTAGGTCGTCGGATCTAGAACTTGTGCACCAGATTAGACCTAGGCTAGATTACTTACCCGTACCCGCCCCTGATCGTCGGATCCAAGATCCGCGGTACACAGCGCACGGCCCCTCGCTCGCTCTCGGTCGTAGGATCATTGATCCACAGTACGGACAAAAGCCTGAACCGGTACACCCGTTGCGGAATCGCAACCCTACGATCTTCATCTAACGACCATATATCATCTTCCACCCATGACACTAATGCCCCACCGCCGGTGCGTGAGTGAGCCGCGATGGCACCATTACCGCCCATCGTGAGCTCGCCCAGCGACAACAACCACTTGACGCTGACATAGGTATCCGCGGAATTCACACTTGTTAACAGCGAGACGCAACATACCGCCACAGAGATGAAGACGAGGCCGGCACGAACAGTCTGAAAGTCCGCCCCGCGATGGGAGCTCCGGGAATCCCTGACGCCGAGACACCAAGTTGCTCCCGTCGCTGCACTAGAAGGTCACGTCACGCCCGAACTCCATATCGGCCACCCGAACCGAGTGCAGTTTGGTGGATACGGCGATTTGCACGCTCGAACTCTCTCCTCCCTATTTCTTAGCTCACCGGTGACAACGATTGCCGCCCTAGCTTGGAGTTGGTCGCACGCGAAGGACATAGCACGGTGCGCCCAGCTTTTAACCACGGAGTCGAGGACTCCAGAGTCAAACGCCGAGTAATCCGCGGCGGTGGTTGAATCCAGACGCCCGACGGAGCCCACGATGGCCGCGACCGACTACAGAGGGAAAGCAGTTTCCTGCCTCTAGTAACCTGGGCTTTGCTGGCGGTCGGAGACGGCTTCCTGTTTCCCCCCGAGAGCGGTAGATCCGGTCGGTTTCAACTGATTCCGCGATTTGAGCGGGAGTTCACCCACGCGCTGATCCAGCTGAATGATTCTGAGAAGGGAGAAGACCGGGCGCACGGCGTTGGAGGGGCGCTGCCAAGTGGGGCCCACGGGCAGCGTCGCTGTCTCGTTACCTGGACGCGGTGGGTAGAGAGGAGGTGGGTCGTAGGTGAGAGGAATGGGTTGAGGGGGAGGAAATTCAGCCCAGAATCCAGTTTGTCCATTCTCTCTTTTTTCCTTTTTTTAATTTCTTTTCAAATTCCCAATTCAAATTTGGTTTGCAATTCACACTCAAGGTTTGAGTTCAACTTTTAAATGCATAGTGAAAAACTCAAGCATGGGATGTAAGTTATATTTGTATGGAATATTTTATTCACTTATTTAGAAATATATATTTCAAACGTGAAGTAAACATATTGTTGAGAAATACCATTTTGGATGTAAATTTAAAGGTTCTCCCATAATTTAAAATTTGTTTATTATTATTTATTAAAATTAAAGTGATATGTTTTATGAAGAATGAAAAACATTTATAGAAGTTATTTTATGTCAAATTCTTCGGAGATTTTTTATTATTATTATATAACTTCGCAAAATAGGATTTTGGGTATTACAAATCCTACCCCCTTAACAGAAATCTCGTCCTCGAGATTTGTAAGAAAAGGGTGAATACTCATATTGTCTCAACACATATGCACAAACAAAAATCTCAGCATGATGCATAATTTATTGGCAACACATGGGGTCAAATAGCCCTTATTATTCCTCCTAAAATAGTATCAACCACTAACTAAGTAACATTTAACTAAAATAGTAATATATATATATATATATATATATGTTTATGTAGCTTAGTGGAGCTGGTGGTAGTGGTGGAGGTAGTGGGTGATTAGGAGAGTATAGATATCCAGCTACTTTTTTTATGTAGGATATAAGCTAGACAGGTTGATGTAAGAAAGATTATGTTAAGGAAAAGACTTCCTCCGAAATGTTTAAGTCTTGATTCATCTCGAGAGTTGCTTTGACTGGTATATCCTTCCTTGTCGATGTTGATCTTTTCTTCTCCGGTCACGGTCTCATTGATTCGAGGTTGGTGTATATCAGCAGAGTTGGGCATATGGTTGAAATAGTTATGGGTGAGATGGACTACTTGATGTAAGTCAAAATCTTGTTTGATGTCAGGTGGGATAGACTAGGGGTGGATAACGAGCCCAAGAGTCAGCTCTAGGGTAGGCAGATTATGCAATCCATCAAGATTCTATTGGTTGGGTTTGATCTCATGCATGTGACTGAGTTAGTCTAAGGTACTAGTTTATGTGCATGAGGGGAGAACAAGGTTCATAGGAGTAGGATCCAGTTTATTTCACTAGTGTTAACTCGTTAAGTGACTCACATTAGATTGGATAAGACCTAGATTAGTATAAGTTGAGTGTGTTATGTCCAATCCTAGTTGGGTCAACAACTCCGAGTACCTGAGGTAGGTAGATTAAATAGAGTTTTATTTTGCTTTTGGGATAAACGGGTTGGGCAACCTATAACATAGTTTAGGTCATGGTTTCACGGACAAGTTGGTCTAGGACACAATTTAGGTTTAGAATCCATTCATGTGAAGATGATCTAATCTGTGTTACCAGCATTAACTAACTTGTTTAAGTAACTCCCTTTAGATCATATCATATCAGATTAGGTAGGGTATAGGTTAGATTGGATATAACAAGATTAGACTAGTTTGAGTTGGATAGATCTACCAGGGCAAGATATATATTATTAGGATATGCTAGAATCTTTTAAGATAGGACGGATTATATGACGTAGGTAGATCCAAATTTCTGTTAGGTTAAAACAAAGGAGTTATGCAACTATCTGATGGTTAAGGTAGTCGCATATGGTTAGGTAGTTGTATGTGGCCAGGTTGTTGTATGTGGTCTAGTCTAAATTGGAATCTTAGTCCAACTTGGATTAAAACATATTTATAAGAGTAGGATCCAATCTTACTTTACCAGTATTATCTAACATGTTTGTCCATTAAGTTAGATTTGATCAAATTAGATGGGATCAGAATTAAATTGGTGTAATCAGATAAGATCTACTTAATTTATTTTGGAATAGATCATGTTTGTTACACTATAAAGAGATAAGCAAAGTGGTGGGGATAAGTATGCTTATTAGAACAAGATGAGTCTCTAAGAATAGGATAGAATCTTTTCAGATTAGTTAGATCTATTAGGATAAGATGAAAATCCCTTCAAGATAAGATGAATTTATTAAGGTAAGAGAGAATCTTTTAAGATAAGATAGATCTATTGAGATAAGAGAGAATCTTTTAAGATAAGAAGAATCTATATGAAATAGATACACTTTAATGAAGGATAATCTAAGTTGTTTAGTTATCTTATGAATTCTATTTATTTATATTTATGCCTATACGCATATGTAGATGTAAATGTGGACATTACTCCACAACTAATCACACTCAATCAAAGATCCAAATCAGGCAGTATCATAAGAACAAACACTCAAGCGTATGGATACCTACAAAATAGTTTTGTTTTTGTTCCTAAGAGTAGGTCTACTAGTCCTAAGGTCACTTTAGGCACAGGATTTCAAAGTGTGAAATCCACATTTGTCTTTAGAAAGAAAAGGTAAGAATAATCAGAGTAAAGCAGAAATAGATGAGAAAAGATTAAGATGAGTTTATAAAAGAATCAGAGTAAGCTAAGTAGGTAATGGTTTTGTCCATTTCTATCTAGGTTTTGTCCTACAGTCAACATTCCTCTGATACCACTTCTGTCACACCCCGGGCTTAAGAGACAAAGCCGAGTGCATCTCATACATGTGCCAAAGAAGACAACATATATAATAACAGAGTGTATAGAGATAAATGTCACAATATAATCAGAGAACTTATTACATAGCGGAAGTCTTACAAAACAAAAGATAAATATACAAGGATCTAAAATCTATCCTTGGTGCCAGAAAGTCAACTGGGAGATGACGACCTAGACCTCTCACGAACATAGCGCAACATCCACCATACGCCTCATCCAGTGGTACCTGTTCTTGACCTGTGGGGGGTATGAGACAGCAAGGGTGAGCTCACAAAAGATCATAGCTCAACAAGTTGTGGGGAATAATGTGGCATGAACTCACCAAAGGTGGGAGTTTTTGAAGTGTAAGGCTAATCAATAATAGAGGTTAAAGCTGAGCATTGCTTTTATAAGTTGGTCAAAATTTTATTAGCAGTTACTTAGTGTAAGTAAATACCAAACCATAATAAATAATAATAGAACAAAATTATTAAATATTCTCATGCAAATGCAAATGACAAATTGAGTTTAAGTTCCATAATTTAATCATGCGAGAGTCCTGAGCTGCTCTTGACCGTGAGCTCGGCTAGTATACTAGTTTTACACTCTGCAGAGGTTGTACCCTTTACCCACAAGTCGTGTTTCCCATGTCGCCAGGGTTTGCAAGGCCCTTAGACACTACCGAGGTGAATGGCTAGGGATCCACTACGAGGCCTATACAAAGTTCCACTAGCTTCCGAAAACCCGCTACAGTTATGGGAAGAGCACTTGCAAGAATCCCTGTCTGACTGTCATCGCAACAAAATCAACCCGAGAACCTCCTTGCATGCAACTCCCCTACTGCCCTTGCCCCTTTCGGGTAAGGTAGTCTTCCACTAGCTTTCCTAATTAGTTAGCCAAGGGGTCCCAATCCTCCCTTATGGTGGCATGTGTTTTTCAAGTTAAGCTCCATGTTCTAATTAACATAATATAATGATCTTGACATGAACATAAATAAAATAACAGAATAACTGGAACATGGATAATAATGAAATATTAACCTAAAACAATATAGAGCAATAGCAAAACTACCCAAATGATTCAGGGGTAAAACAAGGTAAAAAGGATAAACATACTAGGGTGACCTATTTGGTCCCATCAAAATTGAACCTATGCATTGAATAATGATAATAAAGAATATTATTGGGTAACAAAAGTGGATCAAGGGCACAACTTGCCTGGCACTTGAGATTTTAGGTACCAACTTGCTTTTCAGATGACACGTGTCCTCGCGCTAGTCGTAGCAATACAAACAAACATGGTATAGATAAAATTAACATCTCACCAAACATAAGAACAAACTGAATAATAATGATCTACGTGTTGCTACGAGATCGCAGATTCGAGAACTACTAAGTTCGGAGTTACGATTAAGGAGTTATGATTTTATAAAAGATCTGTGTGATTGAAATGTCAAACTATATTATAATTTGGTCAGTATAAATCATATGAGAGGTTATTCTATAAATAATTATCTCAACTTTAATCTAAGGCATTATTTGATTAAAGATCATCTAGTCAAATTATAATCTTCAGATCAGAATACTATATTTAATATTAAAGAAGTTAATCCAATAGACACAGATTAATCTAATAACAAACTTTAAAAGTAGGTGATATCATATAACAAATGTTGCTACTGCGTAGTAAATATTTATACGAAGCTAACGCAACTGGAACGAGTCAAATCGGAATTAAAACGGGGAAGTTATGGATTTTCGAAGTTTCATGTATTTGATGTAAGATTAATTAGGTAATAAATTTTAAAGTGGCTTTCATGTCAAATCAGTGGCACTATTTGATAAACAATAATATGATAAAAATTATAGGAACTGAAATGGGCTAAAAAGGAGTTAAAATGCATTTTCTAGGAATTAATTAAGTTTCTGCAATTATTTTTACAAAAATGTATTTTTTTAATTGAATTCCTTGGATTTTCTGTTCTTTGGACTGAGCACACCATTTACAGAAACCACAGGGGCTACGGTGCAAATTGTTCTAAGACTTAGACTAAGTCTAGAGTGGGTCGTGGGCTAATTATCAAAGACTTGAGGGGCTCTTTAGAAAGCGCACCACGGCTGAAAAGGGTATCTGGCGATCTAGGTCGTCAGATCTAGAACTTGTGCGCCAGATTAGACCTAGGCTAGATTACATACCCGTACCCGCCCCTGATCGTCGGATCCAAGATCCACGGTACACAGCGCACGGCCCCTCGCTCGCTCTCGGTCGTAGGATCATTGATCCACGGTACGGACAAAAGCCTGAACCGGTACACCCGTTGCGGAATCGCAGCCCTACGATCTTCATCTAATGGCCATATATCATCTTCCACCCATGACACTAATGCCCCGCCGCCGGTGCGCGAGTGAGCCGCGATGGCGCCATTACCGCCCATCGCGAGCTCGCCCAGCGACGACAACCACTTGACGCTGACACAGGTATCCATGGAATTCACACTTGTTAACAGCGAGATGCAACATACCGCCACAGAGATGAAGACGAGGCCGGCGCGAACATTCTGAAAGTCCGCCCCGTGATGGGAGCTTAGAGAATCCCTGACGCCGAGGCACCAAGCTGCTCCCGTCGCCACACTAGAAGGTCACGTCGCGCCCGGACTCCATATTGGCCACCCGAACCGAGTGTGGTTTGGTGGATACGGCGATTTGTGCGCTCGAACTCTCTCCTCCCTATTTCTCAGCTCACCGGTGACAACGATTGCCGCCCTAGCTTAGAGTTGGTTGCATGCGAAGGACATAGCACGGTGTGCCCAGCTTTTAACCACGGAGTCGAGGACTCCCGAGTCAAACGCCGAGCAATCCACGGCGGTGGTTGAATCCAGATGCCCCACAGAGCCCACGATGACCGCGGCCGACTATGGAGGGAAAGCAGTTTCCTGCCTCTGGTAACCTGCTTCGCTGGCGGCCAGAGACGGCTTCCTGTTTCCCCCCGAGAGCGGTAGATCGGTTCGGTTTCAACTGATTCCGCGATTTGAGCGGGAGTTAACCCCATGCGCTGATCCAGCTGAGTGATTCTAAGAAGGGAGAAGACCGGACGCATGGCGTTGGAGGGGCGCCGCCAAGCGGGGCCCACAGGCAGCGTCGCTGTCTCGTTACCTGGACGCGGTGATAGAGAGGAGGTGGGCCGCAGGTGTGAGGAATGGGTTGAGGGGGAGGAAATTCAGCCCAGAATCCAGTTTGTCCATTCTCTTTTTTTTCTTTTTTTAATTTCTTTTCAAATTCCCAATTCAAATTTGGTTTGCAATTCACACTCAAGGTTTGAGTTCAACTTTTAAATGCACAGTGAAAAACTCAAGCGTGGGATGTAAGTTATATTTGTATGGAATATTTTATTCACTTATTTAGAAATATATATTTCAAACGTGAAGTTAACATATTGTTGAGAAATACCATTTTGGATGTAAATTTAAAGGTTCTCCCATAATTTAACATTTGTTTTTTTTATTATTTATTAAAATTAAAGTGATATGTTTTATGAAGAATGAAAAACATTTATTGAAGTTATTTTATCTCAAATTCTTCGGAGATTTTATTATTATTATTATTATTATATAACTTCGCAAAATAGGATTTTGGGTATTACAATTCAAGTGGATCATTGGATCACTTGAAAGGGGTTGAGTGCAACCCTCGTCCATTGGGACGCCACGACGTGGAAGTAGGCAAGTGTTATACTTGGCCGAACCACGGGATAAAATCACTGTGTCTCTTGTGTCGCTTTTCTTTGTGATTGGTTTCTTCTCTAGAGTTCTCGCTTAATCACTTGTGCAATTGTTCCAAATTCAATACTCATTCTAAGGGAACAATCAAGTGAAGAGTTCTCGCTATAGCAACTTGACTTTAATCTTACTAACATTTCATAACCAAGTTTGGGCTATTTAGTGTTTGTTTTCACAGGATCACCTATTCACCCCCCTCTAGGTGCTCTCAATTGGTATCAAAATCATACTCTTCATTAAAGGACTAACTGCCTGAAGAGATGGATCCTAAGGGCAAGGGGATGATGATCATCGACAAGGAGAAGGAGACCCTCTTCAACGAGCCAAGAGATGACAAGCCCACTGACTCAGGCTCGAGTCACAAGAAGAAGGATGGAAAGAAGAAGAGGCGCATTAAGAAAATCATCTACTACGATAGCGACGCCTCCTCTTCTTCACCATGGGATGATGACGATGAAGACTCTTCGTCGAAAAAGAAAACGGTTAATCAAAATTACTCCTTTGAGTATTCTCACATCCTTTACAATTTGAATGCCCATTTACTATCTATTCCTCTTGGAAAACCCCCACACTTTGATGGAGAGGACTATTCATTTTGGAGTCACAAAATGTGTAGTCACTTATTTTCCCTCCATCCTAGTATTTGGGAAATTGTTGAAAATGGAATGCATTTTGATAGTACTGATAACCCTGTATTTATCAATGAGCAAATACATAAAAATGCCCAAGCCACTACTGTTTTGCTAGCATCTCTATGCAGGGATGAATATAACAAAGTCAGCGGCTTGGACAATGCCAAGCAAATATGGGATACCCTCAAAATCTCTCACAGGGTAATGACGCCACCATGATCACCAAGATGGAACTGGTGGAAGGCGAGATGGGGAGATTCACTATGATAAGATGTGGCTAGCTCATGTGTAGAGCAGATCATAATCTGCAATAGATGTAAAGATGTTAATATTGATGCTTGTAATGAACATGTTTCTACTGTTGCTAAGTTAAACAATGATGTTGTAAGTCTTAATACTCAACTTAAGACTTGCAAAGATAATTATGAGAAACTAAAATTTGCTAGGGATGCCTACACCGTTGGTAGACATCCCTCTATTCAGGATGGACTTGGTTTCCGAAAAGAATCCCAAGAACTTAACAAGCCAAAGAACTTCCAGTCTCAATAAGGAGAAAGGGAAGGCTCCTATGGCTAGTAGCTCCTACTCTTCACATTGTAAGGAAAATGGACCCCGGGCCATTTGGCTAATTGAGTTTTGGTGTTTGATAAACAACACAATCCATGAACTAATGAGTTTTCTAGTGTTTGTGTTTGTAGTTCACAGGATGCAAGATTTACTTGGACTAAGGAATTGAGGAAAGCAACACCTCAAAAGAAGACATTAAGAAGATCCAAGAAAAGTCCAAGTGTGCTGCCTGCGGACTGTCCGGTGTCCACACGCCGGACTGTCCGGTGCACTAGGGAACTCCAGCCCAACGGCTAGTTCCAAGTGGCACCCAGAGAGAAGACCACCGGACTGTCCAGTGTGAGCACCAGACTGTCCGGTGTGGAAAGCCTGCGGCGCCAACGGTCACCTGCTCTGACAGGGCAACGGCTAGGCGCACCGGACAGGCTACAGTGTGCTGTCCGGTGCACCACCGGACTGTTCGGTGTGCCGCAGAGAACTGCAACTTTTCTCCAACAGCTATTTTGGTGTTGAGGCCTATATATACTTCACCCAACCGACCATTTGAAGGTGTGGGAGCCCAAGCAACATACCAAGGCATATAGTGCAGATTTCCAAGAGCTCAAACACCCAAGTGCTTAATAGAATCACTCGATGATTAGCGTAGGTGCTTTGCGAAGTGCTTAGGTTAGTTAGACCGCTTTAGCGCTTGATCTAGGTAAACCCTAGTTAGTTGATTGAGTTTTGTAAAACCACACAACCCCTCGGCTCTTGCGTGAGCTGTTGTAATTATACCGAGTGGGGCGAGAGTCTTGCGAGACCGTGACAACCACGTTTGTGTCACGGCTGCCACCGTGTACTGGAGGGAACGAGGCCCGCGGCGTTTCGGTCGGAAGCTCGATAGTGGAGACGGCGGGGAGCGTCCGAGAGGAGCCGAAAGCGGAGCACCACTTGCGCGTGGAGAAGGCCCGCGGCTCTCTACGGAGTTACTCGACCGTGGTGCTTGGCCCTCGCGTGGGCTTCCCTTTGCGTAGGGACACCAACGAGGATTAGTCGGGACCTTGCGTGGTTCCGGATACCTCGGTAAAAATACCGGCGTCATCCACGAGAGTTTGCTTCTCTACTTTGCTCTTTAAGTTTCCGCTTTTATATTAAGCATTTAAGTTTCAATCTTGTATACATACTTATTTAGTGTAGATTGAAACTTAGCCATTGCGGTAGAGATAGCAACACTTAGACAAAACCTAGATTGCACTTTCTAGTTTAATTACTTGCATAGGTTTTGCTCTAGGGATTTGATTGTGGCCTAGTTTAGTAAAAGTTTTAGAAGTCCTAATTCACCCCCCTCTTAGGCGTCACCCGTTTCCTACAAGTGGTATCAGAGCCTGGTTTGGCTCATTTGAAACGTTTTAGCTTCACCGCTAAAAGAGCCGACGCTTTTTAGAGGAAGGGATGGATACCCATAGGCCACCACACTCGACGGCACTAACTTCCCATATTATAGTGCTAGAATGGTTTGTTACCTAGAGGCCGTTGATCTAGGTGTTTGGAGAGTCACTTGTGACAGGATGAAACCCCTTAAGAATCCCGAGAAACCCACCACGAGTGAGGAAAAAGAAATTCATTTAAATGCTAGAGCCAAAAATTGCTTGTATGAATCTCTTAGCATGGATATTTTTAATCAAGTATTTACCTTGAAAACTGCTAATGAGATTTGGCTAAAATTGCATGAGCTCCATGATGGCACATCCAATGTCTGTGAGCAAAAACATTGCCTAGTCTTAAATGAGTATAATTCTTTTGCTATGAAAGATGATAAGCTTGTTAGAGACATGTATTCTCGTTTGAATCTAATTATCAATGAGCTCAATTCTATTGGCATTAATAAGCTAGGTGATGCGGACATTATGAGGAAGATTAACTCCCTGCTACCACAACGAAGATATGGGAGCATCATCACCATCCTTCACAACATGGAGGACTTGAGCAACATGACCCCGACCATTGTGATTGGGAAAATCGCGGCTTTTGAGATGTCGCGAAAAATGTGTCGGGGAGAGGAGCCAACTTACTCAAGGCCATATGCTTTTGCATGTGATGAAAGGAAGGGCAAAAAGAAGGCTCCTACTCCAAGTTCCTCAAGTGAAGAAGAGGAGGAAGAAGAAAGTGATGATGATGAAGATAATCAACCATGCACATCATCCTCTGAGGACGAAGAAACAATCTGATGCGTCGGAAAGGTAATGAGGATGATCCGCAAGATTAATCTAATGGGTGTGCCCCTGCAGGTCGAAGATCTTCTCTTTAACATTGACAGGAAAAAGCAAAGGAGGAGAGGATGCTTCGCATGTGGGGAGAAGGGCCACTTCAGGGACAACTGTCCAAATATGGCCGAACCCAAAAAGGAGAGGAGCAAAGGCAAGGCGCTAACAAGTGTTAAAACTTAGGATGATTCTTCAAGTGAAGATGAACCTCCAAGGACGCGCGGCCACCAGTCCTCATCACAGTCATCACACAAATGCCTTATGGCAAGAGGTAACAAAAGCATTCCATCCTCTAGTGATGAAAGTAGTAGTGATGATGAAGGTGAGGGAAAGCCCTCTATAGATGAGCTTGCGGAAGCCATAGAATTTTTCCAGGATGTTTGCACTAAGCAAAAAGCTCAACTTAAAACTTTGAAAAATAAGTTGATTAGCTCCCAAAATGATTATAAAGGTTTGCTAGAAAAATTTGAAACTTTTGCAAACTTAAATAGTGAGTTGTCAACTAAAATTGAGCTATTAGAATCTAGTGTTTCATCCACTGCTACCGATGATGGTCCCATTAAAAAGAATGAAAAACTTAAGGCTAAGTTAGCTAGCTCCCAAGAAGCTATTGAAAATTTGCTAGAGAAAATGGAAATTCTTAGCATACACAATAATGAGCTAACTACTAAGCTAGAAAACATTGGTAGCACCCCAGTAGCATCTTTAGTTGAAATACCTGAAATAATTAAGAAAGATGCTTCTACTTCCTGCTTTGATTTAATTGATGATTCTAACCCCTGCAACCAAGTCGTTGTTGAGAATATTGTTGTAGAGACATGTTCGGATGAGGTTGCAAAGGAAAATGAACAATTAAAGCAAGAAGTGGCTCGCCTTGGCAAGGCTTTGTATGACAAGAAAGGCAAAGCCAAACAAATCCGACCTCCACAGGATAACACCACTGTGGGAGTGAACAAGCTGTAGAGGGAGAAACTGTGATTTGTAGGCTATGCCACATGGAAGGCCACAAGTCTTTCCAATGCAAGGCGATGATCGGGGATAAACAAAGGCAAAAGCTTAAGCAAAAGCCATCAAGCAAAATCTCCAACACCTACATCAAAAAGGTGAACAAAAAGGATGCTACACCATATTTGATCAAGAAGAAAAAGAATGGAAAGGTGATAGCAATCAAGGCCAACAAGCAAGTCAACAAAAGAAAGGGGGCCAAACGCATCTGGATGCCAAAGGAAATAATTTCAACCATGAAAAGCACCAAGAAGGTTTGGATCCCGAAAGGGAAGTGAGTGGACCGAAGGTCTTTGGGAAATTTGGAGACTTGGCAAAGTTGGGATGTATATCATGGGATACATCATATTGGATCTAAGTTATTTGCCAAGTGGGTAAGTGAAAATTTTGGACCCAAATTTCCCACCCATGACTAAGGTAACTAGATTTATTGTATCTCTTGTTTTTAGATATGTGTATCTATTTACCTTGTATCTAGTTTACCTTTCTTGCCTAGTATTACACTTGTTATTTACTTTTGTTTAAAATTATGCATACTAGGTAAATCACATGGTATGATTGCTTGCTTTCAATTCATATACTTAAGCAAACCTGCATGGCTTAAAATGTTTATTTAAGCACGGCACATAGCTTCTATATCACTCCATAATAAATGATACATCAATTGAAAATTTTGAATTCTACAAAGTTGTATCATTTAACTTATATGTGCCAAAGTTCAGATTATAGATAATTTGCCCCTCTTGATATCAAATCAAAGTGCATGTCTCCTACAAGTATTCAAAACTTGTATGCACACCTTTAGGGGGAGGTTACTCTATAATCTAATACCTTGAGACTAACACCTTTTCAAGTCTATTTCATGTGATAGTCTCATTGTAAGGAAAAAGAGGTCCCCGGAGAAAGACAACAAACTTCCACTGCAAAATCTCCAAGAACTCTCATGTCTCTCAAGCTCGCCATTGAATTTCAATTGGTATCTTTTGAGACTATATCTAGTATCATTTACATGTCTTCTCCAATATTTGATTAGACTATATTTCATATCATATACTTCCATGTTGCTAAAAATGCATTAGTTAACTCATATTCTGTTACCTATGCATAAGGGAAGTTAGTCTTTTCAAATCATGTCTTGCACTTCTAATTTTCACATGCTTTTTCCTAAGATCTCTGTCAGGGGGAGCTTTTCTTCATCTCTAAAGGGGGAGAAAACTCTTTCTACAGGAGAACACTCATTTAGGGGGAGTAATCTAATGAGGACAAGCTTTTATTTACTTCCTACATGCTTTTAAATGTCTTCCTTTTCGGTGGTTGATGCCAAAGGGGGAGAAGTTTAGGGACCAAAGCAATGAAAACTACATCAAACACCAAACACCACAAATTTAAAATTTTAAATCTACAAATGGTTTTTAAGTGGTTTTGGTTATTTGGTCAGAAAATAGGAAGTAAGTGAATTATGGAGTTAGGGGGAGGCTTAAGTCCATAATATCACATTGTGGAGACAAACATGCATCCTAGCAAGTAGATTGCATATTTTCATTCAAATACTTGTATTATTTGCTTGCTTTGGTTGTGTTGTCATCAATCACCAAAAAGGGGGAGATTGTAAGGAAAATGGACCCTGGGCCATTTGGCTAATTGAGTTTTGGTGTTTGATGAACAACACAATCCATGAACTAATGAGTTTTCTAGTGTTTGTGTTTGTAGTTCACAGGATGCAAGATTTACTTGGACTAAGGAATTGAGGAAAGCAACACCTCAAAAGAAGACATTAAGAAGATCCAAGAAAAGTCCAAGTGTGCTGCCTGCGGACTATCTGTGTGTGGAGCACCAGACTGTCCGGTGCCCACACGCCGGACTGTCCGGTGCACCAGGGAACTCCAGCCCAACGGCTAGTTCCAGGTGGCACCCGGAGAGAAGACCACCGGACTGTCCGGTGTGAGCACCAGACTGTCCGGTGTGGAAAGCCTGCGACGCCAACGGTCACCTGCTCTGACAGGGCAACGGCTAGGCACACCGGACAGGCTACAGTGCGATGTCCGATGCACCACCGGACTGTCCGGTGTGCTGCAGAGAACTGCAACTTTTCTCCAACGGCTATTTTGGAGTTGGGGCCTATATATACTTCACCCAACCGGCCATTTGAAGGTGTGGGAGCCCAAGCAACATACCAAGGCATATAGTGCACAATTCCAAGAGCTCAAACACCCAAGTGCTTAATAGAATCACTCGGTGATTAGCGTAGGTGCTTTGCGAAGTGCTTAGGTTAGTTAGACCGCTTTAGCGCTTGCTCTAGGTGAACCCTAGTTAGTTGAGTGAGTTTTGTAAAACCACACAACCCCTCGGCTCTTGCGTGAGCCGTTGTAATTGTACCGAGTGGGGCGAGAGTCTTGCGAGACCGTGACAACCGTGTTTGTGTCACGACCGCCACCGTGTACCGGAGGGAACGAGGCCCGCGGCGTTTCGGCCGGAAGCTCGATAGTGGAGACAGCGGGGAGCGTCCTAGAGGAGTCGGAAGCGGAGCACCACTTGCGCGTGGAGAAGGCCCGCGGCTCTCTACGGAGTTACTCGACCGTGGTGCTTGGCCCTCGTGTGGGCTTTCCTTTGTGTAGGGGCACCAACGAGGATTAGTCGGGACCTTGCGTGGTTCCGGATACCTCAGTAAAAATACCGGCGTCATCCACGAGAGTTTGCTTCTCTACTTTGCTCTTTAAGTTTCCGCTTTTATATTAAGCATTTAAGTTTCAATCTTGTATACATACTTATTTAGTGTAGATTGAAACTTAGCCATTGCGGTAGAGATAGCAACACTTAGACAAAACCTAGATTGCACTTTCTAGTTTAATTACTTGCATATGTTTTGTTCTAGGGATTTGATTGTGGCCTAGTTTAGTAAAAGTTTTAGAAGTCCTAATTCACCCCCCTCTTAGGCGTCACCCGTTTCCTACACACATGACCAAAAGAACCATGCTTATCTTTATGCTCATGTTAAGAATATTTCCAATGTTGCTCTTCATGATAGGTGTTATAATTATGCTACTTTACCTGCTTATCATGATTCTCATGCCATGTTTACAACTAGCTCCTCTCATGCTCATGGTAGAAATAGACCTAGGCATAATTATGTTGTTTCTCATACGCCTAGGAAAGTATGCACTGGTCCAACTACTATTTACCAAACATGTAATGCCTCTTTTATACTGTCATGTAAAAATGCTAAAGTAGTTTCTAGAAAGTTGGGATCTAAATGCAAGAGAGACAAAACTTGCATTTAGGTTCCAAAATCTGTTGTAACTAACCTTGTAGGACCCAACAAGAGTTGGGTACCTAAAACCCAAGCTTAACTACCTTGCAGGTTTATGCATCTGGGGGCTCAAGCTGGATTATTGATAGCGGATGCACAAACCACATGACAGGGGAGAAGAAAATGTTCACCTCCTACGTCAAGAACAGGGATTCCCAAGACACTATCATCTTTGGAGATGGGAACCAAGGCAAGGTCATAGGCTTAGGCAAGATAGCCATCACTACCGAACATTCGATCTCTAATGTGTTTTTAGTAGAATCGCTCGGGTACAATTTGTTGTCTATAAGCCAATTATGTCATATGGGCTATAATTGTTTATTTACAAATATTGATGTATCTGTCTTTAGAAGAAGTGATGGTTCATTAGCTTTTAAGGGTGTATTAGACGACTAGCTCTACTTAGTTGATTTCTCAAAAGAGAATGCCGATCTAGATGCATGCTTAATTGCTAAGACTAACATGGGCTGGCTATGGCACCGCCGTCTAGCACATGTTGGAATGAAGAACCTTCATAAGCTTCTAAAGGGAGAATATGTGTTAGGACTAACCGATGTCTGTTTTGAGAAAGACAGACCTTGTGCAGCGTGCCAAGCAGGGAAGCAGGTGGGAAGCACTCATCAAAGCAAGAATGTAATGACAACATCAAGACCACTAGAACTCCTACACATGGATCTCTTCGGGCCCGTTGCCTATCTCAGCATCGGGGGAAGTAAGTGTGGTCTTGTTATAGTTGATGATTTTTCGCGCTTCACTTAGGTGTTCTTTTTGCAGGATAAGTCTAAAACCCAAGGAACCCTAAAACGCTTCCTAAGGAGAGCTCAAAACGAATTTGATCTAAAGGTGAAAAAGATAAGAAGCGATAACGGATCTGAGTTCAAGAATCTTCAAGTCGAAGAATATCTTGAGGAGGACGGCATCAAGCGCGAGTTCTCCGCTCCCTACACACCACAACAAAATGGTTTGGTAGAGAGGAAGAACAGGACACTAATTGATATGGTAAGGACGATGCTTGGAGAATACAAGACGCCTGAGCGGTTTTGGTCGGAAGCCGTGAATACAGCCTGCCATGCCATAAATCGGCTCTATCTGCATCGCCTCCTCAAGAAGACATCTTACGAACTCCTAATCGGTAACAAACCCAATGTTTCATATTTTTCGTGTATTTGGGAGCAAATGTTACATTTTGGTAAAAAAGGTAGGCATTCGAAGTTTGCTCCCAAAGCTGTAGAAGGTTTTTTTACTAGGGTATGACTCAAATACAAAAACGTATAGAGTCTTCAACAAATCATCAGGATTAGTTGAAGTCTCTAGCGACGTTGTATTTGATGAGACTAATGGCTCTCCAAGAGAGCAAGTTGATCTTGATGATATAGATGAGGATGAGGTTTCGACGGCCGCAATCCGAACAATGGCGATAGGTGATGTGCGACCACAGGAACCACAAGAACAAGATCAACCGTCTTCCTCTACGGTGGTGCATCCCCCAACTCAAGACGATGAACAGGTACCTCAAGAAGAGGGGCAGGATCAAGGGGGAGCACATGAAGAACAGGATAAGGAGGAAGAAGCATCACGACTTCCTTCAACTCAAGTCCGGACGACAATTCAAAGGAATCATCCAGTAGATCAGATTCTGGGTGATATCAGCAAGGGAGTAACAACTCGCTCACATTTAGCTAATTTTTGTGAGCATTACTCGTTTGTTTCTTCTATTGAGCCTTTCAGGGTAGAAGAAGCCTTGCTGGATCCGGATTGGGTGTTGGCCATGCAGGAGGAGCTCAACAACTTCAAAAGAAATGAAGTATGGAGCCTGGTGCCACGTCCAAAGCAAAATGTTGTAGGAACCAAGTGGGTGTTCCGCAACAAGCAAGATGAACACGGTGTGGTGACAAGAAACAAGGCTCGACTTGTGGCAAAAGGTTATACCCAAGTCGCAGGTTTGGATTTTGAGGAGACTTTTGCTCCTGTAGCTAGGCTAGAATCAATTCGAATATTAATAGCCTATGTTGCTCACCATTCGTTTAAGTTGTTCCAAATGGACATGAAGAGCGCCTTCCTTAATGAACCAATCAAGGAGGAAGTATACGTGGAACAACCCCATGGCTTTCAGGATGACAGGTATCCCGACCATGTCTACAAGCTCTCTAAGGCGCTCTATGCACTTAAGCAAGCCCCAAGAGCATGGTATGAATGTCTTAGAGATTTTCTCATTTCTAATGCTTTCAAGGTTGGGAAAGCTGATCCTACTCTTTTTACTAAGACTTGCAATGGTAATCTTTTTGTATGCCAAATATATGTCGATGAAATTATATTTGGTTCTACTAATCAAAAGTCTTGTGAGGAGTTTAGCAGGGTGATGATGCAAAAGTTCGAGATGTCGATGATGGGCGAGTTGAACTACTTCCTTGGATTTCAAGTGAAGCAACTCAAGGAAGGAACCTTCATCTCCCAAACAAAGTACACTCAAGACTTAATAAGTTTGGGATGAAGGATGCAAAGCCCGCGAAGACACCTATGGGAACAGACGGACATCTGGACCTCAATAAAGGAGGTAAGTCCGTTGATCAAAAGGCATACCAGTCTATGGTAGGATCCTTGCTTTATCTTTGTGCTAGTAGACCGGATATTATGCTAAGTGTATGCATGTGTGCTAGATTTCAATCCGACCCCAAGGAGTGTCACCTTATGGCCGTTAAGCGAATTCTTAGATATTTAGTTTCTACGCCTTGCTTCAGGATCTAGTATCCAAAGGGGTCTACCTTTGACTTAATTGGATACTTAGACTTTGACTATGCCGGGTGCAAGGTTGATAGGAAGAGTACATCATGGACTTGTTAGTTTCTGGGAAGATACCTAGTGTCCTGGAGCTCTAAGAAACAAACTTCTGTTGCCCTATCCACCGCTGAGGCCGAGTATGTTGTCGCAGGATAGTGTTGCGTGCAACTACTTTGGATGAGGCAAACCCTCCGGGACTTTGGCTACAATCTGAGCAAAGTCCCACTCCTATGTGACAATGAGAGTGCAATCCGCTTGGCGGATAATCCTATTGAACACAGCTGCACTAAGCACATAGACATCCAGCATCACTTTTTGAGAGACCACCAGCAAGGGGAGATATCGATATTTACCATATTAGCACCGAGAACCAGCTAGCCGATATATTCACCAAGCCTTTAGATGAGAAAAGGTTTTGTAGGTTATGTAGTGAGCTAAATGTCTTAGATTCGCGTAACTTGGATTGATCTATAACATACATGTGTTCTATGTCTTTGATCATGTTACTTTAAGAATTAATGTCTTTAATTGCTTAATTTTGGTGCTCAAATTGTACAAGTCATCCCCAGACCTCATAAGTCTCTATGCAAATGATACACATGTTTAGGGGGAGGATGTGATACAACTTGACTCCCTTGAGACTAACTTGTTTGTTGAGTACTCTTGAAATAGTCTCAAAGGTGTTTTGAAAGGGAAAAGTGAACTTGGACAAAGAGAGGGCTTCCACTGCATTCCGGTATCAATGTATCTTGTCCCAAGTTCGTTCTCATTGCTTTTTTCTCTTATCTGACTTTTTTGTGAGGCAATGGGGTTAAAAAGGGCCAAAAGTTCTCCCATTTTGGTGGTTAATGCCAAAGGGGGAGAAATTAAGGCCAAAGCAAAAGGATCGGCCAACCACTTGTGAAATTTCAAAAATTGTAAAGTTAAAAGCTTTATGTTGGATCAAAACCCTCTAGCAAAAGGATCAGCCAATCACTTTCTGAGAGACCACCAGCAAAGGGGAGATATTGATATCTATTATATTAGCACCGAGAACCAGCTAGCCGATATCTTCACCAAGCCTTTAGATGAGAAAAGGTTTTGCAGGTTGCGTAGTGAGCTAAATGTCTTAGATTCGCGTAACTTGGATTGATCTATAGCATACATGTGTTATATGCCTTTGATCATGTTACTTTAAGCATTCATGTCATTTATTTCTTATTTGTGGTGCTCAAGTTGTACAAGTCACCCCAGACCTCACAAGTCCCTATGCAAATGATGCACATGTTTAGGAGGAGATGTGCTACAACTTGACTCCTTTGAAACTAACTTGTTTGTTGAGTACTCTTGAAATAGCCTCAAAGGGATATTGAAAGGGAAAAGTAAATATGGACAAAGAAAGAGCTTCCACTGCATTCCGGTATAAATGTATCTTGTCCTAAGTTCTTTGTTGTGCTCTCATTGCCTTTTTACTCTTATTTGACATTTTGGTGAGGCAATGGGGTTAAAGAGCCAAAAAGGTCTCCTATTTTGGTGCTTAATGCCAAAGGGGGAGAAATTAAGACCAAAGCAAATGGATCAGCCAACCACTTGTGAATTTCAAAAATTGTAGAATTAGAATCTTTGTGTTTTGTCCAAAATCCTCTTATTGCAAAAATTGGTCTCTTATAGGGGAGAAGTTTGATTATGGGAAAAGGGGGAGTTTTTGGCATTTGATCAAAATTTACTCTGGAAAGATCTCTTGATTTGCCAAAACAAGTGTTTTTGATATAGAGATAGGAAAAATAATTTGTTTTGTGAAAATAAACCAAGTGGTGGCAAAAGTGATCCAAATATACCAAATCCTATGTGAGTTAAATTAGTCTTCAATTTGCACTCTTTAGCTTCTCCTTGAAAATGTTGTTGCATTTTGAGTTGCTTTTAATGTGTTGGCATAAATCACCAGAAAGGGGGAGATTGAAAGGGAAATGTTCCCTTGGGCCATTTCTATAAATGTTTTGGTGATTAGATGCCCAACACATAATATTTTAGTTCATATGTGCTAAGTGCTAAAGAGATGAAAATCAAATAATCAAGGTATGACTCTGGCCTTAGTGAATTGTTTTTGGTACTAACATATTTCTCTAAGTGCTAGGATGCTTGTCAAATAAAATTGGATTGGAGAAGTTTTGGCTAAGTCCAGCCAAACTTGCACTAGCCTTCGGTGCAGCGGACTGTCCGGAGTGCACCGGACAGTGTCCGGTGCATAGGCTGGTCCAGCAACGAACTCGCTGCTCTAGGGAATTGGTGGGGGTGCCATGGCTAAAAATCACCGGACTATCCAGTGTGCACCGGAATGTCTGGTGAGCCATCAGCGCCCCGCGCCTACGGTCAGCTGCGCGATCAGCGGGCAACATGTGGCCGAGCCAACGGTCACCAGGCCGCACCAGACTGTCCGGTGTGCACCGGACAGTGTCTGGTGCACCAAGGAGACCAAAGGCTCAACGGTCTGCTTTGCCAAAAAAGGAAACGAATCAGGCACTGTTCATGTCTAGTGGTGTACCGGACTGTCCGGTGCGCCAACCGGCAGAAGGCAAGAATTGCCTACTGTTGGGGACTTGTTCTCAAATGCTATGAATTAAGAACAAGGCAACATAAAATGTTAAATGTTAACGTTCTTCGTCCATGAAACATTATTCCCTTGAGGATAATGAGCCTTGGACGAAGGTTGATGAAAATATGATTACGAAGCTCAAGTCTTCGTAATAAAATTTCAATAGATTGTATAAGATAACATAAAATAAAGGATATAAAAGGGTAAATAAATCATAGACGAATTATATTATATTTACTTAATATATTGAATCATTGAACACAATAATACCTCTGCCTTGGCAAAGGTTGGTTCCCGAAAGATGCGATTGCAATTACCAGAATGCGTGAACAGTAAAGGAATACTGTTCACTATTTATAGGCACAGGACACAGCCTGCGAGGAATTACAATTATGCCCCTCATAAAAGTTTACAACATTGACTCAGACCTTTATGGACTAAAAGGTCATTCTATCTTTATTTCGGTTTGCAATACCGAAGCTTCATGAAGAGGAACCTTCGGCCATCTCATACAAACAGCTTCAGCCGAAAGCCGCTTCTTCCTAGAAGACCTTCGGCGACGAAGCATAGACCCAACAGTAGCCCCTTTCGCGGTGCTAGATCGTTTTTCGTAACGAGCTTGATCCGTGAAAAAAGTCTCTTAAGCTTCGGGGAGCCGAAGGTCCAAAAAACACCTTCCCTGAGCTCGTTGTCGAGAAACGATTCAGTTTCCCAGCGCGTAGTGGTCCCACCTTGTAGAGTTACTGTTTGTCCCTGCGGTCCACCGCGCAGCGAGTGCAAGCGGGTGTCCGCCTGGTGTAGAAATCCTGGCGCTTCGCCTTCTTACCTGCAGTACTATATAAACAGACGAGTAGGTGTGAAGTCACCACAGCATTCATTGCTATTTGCACTGTTCTGCTGCCAAAATTTTTAACCATCGCCGAAGCTTGACTCTCGGAATCGAACGAAGCTCCAACTTGAAGCTTGCTTCGTCAAAAGAAAAAACTTCGGGAGAAAAAAGTATTTAATTTCCACAAACTCAGATTTAAATGGCCAGAGTACGTTCTACCGCTAGGGTTGAGCATGAGGGGGGCGAAGCTGAAGGTTCAGAGACTGTTCCCATCTCCGAAGCGATGCAGAGATCCGGACTGGTAACTTCGGAAAAGATCCCTAGTGATGATGCAGAACAAGCAGAACAAGCAATCGCTGAAGCAGAAGAAGAAGATATTGAGGAAACTGATCCCGAAGATGATTATCGCATTGCCATGCCAAGCAAGCCCAGCCACTTGGACTTCGGGAAATCTACTGTTTCGAAGGCTGATCTCTCCAAGATGGTAAAGTCGGGCTTTTTTAATGAAAATCAGAAGAAGCTATTACGCTTCGGGGGAGAAGAGACTACCCCAAAACCGGAGAAGGATGAAATTGTTATTTTCAAAAGCTTTCTAAAGGCTGGATTAAGATTCCCCCTACATGGGATTATTGCAGAGGTACTGAAGAGGTTCGGTATCTATTTTCACCAGCTGACCCCTAACGCTATCGTTAGGCTTAGCGTTTATATCTGGGCCCTCCGAAGCCAAGCGGTGGAACCATTTGCGGATAGCTTTTGCCGGGTTCACGAGCTGCATTATCAGACGGAGGCTAGAAAGGATGGACTACACGACAATTTTGGTTGCTATAACTTCGCCTATCGGAAAACCACAAAGTTTCCTGTAATCAGCTACCGAAGCAAATGGGCAGCAGGCTGGAAGTCGGAGTGGTTCTATGTCAAGGTTGATGACGACAAGGAGAAGCTTGTGCAAAGTCCACTCGAACAAATCTTCGGAGAAACCCGACCTCGCTGCAACATGACACCCGAAGGTCCAACACAACAAGCAATGAATGAATTCAGAATTATTGCAGAGCATATCAGTACAAGGGACCTGGTTCAGGAGTTTTTGGCTTTCAAAGTTTTTCCCAGTTTGAAAGAATGGGAAATGCCGAAGCTAAAGGGGGAGAAGAAAGAAGGTGAACTTGTACGTTTACCTTACTTTTTCAAGTTTAAAAAGTACTTTAAAACACCTTGCCAAGAGTGGCTAGATACAATTGAAGTAATGTGCAATGAAATACTTGGCAATTATTCCAAAAAAGAAGATCAATTGATGACTGCGGCCTTCGGCACCCGTCCGAAGCGAAGACTGAACCGAGTGCTGGACGCCTTGGGTTTTGAATACCCTGACTATGAAAATCTGAACAAAGGTGCCGGAGGCCAGAAAAGGAAAAGGATAACCGAAGCCTCAAATGAAGATGAAAAAGAGACACCAAAGAAGAAAATTCCAAAGAAGAGGAAAGCGTCTTCTCCGAAACGAAAAATATCCGACGAAGAAAAATCCCCCGCATCACCCTCTGCCACTGATGTGGAGGCAATTTTGAAGGTAATGACTGAATCCCTGCCTGCGAAGCTAAGTCCATTGGGGCCTCAACTGACAAAGTTTTTTCAGAAGGAAAAGGAGCCCGAAAAAATGAAGAAAACGAATAAAGTAAAGAGACAGAGGATCATCGGTGTGACAGAGGTAATTGACAAGACACCGCCAAGAGCTTCAGCTCAGAAGACACCAGCGGCTGAGGAAGGGACAGATATTGAAATCACACCTTCGGAGGTCGCGGCTGCCGAAGCTGCCTCAGCTGAAGATTTGAACCTGGAGAGCACAATCGAACACATTGACAAAATACTGCTAGACATGGCTGCAGAAGAAGCTACCACCGCCGCCGAAGAGGCCGCGACCGCAGCGTCGGGGAAAGGGAAGGAAATTGCTGATGAAGCTTCAGAAAACGAAGCCTTCATGTTCCAGAATTTAGTTGGAGAAAAACTGTCAAAAGCTGAAATAGAAGAGCTTAGAGAGTATGCCAAATCCTGCGGATACAAACCTGGAGCACTCCTCTTCGGAGGCATTGATGATGAAAAATTAGATTGTATTCGAGATCAAACTGGAGCCAAAGTTATCGGTACTCTGTCAAAGAGTATCGGTTTTCCGAAGCTAGAAACAGACATCAGCCGCTACCGACGACAACATATCGTTGGTAGTTTATTTTATTCCAATTTCAAGGTGAACTACTTTTCCCTTAACTTTTATTATTTCTAATAATGAAAACATGTCTGACGAAGGCTGTTTTCGTGCAGAGTATGCTGTTGAGCAAAGCCTTGAAAATGCAGCAAGATTTTGAAGACAAGAAGCACGAAGTTATAATTGAAATTTTGGAAAGCAGAATAAAGGAGCAATCAGATGCTATCGAGAAAAAGAACTTTGAGCTCCAGGCAACCGAAGATTATTGGCGGAAGCCGAAGCAAAAATAACAGAACTGAACACGAAGCTTCTCCGCCAATCTGAGCAGTTCGAACGAGAAAAGCAAGATCTTAATGCGAAACTTGAAGCCGAAGCTCAACAAAATTCAGATTTGAGAAAACTATTGGCAAGCCTTCAAGAAAAATGTTTGGAATTTAGCAACAAATGCATTCAACGATTAAGAAAAATTTTCCACTCAGTTGGAGCCAGCAGTGAGAAATTCACCCCCTCAGCTGAAGATCTACCGAAGACCTTCGAACATATTGAGGGTGAGATTGACGAGCTCGACGAAGTCATAGCTGGGCACGGTGACTTCTGTGCCTGGGTAGCTTCTCGGGGCACTGCTGCAGCTTTCCTAAAAGCTGGCTGCGATCATGGAAAGATTGTCAATAGGCCAAATTTCACTTTATCACCATCAATCCTAGATGACATTCCTGATCTCGCCCGAAGTATCTCTAATAGATTTGTAAAAATGATATGGACAAAAGGTGCGCGAGAAAAGGCTGGAGACGAAGCTCGGAGTCATCTTGAACCAGTAAGAAATCATACCTTGTGCTTACCTCTTCCTTCAAGCTCGATTTTGACTTACAACAACCTTATTCATGTAGGATGACGAAGCCGAAGCCGATGATTAAAAAAATGACGCCGAAGCTGAAGCTCCTTGGAGATTAAATAGAAGACTGTAGACAGTACTTGAGAAACTTTTGAGATAACTTTTGTAAATGTAACTAAAACTTGTCTTTAACGAATTCTGTTCATACCTTGTAATATATTCTTATCCTTCCATTGATGTATGAGAAGTGCTTTGATGTGGACGAAATTTTCTTTTTTGAGCCGAAGGCGAAAAAACACCTTCCCTTCTTTTCGTACGCAGCGAAGCATAGAAAACAACATTTCCCTTCTTTCCGAAGCTCTCCTTTTTGTACACGAAGCTCTTTCTTTCTTTTTTTTTTCTTTTTGCCGAAGCAACCACTTATGCCATGATGATGATTATCCTACATATGCCTGGATGAATGTTTATGAATGCAAATGCTATGATGTAATGTGATGTGCAAATGAATGTCCAAACGCGTATCCGAAGCCATACTCATAGCCACTATTTCCTTAAAAACAATCACACCTCAGCTCTGCATTCCCTTAGGAACGACTTTGGAGCTTCTTCGCCTTTACTTTTGGCGGAATCAGCGTTGACTTTTCGCTGTAAGCTCTGCATTCCCTTAGGAACGACTTTAGAGCTTCTTCGCCTTTACTTTTGGCGGAATCAGCGTTGACTTTTCGCTGTAAGCTCTGCATTCCCTTAGGAACGACTTTGGAGCTTCTTCGCCTTTACTTTTTGGCACTCGATGGTGCGTTCTCAGCTTTTACATTTACAACCTTGGGGGATTTTGCTCTTATAGAACTAAAAAAGGAAATTACATGTGATGGCCCCATTAAAAACCTTTCTCCCCCTTCAGAAAGGAAAAGGGTGCCATGAAAGAAAAATAAAAAATATGAAAAATTACATCGAGTTATACATAATATCGCCAAAGCTCATCCGCATTCCAAGATCTAGGAATGTCGTTGCCGTCCATATCCTTCAATCTGTATGAACCGGGTCTTGACGAAGATGCTACTAAGAAAGGTCCATCCCATTTCAACTGCAACTTGCCCACTGTTTCTGGGTTGGCCACTCTCCGAAGCACCAAGTGTCCTGGCTCAATATTCTTAAGCCGAACCTTTCTATCTCGCCATTTGATTGTTTCGGCTTGATATTTATTGATGTTCTCCACGGCTTGCAGCCTGATCCCTTCTAAAGCATCTTTTTCCACAGAATAAGCAGCTTCGGAACCTGATTCTACCGAAGCTACTACTCTTATTGATCCGGTTTTAGCTTCCTCCGGAGTTATTGCTTCGTCACCGAATAATAACTTGAATGGAGTAAAGCCTGTAGACCTTGATGTTGTTGTATTGTGGCTCCACACCACTTTGGTTAACTGATCTGGCCACTTTCCCCTAGGTTGATTGAAGATTAACTTCATTATTCCTGTTATTATAATGCCATTGGCTCTTTCAACGAGTCCGTTTGACTCCGGATGCCTGACTGATGCAAAATGGATCTTCGTACCAATTTGATCACAGAAATCCCTGAAAGCTTCGGAGTCAAACTGTGTTCCATTATCCACAGTGATAGCCTTTGGTACCCCGAAACGACAAACAATATTCTGCCAGAAAAACTTTTGGACGGTGGCCGAAGTTATTGTGGCTAAAGGCTTTGCCTCAATCCATTTAGAAAAATATTCCACCGCCACTACAACATATCTTAGGTTCCCTTGGGCCGGTGGTAACGGACCTAACAAGTCAAGGCCCCACCTTTGCAATGGCCAGATGGGTTGTATGAGCTGTGTTAAGGACGAAGGTTGTTTTTGATCTCTTGCACATTTCTGACAACCTTCGCACTTTTGAACTAATTCCGCCGCATCCGAAGCTGCCTTCGGCCAATAAAACCCCTGACGGAAAACTTTTCCAAGTAACGGCCTAGATCCAATGTGAGATCCACACAGGCCTGCATGTATTTCTTTCATCAACTCTATGCCTTCGGTTCTAGATAAACACTTGAGTAGCGGAGCACAAACTCCATGTTTGTACAACTCCCCTTCTATCATGACATATGGACGAGCTCTTGCCTCTATCCTCCTGTTATAAGCTTCGTCATCTGAAAGAAATTTACCCTGTAGGTAAGAGATGATCTCAGTTCTCCAATCTTCGCTATAAACAGGAGATATATTGAGGACTGCTCTTTCAAGAAGTTCCACCGAAGGTGCTTTTATTGTTTCGAAGAACACATCCGAAGGTAAGGGCAGCCCCTGTGCTGCTGACTTAGCTAGCAAATCAGCATGCTCATTTTGTCCTCGAGGGATATTTTTGACAGAAAATCCTTCGAAGGAAGCTTCAACTCTTCGAACCATATCCAGATATTTTTCAAGCTTCGGATCTTTAGCCTTGCAACTCTTGTCAATATGACCCGAAACAACCTGGGAATCAGTTTTAAGTATGGCCCTTCTGATTCCCATTGCTTTTAGCTTCCGAAGACCCAGAAGCAGGGCTTCGTACTCGGCAATGTTATTTGTGCAACTAAAATCAAGTTTTGCCGCATAGCAAGTTTTAACTTTGGAAGGTGAAACCAACACAGCAGCCGCTCCCGCTCCGAAGGTTCCCCAAGACCCATCGCAAAACACTATCCTTGCTTCGGCATCTTTATTTGTTTCTTCCTCCTGAGCCCCTGGCGTCCAGTCAGCAATGAAGTCTGCTAACGCCTGGGACTGAATCGAAGATCTATGAACATATTCAATACAAAATTCGTTGAGCTCTGCAGCCCATTTTCCAATCCTTCCAGTAGCTTCTCTATTTCTCATAATATCCTTCAACGGCTGTGAAGAAGGAACAACAATATTGTATGCTTGAAAGTAATGCCGAAGCTTCCTGGATGCCATCAAAACAGCATATAACACCTTCTCTAATTCTGTATAGTTTTTCTTTGATATACTAAGAACTTCAGATACAAAATACACTGGGACCTGCTTCTTGACTTGGCCAACAAGCTTCTCCTGGACAAGTGCTGCACTCACCGCTGAGTGCGAAGCTGCCACATATAATAACAAAGGAGCCCCTGGCGTTGGTGGAGTTAATGTTGTTAAATCTATCAGATATTGCTTCAACTCCTCGAAGGCTTTTTGTTGGCTTGGTCCCCATTGAAAGACTTCGGCTGATTTCAGCACTTCGAAGAATGGTAGATTCCTTTCTGCTGATCTGGATATAAATCTATTAAGAGATGCTAACCTCCCTGTTAATCTTTGGGCCCCCTTTTTTGTGGATGGTGGCTCCATTCGAAGTATAGCTTCAATTTTACTTGGATTAGCTTCGATTCCCTTTGTTGAAACCAAGCATCCAAGAAATTTCCCCTTCTTTACTCCGAAGACACATTTTTCTGGATTCAACTTTAAGCCAGCTTGTCTAAAACTGGCGAAGGTCTCCTGCAAATCAGCAATATGATTTTCCTGTTTCGTGCTTTTTACAATGATGCCATCAACATAAGTTAGCACATTTCTGCCTATCTGAGACTGGAGAACCTTCGCAGTCATTCTGCTGAAACTTCCTCCGGCGTTTTTGAGCCCCTCAGGCATCCGAAGATAGCAATATGTGCCACTTGGGGTTATGAAGCTAGTCTTCGGCTCATCTTCCTTCTTCATCCAGATTTGGTGATAGCCTGAGTAACAGTCTAGCAGACTCATGAGCTCTGAAGAAGCTGCTGCATCAACTAAAGAGTCTATCCTTGGCAATGGGAATTCGTCCTTCGGACAAGCCTTGTTGAGATCTGTAAAATCGATACACATTCGCCACTTGCCATTGGCCTTTTTTACCATGACAGTGTTAGCTAGCCATTCTGGGTACTTTACTTCTCTGATAACTCCTGCACTGAGGAGTCTTTTGACTTCGTTACGAGCACCTTCGGCCTTATCATCTGACATTTTCCGAAGCCTCTGCTTTCTGGGTCTGAAGGATGGATCAACATTGAGCGAGTGCTCAATAACATCCCTATTAACTCCGCAGAGATCATTGGCTGACCATGCAAAAACATCTTTGTTGTTGAACAAAAACCTTATCAAGGTTTTCTCTTGTTCTTTGGATAATTGAGAGCCCAACAGCACCTTCTGCTCTGCTATGTCCTCACATAAGAGCATGGGCTTCGGCTGATCTGCTGAAGCTGCTTTCTCCCTTCTGAATTTGTATTGTTCACAAGCTTCAGCTCCATCTATGTTATGGATTGCTTTTGAGTCAGTCCAGTTTCCTTCGGCCCTTCTGGCAGCTTCCTGACTTCCATGAATAGCGATGGGTCCTTGATCCGAAGGTATCTTCATGCAGAGATAAGCAGGATGAAGAATTGCTTCGAAAGCATTGAGGGTGCCACGACCAATAATTGCATTGTAAGGGTATTCCATGTCAACAATGTCAAACACAATTTGCTCAGTTCTGGTGTTGTTGATGAACCCGAAGGTCACTGACATGGTGATCTTGCCCAGTGCTACAATTTGTCTTCCTCCGAAGCCACAGAGAGGATGTGTAGCATCATGAATCTTATCTTCTGGCTCTTGCATTTGTCTGAAGGCCTTAGCAAATATGATATCAGCTGCACTACCTGTGTCAACCAAGACATTGTGGACCAGAAATCCTTTGATAACACAAGAGATAACCATGGCATCATTGTGTGGGTAATCCTTGAGCTGAAGGTCCTCTTGGGAGAAGGTAATAGGAATGTGAGACCATCTTGACTTGATGAAGGGTCCTTGCACCCCAACATGCTGTACCCTTCTCTGTGCTTCTTTCTTCTGTTTCTTGTTGGCTGGCTCTGAGGACGAACCACCTGTAATCGGGAGCACCAGCTTCGGGTCCGAAGCAGCTCCAACTTGATCATTGAACGAAGCCATCAGCTCAAAAAGTGGAAGTGAGTTCACCGGAGGTGGGCGCCAATGTTGGGGACTTGTTCTCAAATGCTATGAATTAAGAACAAGGCAACATAAAATGTTAAATGTTAACGTTCTTCGTCCATGAAACATTATTCCCTTGAGGATAATGAGCCTTGGACGAAGGTTGATGAAAATATGATTACGAAGCTCAAGTCTTCGTAATAAAATTTCAATAGATTGTATAAGATAACATAAAATAAAGGATATAAAAGGGTAAATAAATCATAGACGAATTATATTATATTTACTTAATATATTGAATCATTGAACACAATAATACCTCTGCCTTGGCAAAGGTTGGTTCCCGAAAGATGCGATTGCAATTACCAGAATGCGTGAACAGTAAAGGAATACTGTTCACTATTTATAGGCACAGGACACAGCCTGCGAGGAATTACAATTATGCCCCTCATAAAAGTTTACAACATTGACTCAGACCTTTATGGACTAAAAGGTCATTCTATCTTTATGTCGGTTTGCAATACCGAAGCTTCATGAAGAGGAACCTTCGGCCATCTCATACAAACAGCTTCAGCCGAAAGCCGCTTCTTCCTAGAAGACCTTCGGCGACGAAGCATAGACCCAACACCTACCAAATGGAGTTCCAACGACTTCTAGCTGCCTTGGGGCTATAAAAGGGACCCCTAGGCGCATGGAGCACTACACCAAACCAAGCCTCCATTGAACATCCTAAGACGCCTAGACTCCTCAACCACGCATTTGGATCATCACGATTGAGATTTGAGCACTTTGTGAGCTATAGACTTGTTGCATTGTTGTTTGTGTGCTCTCTTCTTAACTTGTGTGCGTGGGATTGCTGTGACTCTAGAGTTTGCATGTGTTTCTTTCCCTCCCTTACTCTTGTGCTTTTGTTGTGATCAACTTTGTAAGGGTGAGAGGCTCCAACTTGTGGAGATTCCTCACAAACGGGAAAACAACTATAAGGAAGAAAACTGTGGTATTCAAGTGGATCATTGGATCACTTGAAAGGGGTTGAGTGCACTTGTCCATTGGGACGCCACAACATGGAAGTAGGCAAGTGTTATACTTGGCTGAACCACGGGATAAAATCACCGTGTCTCTTGTGTCACTTTTCTTTGTGATTGGTTTCTTCTCTAGAGTTCTCGCTTAATCACTTGTGCAATTGTTCCAGATTCAATACTCATTCTAAGGGAACAATCAAGTGAAGAGTTCTCGCTATAGCAACTTGGCTTTAATCTTACTAACATTTCATAACCAAGTTTGGGCTATTTAGTGTTTGTTTTCAAAGGATCACCTATTCACCCCCTCTAGGTGCTCTCACACATTCAAAGCTTCCAATCTCTCCAAGTTTCACAATTGAGACAAGTGATCATTAGTGATTAGTGACTTGAGAGAGAGTGATTCGTGTTTCATTTGTTGCTCTTGTTGCTTGGTTTCCTTAATCGTGCTTTCTTCATCTCTTTCGAAACTCTCTAAGTGTTTTGTAAAGATTGCAAGAGACACCTAATTATGTGGTGATCCTTGCGGTGTCTTAGTGACCCGTGAGATTAAGAAGAAGCACTCAACTGGTCTTAGTGACCATTTGAGAGAGGGAAACGGTTGAAATAGACTCGGCCTTTGTGGCCTCCTCAACGGGGACTAGGTTCGTTGAAACCGAACCTCGGTAAAACAAATCACCATGTTCACTTGTATTGATTTCCACTTTATTTGTTTTCCTCTTTCCTCTCTCTAAAGTTTTCTTGCTAATATTATCTTTGAGTTGGCTCCCAAAGTTATCTGCATCAGTTTGAGCAACTCATAGAAAGAGAAAAATTCTTCCGCATTCTAATTTAATTCTGACGCTAACCCCGACCTTAGTGCAAGCTTAAGTTTATAAATTTCAGGTTTCGCCTATTCACCCCCCTCTAGGCGACTTTCAATTAGTATCGGAGCCAGTGCTTCATTAAGAGTCTAACAAACTCGAAGTGATGTCTGGAGATCACGCCAAGAGGGAGATTGTCACCGGCGACAAGGCCATGGGCTCGAGAAGGACTCTATCAAGGGAGTCCGGCGACAAATACAAGGAGGAATTTTCTTCCTCCATAAAGTCACTAAGGAAGGGTGACAAGAAGAAAAAGAAAAATGAAGAAAGTGGTCTACTACGAGACCGACTCTTCATCACCTTCCACATCCGGCGCCGAGTCTACAACTTCGAAGCGTCACGAGCGTAAGAAGTATAGTAAGATGCCTCTTCATTATCCTCGCATTCCTAAACGCGCTCCTCTACTTTTGGTACCCCTAGGCAAACCACCATATTTTGATGGTGAAGATTATTGTATGTGGAGTGATAAAATGAGGCACCATCTAACCTCATTCCACGAAAGCATATGGGATATTGTTGAGTTTGGAGCGCAGGCACCACAGGTGGGCGACAAGGACTATGACTCGGACGAGGCCGCCCAAATTAGGCATTTTAATTCCCAAGCAATTTCTATACTCCTTGCTTCCTTGTGTCGAGACGAGTATAATAAGGTGCAAGGGTTGAAAAATGCCAAAGAAATTTGGGACGTCCTCAAAACAGCGCACGAAGGGGACAAGGTGACCAAGATCACCAAGCACGAGACGATCGAAGGAGAGCTCGGTCGACTCGTCCTCAACAAAGGAGAGGAGCCACAAGCAATGTACAACCGGCTCAAAACAATGGTCAACCAAGTCCGCAACCTCGGGAGCACCAAATGGGATGTCCATGAAATGGTCAAGGTTATTCTAAGATCTCTCATTTTTCGTAATCCTACTCAAGTTCAATTAATTCGTGGAGATCCTAGATACAAATAGATGTCCCCCGAGGAGGTTATTAGCAAGTTTGTGAGCTTCGAACTTATGATCAAAGACACCAAGAACATTGTCAACTTGGAGCAAGGCATCACCTCTACACCCGAGGTGCAACCCATTACATTCAAAGCAATAGAAGAAAAAAAGGAGGAATCTACACCAAGTAGACTCCCAATCGACGCCTCCAAGCTCGACAATGAGGAGATGGCTCTTATCATCAAGAGCTTCCGACAAATCCTCAAGCAAAAGAAGGGGAAGGACTATAAATCCCGCTCCAAGAGGGTTTGCTATAGGTGTGGTAAGTCTGGTCACTTCATTGTAAAATGTCCATATACAGGTGATAGTGACAGGGATGAAGACAAGAAAGGGAAGAAGAAGATGGAGAAGAAAAGATACTACAAGAAGAAGGGTGGCGAGGCGCACATTGGGCGGGAATAGGACTCTGACGAGAGCTCCACCGACTCCTCTGACGAGGACGCCGCCAACATCGCCATCAACGAAGGCCTTCTCTTCCCCAACATCAACCACAAATGCCTCATGGCCAAGGACGACAAGAAGAAGAAGGTACACTCTAGAGATACCCCCAAATATACTACATCCGATGATGAGGGTAGCTCTAGTGATGATAATGATGATTTAACTTCTCTTTTTGCCAACCTTACCAAGGATCAAAAGTAAAAGATTAATGAATTAATAGAATCCATTAACGAGAAGGAAGATCTCTTGGAATGCCAAGAGGACTTGCTCGTTAAAGATGTCGGTGTTTCGGACCCGGGGGACCCTCAACCGGATCGACTAGTGAATTTTGTGCCGCGTGCCCCTGTCCAGATGGGTTGATGCAAGATGGAACACAATAGGGGGGATGAGGCTTATATTATCTTGCATCGGGGGTGCTTGCAGTAGGGGTTACAAGCTTCGCGAGAGAGGGAACATGCCCTAGGCCTCCTGGGGAGTCTAGTGTTGCGGAGTGGAGCTCGATGTTTGAGTGAGTCCGTCTCCGCCGTTCTTGCTGCCCATGCTCTCCTCCCTCCCTTTTTCCCCTCTCAGGAAGGCCCTGGACATCCCCTTTTATAGATACAAGGAGATGGTCCAGCTGTACAATGGGGGTGTAGCTATGTGCTAACGTGGCCGACGGAGAAGTGCTTGAGCCCTGTAGAAGCGCAGCTGGCGGTGCGGCATGGATCCTGCTGACGTTTCCTTGCTTCCTGAGAGCACCTAGAGGGGGGGATGAATAGGTGATCCTGTAAAACTTAAACTTATAGCCACAAAAACTTGTTAAGTGTCAGCACAATAATTGCCAAGTGGCTAGAGATGAGTCTCAACAAAACACAATACCACAAGAGATCAAACACAGAGATGACACAGTGGTTTATCCCGTGGTTCGGCCAAGACCAACGCTTGCCTACTCCACGTTGTGGCGTCCCAACGGACGAGGGTTGCAATCAACCCCTCTCAAGCGGTCCAAAGACCAACTTGAATACCACGGTGTTTTGCTTTGCCTTTCAATATCCCGTTTGCGAGGAATCTCCACAACTTGGAGTCTCTCGCCCTTACACTTGAGATTCACAAAGAAATACGGAGTAAGGGGGGGAATGAGCAACGCACACAAGACTTCAAAAGATCAGAGCAACAACACGCACACAAGTCGCAACAAGAGCTCGCAACACAACTCAATGAGTTCACAACTCAACAAGAGCTCTAGATGCTATCACAATGAACCAAATGCGTGGAATCGATGTCTTGGTGCTTAGGAATGTTGTAGGAATACTTGGTGTACTCCTCCATGCGCCTAGGGGTCCCTTTTATAGCCCCAAGGCAGCTAGGAGCCGTTGGGAACAATTCTGGAAGGCCATCCTTGCCTTCTGTCGTCGGGCGCACCGGACAGTCCGGTGCACACCGGACACTGTCCGGTGCCCGATTTCCTTCCTTAAACAGCGCAGCCGACCGTTGCAGATGCGGGAGCCGTTGGCGCACCGGACATGTCCGGTGCACACCGGACAGTCCGGTGCCCCCTTCTAGCCGTTGGCTCGGCCACGTGTCCCGCGCGGATCGTGCGGCCGACCGTTGGCTCACCGGACAGTCCGGTGCACACCGGACAGTCCGGTGAATTTTAGCCGTACGCCGTCGGCAGATTCCCGAGAGCGGCCACTTCGCTTGAGGCAGCCTGGCGCACCGGACACTGTCCGGTGCACCACCGGACAGTCCGGTGCCCCAGACCGAAACAGCCTCTTGGCTGTACACAGCCAACTCTTCTCTTTTCTTCTTCTTTCTATTTCTGATACTTAGACAAGTATATTAGTACACAAAACCAATGTACTAAGACTTAGAAACATACCTTTGCTCTTGATTTGCACTTTGTTCATCCATGGGCATAGATTCACAATTAAGCACTTGTGTTGGCACTCAATCACCAAAATACTTTAGAAATGGCCCAAGGGCACATTTCCCTTTCAATCTCCCCCTTTTTGGTGATTTATGCCAACACAACATAAAGCAACTAGAACAAGTGCAATATCACTTCAAATAAAAACTCAAATTTATTTTGATTCAATTTGGCATATATGGATCATCCTTTGCCACCATTTGGTTTGTTTTTGCAAATCAAACACAAAATCCTATCTCTAAGTCAAATCCACTTGTAGAGACACAAAGAGAGGTTTTCCAAAGAAATTGATTCAAGATTCCAAAAACTCCCCCTTTTTCCCATAATCAACACTTCTCCCCACAAGAGACCAACTTTTGACAAAAGAGACAATGCAAGAGTTTTGACAACACAAAAGCTCTAATCTACTATTTTCAAAATTTCTCAAGTGGTAGCTGATCCATCTATTGCTTTGGCCTTTATTTTCTCCCCCTTTGGCATCAAGCACCAAAACGGGATCAATCTTGGCCCTTTAACCCCATTGCCTCACCAAAATCTTCAATTAAGAGCAAATAGGCAATAAGAGTCTAAAGATGAACTTGGAATAAGTTACCCTCTCATCGGAGTGCAGTGGAAGTCTTTCATGGTCCAAGTCCACCTTTTCCCTTTCAATTCTCCTTCGAGACTAAATAACGCAAACTCAAGCATATGGTTAGTCTCAAAAGGGTCAAGTTGTAACACAACTCCCCCTAAATATGTGCATCACTTACACAAGGACTTGTGAGGTCCAGAGAATGTTTGTACAACTTGAGCACCACAATAAGCAACAAAATGCAAAAAGGAACATGATCATAAGGCATAAACACATGTATGCTACACTTCAATCCAAGTTCCGCGAATCTAAGACATTTAGCTCACTACGCAACCTGCAAAAGGTCTTCTCATCTAGAGGCTTGGTAAAGATATCGGCTAGCTGGTTCTCGGTGCTAACATGAAACACTTCGATATCTCCCTTTTGCTGGTGGTCTCTCAAAAAGTGATGCCGGATGTCTATGTGCTTTGTGCGGCTGTGTTCAACAGGATTTTCCGCCATGCGGATAGCACTCTCATTATCACATAGGAGTGGGACTTTGCTCAGATTGTAGCCAAAGTCCCGGAGGGTTTGCCTCATCCAAAGTAGTTGCGCGCAACACTGTCCTGCGGCAACATACTCGGCCTCAGCGGTGGATAGGGCAACGGAGGTTTGTTTCTTAGAGTTCCACGACACCAGGGACCTTCCTAAGAATTGGCACGTCCCTGATGTACTCTTCCTATCGACCTTACATCCAGCATAGTCGGAATCTGAGTATCCAACCAAGTCAAAGGTAGACCCCTTTGGATACCAGAGCCCGAAGCAAGGCGTAGCAACCAAATATCTAAGAATTCGCTTCACCGCCACTAAGTGACACTCCTTAGGATCGGATTGAAATCTAGCACACATGCATACGCTAAGCATAATATCCGGTCTACTAGCACATAAATAAAGTAAAGACCCTATCATGGACCGGTATGCTTTTTGATCAACGGACTTACCACCTTTGTTGAGGTCGGTGTGTCCATCGGTTCCCATCGGCGTCTTTGCGGGCTTGGCGTCCTTCATCCCAAACCTCTTTAGCAAATCTTGTGTGTACTTCGTTTGGGAGATGAAGGTGCCGTCCTTGAGTTGCTTCACTTGGAACCCAAGGAAGTAGTTCAACTCGCCCATCATCGACATCTCGAATTTCTGCGTCATCACCCTGCTAAACTCTTCACAAGACTTTTGGTTAGTAGAACCAAATATTATGTCATCGACATAAATTTGGCACACAAACAAATCACCATCATATGTCTTAGTAAAAAGAGTTGGATCGGCTTTCCCAACCGTGAAAGCATTAGCAATTAAAAAGTCTCTAAGGCATTCATACCATGCTCTTGGGGCTTGCTTAAGTCCATAGAGCGCCTTAGAGAGCTTACACACGTGGTCGGGGTACCGTTCATCCTCGAAGCCAGGGGGTTGCTCCACGTACACCTCCTCCTTGATCGGCCCGTTGAGGAAAGCGCTCTTCACATCCATTTGGTACAACCTGAAAGAATGGTGAGCGGCATATGCTAGCAAGATGCGAATTGACTCTAGCCTAGCCACAGGAGCAAAAGTCTCCTCAAAGTCCAAACCTGCGACTTGGGCATAACCTTTTGCCACAAGTCGAGCCTTGTTCCTCGTCACCACCCCGTGCTCGTCCTGTTTGTTGCGGAACACCCACTTGGTTCCCACAACATTTAGCTTGGGACGAGGCACCAGTGTCCAAACTTCATTGCGCTTGAAGTTGTTGAGTTCCTCCTGCATGGCCAATACCCAATCCGGATCTAGCAAGGCCTCCTCTACCCTGAAAGGCTCAATAGAAGAGACAAAGGAGTAATGCTCACAAAAATTAACTAATCGAGATCGAGTAGTTACTCCCTTGCTAATGTCACCCAAAATTTGGTCGACGGGATGATCCCTTTGAATCACCGCTCGAACTTGGGTTGGAGGTGCCGGTTGCGCTTCTTCCTCCATCACGTGATCATCTTGTGCTCCCCCTTGATCACACGCCTCCTTTTGATGAACCTGTTCATCATCTTGAGGTGGGGGATGCACCGTTGTTGAGGAAGAAGATTGATCTCGTTCATATTGTTCCTGTGGCCGCACTTCTCCAATCGCCATGGTTCGTATAGCGGCCGTCGGAACATCTTCTTCATCTACATCATCAAAATCAACAACTTGCTCTCTTGGAGAGCCATTAGTCTCATCAAATACAACGTCGCTAGAGACTTCAACCAAACCCGATGATTTGTTGAAGACTCTATACGCCTTTGTATTTGAGTCATAACCTAACAAAAACCCTTCTACAGCTTTGGGAGCAAATTTAGAATTTCTACCCTTCTTCACTAGAATGTAGCACTTGCTCCCAAATACACGAAAGTAAGATACATTGGGTTTGTTACCGGTTAGTAGCTCATACGAAGTCTTCTTGAGGAGGCGATGAAGGTAGACCCTGTTGATGGCGTGGCAAGCCGTGTTCACGGCTTCCGACCAAAAACGCTCGGGGGTCTTGAATTCTCCAAGCATCGTCCTCGCCATGTCGATTAGCGTCCTGTTCTTTCTCTCTACCACACCATTTTGCTGTGGTGTGTAGGGAGCGGAGAACTCGTGCTTGATCCCTTCCTCCTCAAGGAACTCCTCCACTTGAAGGTTCTTGAACTCGGACCCGTTGTCGCTCCTTATCTTCTTCACCTTGAGCTCAAACTCATTTTGAGCTCTCCTGAGGAAGCGCTTGAGGGTCCCTTGGGTTTCAGACTTATCCTGCAAAAAGAACACCCAAGTGAAGCGGGAAAAGTCATCAATAATAACTAAACCATACTTACTTCCTCCTATGCTTAGATAGGCAACGGGTCCGAAGAGGTCCATATGTAGCAGCTCCAGGGGTCTTGATGTGGTCATCACATTCTTGCTGTGATGCGCTCCTCCCACCTGTTTACCTGCCTGACAAGCTGCACAAGGTCTATCTTTTTCGAATTGTACGTTAGTCAAACCTATCACGTGTTCTCCCTTTAGAAGCTTGTGAAGATTCTTCATCCCCACATGTGCTAAGCGGCGATGCCACAGCCAACCCATGCTAGTCTTAGCAATTAAGCATGCATCTAGACCGGCCTCTTCTTTTGCAAAATCAACTAAGTAGAGCTTGCCGTCTAATACACCCTTAAAGGCTAGTGAACCATCACTTCTTCTAAAGACAGACACATCTACATTTGTAAAAAGACAATTATAACCCATATTGCATAATTGACTAACAGATAGCAAATTATATCCAAGAGACTCTACTAAAAACACATTAGATATAGAGTGCTCATTTGAGATTGCAATTTTACCTAACCCTTTTACCTTGCCTTGATTCCCATCACCGAATATTATTGAATCTTGGGAATCCTTATTCTTGACGTAGGAGGTGAACATCTTCTTCTCCCCCGTCATATGGTTTGTGCATCCGCTGTCGATAATCCAGCTTGAACCCCCGGATGCATAAACCTGCAAGGCAAATTTAGGCTTGGGTTTTAGGTACCCAACTCATGTTGGGTCCTACAAGGTTAGCACAAATATTCTTAGGGACCCAAATGCAAGTTTTGTCTCCCTTGCATCTTGCCCCTAACTTCCTAGCAATTACCTTTCTATCCTTTCGACAAATTGCAAAGGAAGCATTCAAAGCATGATATATTGTAGAAGGCTCATTAACTTTCCTAGGAATATTAACAACATTTCTCCTAGGAATATTATGAACAACATCCCTTCTACCAACATTTCTATCATGCACATATGAAGAACTAGAAGCAAACATAGCATGAGAAAAATCATCGTACGTATTATAACTCCTATAAGCATTTCTAGTTTGTCTCCTATCATGATACAAAAAGGCATGGTTCTTTTTATCACTAGTAGCCATAGGGGCCTTCCCTTTCTCCTTAGCGGGAATGGGAGCCTTATGGCTTGTTAAGTTCTTGGCTTCCCTCTTGAAGCCAAGTCCATCCTTAATTGAGGGGTGTCTACCGATCGTGTAGGCATCCCTTGCAAATTTTAGTTTATCAAATTCATTCTTGCTAGTCTTAAGTTGGGCATTAAGACTAGCTAATTCCTCAGTTAATTTAGAAATTGAAACTGAATGATCACTACAAGCATCAACATCGAAATCTTTACACCTAGTGCAGATCTCAACATGTTCTACACAAGAATTAGATTTACTAGCTACTTCTAGTTTGGCATTTAAGTCATCATTAACACTCTTTAAAGTAGCAATGGTTTCATGACAAGAAGATAGTTCACTAGAAAGTACTTCATTTCTTTTAACTTCTAATGCATAAGACTTTTGTGCCTCTACAAATTTGTCGTGCTCTTCATACAAAAGGTCCTCTTGTTTTTCTAAGAGTCTATCTTTTTCATTCAAGGCATCAATCAATTCATTAATTTTATCTACTTTAGTTCTATCCAATCCCTTGAACAAACTAGAGTAATCTATTTCATCATCACTAGACTCATCATCACTGGAAGAATCATAAGTGACATTGTTTTGATTACATACCTTCTTCTCCCTTGCCATAAGGCATGTGTGACGCTCGTTGGGGAAGAGGGATGACTTGTTGAAGGCAGTGGCGGCGAGTCCTTCATTGTCGGAGTCGGAGGAGGAGCAATCCGAATCCCACTCCTTTCCGATATGTGCCTCGCCCTTGGCCTTCTTGTAATGCTTCTTCTTTTCCCTCTTGCTCCCGTGTTCCTGGTCACTATCATTGTCGGGACAGTTAGCAATAAAATGACCAAGCTTACCGCATTTGAAGCATGAGCGCTTCCCCTTGGCTTTGGTCTTGCTTGGCTGTCCCTTGCGATCTTTAAGCACCGTCTTGAATCTTTTGATGATGAGAGCCATCTCTTCATCATTAAGTCCGGCCGCCTCAATCTGTGCCACCTTGCTAGGTAGCGCCTCCTTGCTTCGTGTTGCCTTGAGAGCAAGGGGTTGCGGCTCGTTGATCGGACCATTCAAGGCGTCGTCCACGTACCTCGCCTCCTTGATCATCATTCGCCCGCTAACGAATTTCCCAAGAACTTCTTCGGGCGACATTTTGGTGTACCTGGGATTTTCACGAATATTGTTCACCAAATGAGGATCAAGAACGGTAAATGACCTTAGCATTAGGCGGACGACGTCGTGGTCCGTCCATCGCGTGCTCCCGTAGCTCCTTATTTTGTTGATAAGGGTCTTGAGCCGGTTGTATGTTTGTGTCGGCTCCTCGCCCCTTATCATCGCGAACCGTCCAAGCTCGCCTTCCACCAACTCCATTTTGGTGAGTAAGGTGACATCGTTTCCCTCATGAGAGATCTTGAGGGTGTCCCAGATCTGCTTGGCATTGTCCAAGCCGCTCACCTTGTGATACTCGTCCCTGCACAAAGAGGCTAGCAACACAGTAGTAGCTTGTGCATTTTTATGAATCTGTTCATTAATAAACATAGGCTATCCGAGCTATCAAATTTCATTCCACTTTCCACAATCTCCCAAATGCTTGGGTGGAGAGAAAACAGGTGAGTACGCATTTTGTGGCTCCAAAATCCGTAGTCCTCTCCATCAAAGTGAGGGGGCTTGCCAAGTGGAATGGGGAGCAATTGAGCATTTGAACTATGCGGGATGCGCGAATAATCGAAAGAAAAGTTTGAGTTAACCGTCTTTCGTCTATCGTGGTCGTCGTCGTCCTTTTGGGAGGAGGAAGATTCGTCGCTGTCGTAGTAGACAATTTCCTTGATGCGCCTTGTCTTCTTCTTCCTCCCGTCTTTTCTTTTGTGGCCCGAGCCTGAGTCGGTGGGCTTGTCATCATTGAGCTCGTTGACGAAGGTCTCCTTATCCTTGTCGTTGATCACCATCCCCTTGCCCTTAGGATCCATCTCTTCGGGCGGTTAGTCCCTTTCTTGAAGAGAACGGCTCTGATACCAATTGAGAGCACCTAGAGGGGGGGTGAATAGGTGATCCTGTAAAACTTAAACTTATAGCCACAAAAACTTGTTAAGTGTCAGCACAATAATTGCCAAGTGGCTAGAGATGAGTCTCAACAAAACACAATACCACAAGAGATCAAACACACAGATGACACAGTGGTTTATCCCGTGGTTCGGCCAAGACCAACGCTTGCCTACTCCACGTTGTGGCGTCCCAATGGACGAGGGTTGCAATCAACCCCTCTCAAGCGGTCCAAAGACCAACTTGAATACCACGGTGTTTTGCTTTGCCTTTCAATATCCCGTTTGCGAGGAATCTCCACAACTTGGAGTCTCTCGCCCTTACACTTGAGATTCACAAAGAAATACGGAGTAAGGGGGGGAATGAGCAACGCACACAAGACTTCAAAAGATCAGAGCAACAACACGCACACAAGTCGCAACAAGAGCTCGCAACACAACTCAATGAGTTCACAACTCAACAAGAGCTCTAGATGCTATCACAATGAACCAAATGCGTGGAATCGATGTCTTGGTGCTTAGGAATGTTGTAGGAATACTTGGTGTACTCCTCCATGCGCCTAGGGGTCCCTTTTATAGCCCCAAGGCAGCTAGGAGCCGTTGAGAACAATTCTGGAAGGCCATCCTTGCCTTCTGTCGTCGGGCGCACCGGACAGTCCGGTGCACACCGGACACTGTCCGGTGCCCGATTTCCTTCCTTAAACAGCGCAGCCGACCGTTGCAGATGCGGGAGCCGTTGGCGCACCGGACAGTCCGGTGCCCCCTTCTAGCCGTTGGCTCGGCCACGTGTCCCGCGCGGATCGCGCGGCCGACCGTTGGCCCGGCCGACCGTTGGCTCACCGGACAGTCCGGTGCACACCGGACAGTCCGGTGAATTTTAGCCGTACGCCGTCGGCAGATTCCCGAGAGCGGCCACTTCGCTTGAGGCAGCCTGGCGCACCGGACACTGTCCGGTGCACCACCGGACAGTCCGGTGCCCCAGACCGAAACAGCCTCTTGGCTGTACACAGCCAACTCTTCTCTTTTCTTCTTCTTTCTGTTTCTGATACTTAGACAAGTATATTAGTACACAAAACCAATGTACTAAGACTTAGAAACATACCTTTGCTCTTGATTTGCACTTTGTTCATCCATGGGCATAGATTCACAATTAAGCACTTGTGTTGGCACTCAATCACCAAAATACTTTAGAAATGGCCTAAGGGCACATTTCCCTTTCACTTCCGTAGGGAGCTGAGAACCATCGACGTCACGGACGCACGTGGGGAACCTGTAACACCCGGTTTTAAAGGAACAAAGCCGGGTGCATCTCATACATGCGCCAAGAAGACAACATATACAATAACAGAGTGTATAGAGATAAATGTCATAAAACATCAGAGTATTTATTACATAGCGGAAGACTTATTACAAAATAAAATAATGAATATAAAACGAACTAAGGATCGTCGGCGCAAATGTCAACTGAGAAACGCCACCTAGATTAGATCAAACTCCTCGCATTGTGGCTCCTCCTGAACCACCTGTTCTTCTCCTATGGGGGGGTGTGAGACAGCAAGAGTGAGCTCACATAAGTTCATAGCTCAACAAGTCGTGGGGAACAATGTGGCATGAACTCACCAAAGGTGGGAGTTCATGAAGTGTAAGGCTGATCAATGAGATAAAGGTTGAGGCTGAGCATTGCTTTTATAAGTTGGTCAAAATTTTATTAGCAATTACTAAGTGTAAGTAAATACCAAACCTTAATAATAATAAAGAAAAGTAATAGTAAAATAATCCCAAATGCAATGCAAATGTCAAATTAAATTTAAGTTCCATAATTAATCATGTGAGTGTCCGAGCCGCTCATGACCGTGAGCACGACTAGTATACCAGTTTTACACTCTGCAGAGGTTGCGCATCTTTACCCACAAGTCGTGTTACCCATTTGCCACGGAGTTGATTAGACTCTATACACCTCTACCAAGGAAGCGAGGCAGGGTACCACTACGAGGCCTTTACAAAGTTCCACCAGCTTCAGACTACCCGCTACAGTTTATAGGAAGCTCCAGTGCAGAGTTCTTGCCTGACCGCCATCGCAGCAAAATCAACCCAAGGACCTCCCTACACTGACCACTCCCCTACTGCCCTTGCCCCTTTCGGGTAAGGTAGCCCTCCACTAGCTTTCCTAGTTAATCAGCCAAGGGCGTCCCATTAAACCCTTGTGGTAGCACTGTTTTCCCGGGTGGTTCTCCATGTTCCCATTAACATAATGATCTTATCATGAACATAAAATAATGAACAGATAATAGAAAGTGTAATCATGAGTCATAAATATCTTTATACCCAAATCCACATAAAGCAATAACATGTACTACCCAAAAATTTAGTAGTAAAACCAGTGGTGAAACAAGGTATAAAGATAGTCAAATCTAGGGTAACCTATTGGGTCCCAACAAAATTAACCTATGCAGATCATTATGATTAATAAGAACATGAATGGGTAAAAGAAGTGATCAAGGGCACAACTTGCCTTCAACGAGCTCCTGCTCAGCTGTCTCAACTTGTTGAACCTCAGATTCCACTGTGGTTTGCTCGTCTACTCGCATCAACACAATACATACATAGCATAGCATAAATTAACATTACACCAAACATATAAATAAAATACACAGTAATAAACTAGACATTAAAATAAGATCACTGGAACTGGAATCATTAAATTTGGAGTTATAGAATTCAAGTTATGAATTTCTTAAGGTTTAATGTGCTTGAAATAGGATTAAATGATAAATTAATTTTCTAACTGTTTTCATGTCAAAACAGAGACACCAGGTGATAGAGAATATTATTACAAAATTTTAGAAACTGGAATGGACCAATTTGGAGTTCATGTGCATTTTCTATGAATTAAACAAGTTTCTAGATTTATTTTTGTATTAAAAATCGATTTCTAATATTAATTTCCTATTTTCCCAAGTTTCTGGATCGGGCCTCAAATACAGAGAAGTGCAGGGGCTGGCGCGTAAAAATTCCTAAGACTCTGAGTACAGTCAGGGTGGACGGCGGGTTTATTATTAAATTGCCCAGGGACTCTTTAGTAAGATTCCAGAGCCGAAAGGGTATCCACACATCTGGGCCACACGATCCAGTGCGGACGGCTCAGATTACATCTAACTTAACCCGAAACGGTACGCGACAGGATCCACCCGATCTAAGATCGACGGACCACGGTGCCCCAACCCCAGATCGAATCTGCGCCCTTAGATCCTGCATCCACGATTCCCGATTAGCCGAACCCCGGTTTCTAATCTGGATCGTCGATACCCCATCCTACGGCTAGCATCGTTTTCCCCAATCTCGCCCACGCCGCGGCGGCGCATCACAGCGACATGGCGGAGCATCGCCGCGGACTTGCAATTCGAAGCCTGGACGCCCCAACCTTGAAATTGATCGGTGCCAACCGTAGAGGGGGTGATGGCGATTACGGAAAGGGGTATCTCACCGACGAAGGCGCTACGATGGTGTCGGTCCACGGGAGGAGGCGGATTTGTGGCGGCAGAACTCCTCCGTCGAGGAATTCCCGTGTTCCTCGTGGCTCTCAGCTCGACTTGAGGGCTCCTGCAGCTTCACTGCTTCCCGGCGAACGTCTTCGACCACCAGTGCGGATCCGAGCGCAGTCACGAAGGGGAATCTCCGGTGGCGGCGCACTCGGTTCGACTCACTTCCGCGCGGCGGCGCCTGTACTCTGCGCGTCGCGGTCTGGGTGGATGGAGCTGATAGGCCTCGAGGGGGTAGTCCCGGTGTCCCTTTTATCTCGGTCAATGGAGGATGGTGCATGCTCGCATGCACCGCGTGCAACAGCCTCACCCGAGTCTCCCGGCTCACCGCGATTCCGCGAACTACGGCGAGAAGAAAGGATAGGTGAAGACGCTGCGCCCTGGGCCCCACATGATGGTGTTTAGGCGCAGATGATGTCACACCCGTTTCCAAGGGGCAGAGCCGGGTGCATAGCATATGTGTGCCAGGATCTATTTCCACACATATGTTGACGTCACAAGTGTAATATATCAAAAGAACAATGCATAAAAGCGTAAATAAGATTATATTAACATATTACACTTCGAACAGACATAATGTCTTAACCTTTATTCATCAAAGTACAGCGAACATGGACATCCATCCACAGGAAGATGACCGGGGGTATCACTAGACTAGCATCCATGGAGCTCAGCATCATATCTTCATCTGCAACTTCTGATCAAAATTAAGCAAGGGTGAGCTCACTTATGGTCGGGGCTCAGCAAGTGGGGGAAAAACTAATGCAAGTTTAACAAGGTGAGGCTAAGGTTGAGCAGTAAGCATTTTAGTTGGTCAACATTTTATTAACAACACCTGTCTTACTAGTAAGTGTGAATCCCAAGTATTCCCATTAAACAAAGGTATAAGAGTATATCAAAAACACTTAAGTGAAACCACTTAAGCAAACCATTGGCAGATCATCGGATCTCGATTTATTTCCATCTTCAAGTTCAATTATCATGTGAGGAGTCCAGGCTGCTCATAACCGTGAGCACGGCTGATATATCAGTTTTACACTCTGCAGAGGTGGCACATCTTTACCCATGAGTCGCGATTCCCTTCTAGCCCGGGTTAGCTAGACCCGTTTTCACTTCCGAGGTGAATGGCCAGGGTCTCACTACGAGGCTTTTCCGTAGAGTCCTCATTACGCAAATGCTGGAAATGGTCAAACTGCATAAGGCACACCTACCGTAACCAACTTATAGTCCGGACCACAGGGTAAAGCTTTGGGAACTATGCCCGTATCCAATCTGCCTGAGCCGGTATTATAAGCGCTTGCCAGATGCCCCCGTTCCGGTCGACCACGACCAACACCCAACATAAGACTTCCCTAGTTATTTAGCCAAGACCAGAGCCATGATAGTTCTCATGGTAGCACTGTTTTCCCGGGTGGTCACTCCATGTTCCAATTAATATGCAATAATCTTGTTTAACCATCGGGTTAACAACAATAATGTAAACTTACCATTTGGAACATTAATATCATAAGCGGGAGTGACTGCATAAAGTTAAGTTGTAGCAATAGCATAGCTACGAAGGTAAAGTATACTTCCCAGGTTTGATCAAGGAATAAGGTTGGAAAGGTTATCTAAATAGGTAACCCGTCAAATTATGCACATATATCCAAAAGAATAAACTTTATTAAATGTACTGTTTGGGATCAAACAGAGTATGCAGAGGGAGAAGTCCACTTGCCTTGCTTATTGAAAATTTGAGGTTCTTCCACGGAATAGCACTTGATTCTCAACTATTAGATCAACCACTGAATATCACACAAACAAACAAGAAGAACAAACACCACTCAATAACATACAACATTCACCATACGTAAAGCTAAAAGAAAGCCTAACGAAAAGAGTATTTTCTTTTCAAAAACGTCGCAAGTAATGGTTATAATAAGAGGGCATTCTTTTCAAAAATGTGTGATCTATACTTTATAAAACAAGACATGATCTTAAAAATATCTTAATTAAATATACAAATATTAGATTCACCAAATTAATCCTTTATAAAACGTCATACGTGATATGTCTAAGATTAAGGGTTTATACACGATAAACACGTTATAACGATATTAAACATTTTTAACCTTTTAGAATAGATATAAGTTATATATCTAAGGTTAATGGGCTATTAATCACGTTATTAATTTTAGAAGCATTATGGAGCATATTATAAATCATTGTTAAACATTCACTTATGATAAATTAAGATATAAGTCTAAATAGGTTTTATGTGAAAAGGTCATTATTATTATTAAACACCTATTTATGGAAAGTTATGGTATATGCTTTAAATGAACTTTTATGTAAAAGACAATGAATAAGCCACTATCTTTTAGTTTCATTAGAAATTAGAAAGTACATGTCCTATACTCCTTATTAAGAAAGCTATGCATAAAACAATATATAAACTAACATTTTAATTATTATTAAAGAACATGAACACTATTTTCATTAGTTTATTCTTTAGGGGAACTAAGTGATATATATAAATATATAAATAATATGGACTAAGTTTGATTAAATGATTAACTAAGCATATATAAACAGCTGTGAACAATTTGTAATATAAATCTAATTAACTAGATTATGAGAGGACATAATTACTCTATTATTTACATTTAGTTTAGAAACATATGATCTAAATATGAATATTATATTCATTGGTATGTTATTAACTATTGTTTTAGTTATAACGACGTGAGCACTTAATTAAGCCATTATATAATAATTAGAAAAGTCATATGACATATTACTTTTAAGTTTCTATTTAATACGTCTATTCTTAAATATCTATAACGAACCTTGTTAAATATGATATCTATTAAAAAGGTCATTTTTAATTTAGAACAAATTATATATCTCATTAGTAAGAAACCTTATATCAACATACTATCAATTTCTTTATTAGAAAAATATGAGCGTCTAATTAAATTATTATAAATTCTATCCTTTCGGTTTTCTTCCTTTCTTTTCTAAATAGAGTTTATACGTGTAACTAAGAATTGTTTATTTATAATTCTTCTAACATTTATATTCTAAGAATTAATTGTAAATTACTAATTAGACTTTTAATAACATATTCAAGATTATTATGACATAAACAAGTATTTTACTAATTCTAAGTAATTAAGTGTTATGCTTATATTTATCATGACTAGAAAAATCTATATTTTTATTTGACTAGGAATACGTGGCATAATTTCTATTATACTTATATCAATACTATCCGGTTATCGCTCCACATACTAAAGCGAAATCAATTATAAACAATTCGAGTATGAAAATCACTAAAGTAGTGAATAATGATCGTACTCATTTTTAAAATTATAAAATCATACACATATTAAAGCGTGGTCACGGGGTTTGATTTTGACTACACGTATAAAACAAAATCTCTAAAATTATACACGAATCACCAAATCGCATCATCATAATATTACAACAATAAATCGCAAGATTCAAAACATGATTTAGAAAAATAAATCAGTGTGTTGTCTTCAACCTTGTGTGAACGGACGACAGCGAACGGCGTGGGTACGGTCGCCGGGGTGCTGCGTGGTCGCGTCGACGGCGAACGACGTAGTTCCGGCGATGCGTTCGGACGGTGGGGCAACGAGTTCACGACGACAAGCTGGGCACAGCGCGAGCAGGGGCTCGACGACGGGCATGTGGCAGGGGCTCGACGACGGGCATGTGGCAGGGGCTCGACGACGGGCATGTGGCGTTGCTGCGGGTGGCGGGGTGCTGTGCAGACTAGTTCCGGTGACGGCGATCGACGGCGAGTAACAGTGAGAGAGAGAGGCAACTCGGCTGTGGGAGAAGGGAGAGAGGAGCTCGGGGAGGAAGAGAGGAAGGGAGTCCCGGATTTTATAGGGAGAGGGAGGGAGAGGAAGAGACGACCGGGGGTCAGTGGCGTCGGCGGGTTCTTCATGACGCATCAATGGAGAGAGGTAACGGCGGCATTGAAACTTCATTAATGTCGGGACGACGAACGGACACATTGAAGCTCAACGTAGGGGAAACGGATGCCGCGGGGTCGCTTGGTGTCGCGGCTCGGGCATCGGACTTTGGCTCTGTCGCGGGCGGCACTTCGGTCCTCGGCGCGGTCGGCATCGGGCTGGCGGCGGGGCTTCACGTTGGGTTCCTGGGGTTCCTGGTGGGCGTGGCTTCGGGTCCGGCCGGCGTGCAGGGCGCTCAGCTCGCACGGCACGGCGCGGTCGGGCTTCGGCCTGTGCGTCGCGGGCGTGTCGGTGCACGGCAGCTGGGCACGTCAGGCTTCGTCGGCTCCTGGGCGGGCTCGATGCACGGCTCAGAGAGAAGGAGAGGAGGGATGGAGAGAGAAGGGCCGGTGGGAGAGAGAGAGAGCCGAGTGGGAGAGGAGATGCAGGGGCGGCGGCTGCCAAGGGAAGAAGGAGCGGCGTGGCCGGCTCCTAGGGTTAGGGAGGGGCGCGGCCTAATGGGCCTTGGGCCGGCTTAGTGTTTTTGGTTTTTTTTTCTAATTTCGAAATACCTATTCATGTAATCATAAAATTCATAATAATTAAACTAAAATTATTTATAAATAAAATATTAATTTTTGGACTAATATTTATTAAATTACTTATTTGGATTTTCAATTAAGAAGAAATGCTATTAAACATTCAAAAATCAATTATGGGCAATCAAAAATCATTCCAAAGGCAAATAAATGACAACCACTTAAAATAAAATTTATTACCATAATTACCTTTAGTAACTAAATTTATTACTTTTATTTGATGATTTTTATGGTGTTACAAATCTACCCCTCTTAAAAGAGAATCTCGTCCTCGAGATTAAGAAAGGCTAGCAAGAAAACAAAGAAGGCACATGGTTATTTGTAGGTTCTTAGTTCTCATTGAACTCCTCCAAACTTAAGGAACTTTCTTACTTCTTTGCTCCCTAATCAAGCGTCCTTCATCATCATACTTATAAAATGGTGGGTCTTCTAAAGTATTGCTTAGGTCATGCTTGGCAGCTTTCTTCTTTATTCGGTCTAGACGCTTCTTGGGGCATTCACGAATAAGATGTCCTTCGTTTTTGCAGTAGTAGCAAGCACCTCTTGCCTTGAGTTCTTTGCGAGTCAACTTTGCTTGACCAACCGGGGGTGAGGGTTGATTGAGTGTCTGTATCTCATATAGCTGAGTCTGACTTGATTCTTCGGTTTGGGTATCCATGTGTTTCGGGGCTTTTGCTTGTGGTTGAGGTGGACTACTCATATATCCAAATGTTTTTCTATACCTTTTGTTGTTCTTCACTATGTTGATAGAAGTTTCTATGCATTTTTGTTCATATTCCGTGTCTGAAAACTGAGGTAGCTTCATCTCGGAGGTGATCTGTAGTGAACTCTTCTCAGGACAGTTACGGAAGTAATGACCTTCACGTCCACATTGATAGCAAGCTTTTCTTGAAGTTATTTCTTGACTTTTTCCATGTTTTCCTTTTAGTTTCTTGGACCTGATGCGACGACGAGGCTGAAACTGTGTGCAAGTAATAGTCCATCCATCAATGTAACACTCATGTATTTCTTCTTGTGGCTGGGCATCCTTGTGATGCTTTCTTTTTGGAATACTTTGCAATTCATCAACTGACAATGCATTAGGTATGAGAGACTCTGCTATTACTTGTTCTTGGGGAGACATTTGTCTTTTAATGCCAGAAAACAAAATCCGGTTCTTCTGTTTTGTAGTTTCACTTTCGTTTGTACTGATCTGGCGACAAGGAATTCCATAGTACTCGCAACAACAACATGTTCCAAGGTCACTTGTTTGTTGGTTTGGTTGTTCATCCTTTTGTGTCTTGAAGGTCTGTTCATCAGCTGTTTCATTTATAGTGTTGTTTTGACTTGCCAACACACCGCATTCTTTACACTTAGTGACATCACTTGCAGTTGACATTCCAAGGTCTGACATCTGTATGGGTATGGAAGAATGGGAGGGACGAAAGGGTTGAGTAAAGACAGATTATAGAGAGCAGAGAAAACTCATCTATCTATGGTTTTTCCTAGCTAATTGATGTCATTGTGGACAAAAGTCACACAATACACCAACAATCATTTCAAAGAAGCAAATCAAACACTAACACAAAGGACAATGAACTCAAGCATACCAGCACAACACAATCCAATTCTACTCATTCAACCAAATCAAACGGTGAGACAAGGTTTGGAATAAGAAAGATATTATAACATCAAGGAGTCAGGTAAGAATTATCAAGGAGTTAGACAAGACATATTTGTTGGTGGCCAAGAGTGAAATAAGATAACCATGAACTATTAAAGTGAGGATAAATGATACAACCAAGGATACAAAGTGAGTTAGGGAGAAAGCATTATCAAGGAGTAAAGAGCCAAGGGTTTCATACATCAAGGTAGATATTGCGCAAGGGTGGCAATACAATGGCACGAAAGCAAAAGTATAAGAATTCAATAGGGAGAAAGCATTATCAAGGAGAGAAGTAGAGAGACAAAGGGTTCAATATATCAAGGTAGATATTGTCCAGGGATGACAATACAATGGCAAGAAAACAAGAGTAGAAGAAATCAAGGGTTATATAACAATATTATGGATTAGAAAACAACCACAATATAACATCGTCTTTACCGATCTAGTCGAAAACTTAGCACTATAGAACTATCCTATCAAACTAACTAAGAAGAATGATAATAGATCCAAGAGATCCATAACAAAACTTCTTGTGGGGGTAAGGGTAAGATAGAGAATGAGGCATCTTCAATAGCTTTTGAAAGGGTTCCTTCTGGCAAACTTCGCTTCAAGTTCCATAATCCTAGCTTGATCATCTTGCAATGCTTCTTATTAGAACCTTCTGATAGACGAAGAATCAGACAAGAAGAGTTGAAGATAAAAGAGACGAGTTTTGATATAAAGTAAGTTTTTATGGAGGAAAATATATCAGGCTTTGAAAGACTGACTGGGTTTTCCATTTCTAACTAATCTAGCGACCTACGGTCACATTGCTTTGATACCACTTCTGTCACACCCGTTTCCAAGGGGCAGAGCCGGGTGCATAGCATATGTGTGCCAGGATCTATTTCCACACATATGTTGACGTCACAAGTGTAATATATCAAAAGAACAATGCATAAAAGCGTAAATAAGATTATATTAACATATTACACTTCGAACAGACATAATGTCTTAACCTTTATTCATCAAAGTACAGCGAACATGGACATCCATCCACAGGAAGATGACCGGGGGTATCACTAGACTAGCATCCATGGAGCTCAACATCATATCTTCATCTGCAACTTCTGATCAAAATTAAGCAAGGGTGAGCTCACTTATGGTCGGGGCTCAGCAAGTGGGGGAAAAACTAATGCAAGTTTAACAAGGTGAGGCTAAGGTTGAGCAGTAAGCATTTTAGTTGGTCAACATTTTATTAACAACACCTGTCTTACTAGTAAGTGTGAATCCCAAGTATTCCCATTAAACAAAGGTATAAGAGTATATCAAAAACACTTAAGTGAAACCACTTAAGCAAACCATTGGCAGATCATCGGATCTCGATTTATTTCCATCTTCAAGTTCAATTATCATGTGAGGAGTCCAGGCTGCTCATAACCGTGAGCACGGCTGATATATCAGTTTTACACTCTGCAGAGGTGGCACATCTTTACCCATGAGTCGCGATTCCCTTCTAGCCCGGGTTAGCTAGACCCGTTTTCACTTCCGAGGTGAATGGCCAGGGTCTCACTACGAGGCTTTTCCCTAGAGTCCTCATTACGCAAATGCTGGAAATGGTCAAACTGCATAAGGCACACCTACCGTAACCAACTTATAGTCCGGACCACAGGGTAAAGCTTTGGGAACTATGCCCGTATCCAATCTGCCTGAGCCGGTATTATAAGCGCTTGCCAGATGCCCCCGTTCCGGTCGACCACGACCAACACCCAACATAAGACTTCCCTAGTTATTTAGCCAAGACCAGAGCCATGATAGTTCTCATGGTAGCACTGTTTTCCCGGGTGGTCACTCCATGTTCCAATTAATATGCAATAATCTTGTTTAACCATCGGGTTAACAACAATAATGTAAACTTACCATTTGGAACATTAATATCATAAGCGGGAGTGACCGCATAAAGTTAAGTTGTAGCAATAGCATAGCTACGAAGGTAAAGTATACTTCCCAGGTTTGATCAAGGAATAAGGTTGGAAAGGTTATCTAAATAGGTAACCCGTCAAATTATGCACATATATCCAAAAGAATAAACTTTATTAAATGTACTGTTTGGGATCAAACAGAGTATGCAGAGGGAGAAGTCCACTTGCCTTGCTTATTGAAAATTTGAGGTTCTTCCACGGAATAGCACTTGATTCTCAACTATTAGATCAACCACTGAATATCACACAAACAAACAAGAAGAACAAACACCACTCAATAACATACAACATTCACCATACGTAAAGCTAAAAGAAAGCCTAACGAAAAGAGTATTTTCTTTTCAAAAACGTCGCAAGTAATGGTTATAATAAGAGGGCATTCTTTTCAAAAATGTGTGATCTATACTTTATAAAACAAGACATGATCTTAAAAATATCTTAATTAAATATACAAATATTAGATTCACCAAATTAATCCTTTATAAAATGTCATACGTGATATGTCTAAGATTAAGGGTTTATACACGATAAACACGTTATAACGATATTAAACATTTTTAACCTTTTAGAATAGATATAAGTTATATATCTAAGGTTAATGGGCTACTAATCACGTTATTAATTTTAGAAGCATTATGGAGCATATTATAAATCATTGTTAAACATTCACTTATGATAAATTAAGATATAAGACTAAATAGGTTTTATGTGAAAAGGTCATTATTATTATTAAACACCTATTTATGGAAAGTTATGGTATATGCTTTAAATGAACTTTTATGTAAAAGACAATGAATAGGCCACTATCTTTTAGTTTCATTAGAAATTAGAAAGTACATGTCCTATACTCCTTATTAAGAAAGCTATGCATAAAACAATATATAAACTAACATTTTAATTATTATTAAAGAACATGAACACTATTTTCATTAGTTTATTCTTTAGGGTAACTAAGTGATATATATAAATATATAAATAATATGGACTAAGTTTGATTAAATGATTAACTAAGCATATATAAACAGCTGTGAACAATTTGTAATATAAATCTAATTAACTAGATTATGAGAGGACATAATTACTCTATTATTTACATTTAGTTTAGAAACATATGATCTAAATATGAATATTATATTCATTGGTATGTTATTAACTATTGTTTTAGTTATAACGACGTGAGCACTTAATTAAGCCATTATATAATAATTAGAAAAGTCATATGACATATTACTTTTAAGTTTCTATTTAATACGTCTATTCTTAAATATCTATAACGAACCTTGTTAAATATGATATCTATTAAAAAGGTCATTTTTAATTTAGAATAAATTATATATCTCATTAGTAAGAAACCTTATATCAACATACTATCAATTTCTTTATTAGAAAAATATGAGCGTCTAATTAAATTATTATAAATTCTATCCTTTCGGTTTTCTTCCTTTCTTTTCTAAATAGAGTTTATACGTGTAACTAAGAATTGTTTATTTATAATTCTTCTAACATTTATATTCTAAGAATTTATTGTAAATTACTAATTAGACTTTTAATAACATATTCAAGATTATTATGACATAAACAAGTATTTTACTAATTCTAAGTAATTAAGTGTTATGCTTATATTTATCATGACTAGAAAAATCTATATTTTTATTTGACTAGGAATATGTGGCATAATTTCTATTATACTTATATCAATACTATCCGGTTATCGCTCCACATACTAAAGCGAAATCAATTATAAACAATTCGAGTATGAAAATCACTAAAGTAGTGAATAATGATCGTACTCATTTTTAAAATTATAAAATCATACACATATTAAAGCGTGGTCACGGGGTTTGATTTTGACTACACGTATAAAACGAAATCTCTAAAATTATACACGAATCACCAAATCGCATCATCATAATATTACAACAATAAATCGCAAGATTCAAAACATGATTTAGAAAAATAAATCAGTGTGTTGTCTTCAACCTTGTGTGAACGGACGACAGCGAACGGCGTGGGTACGGTCGCCGGGGTGCTGCGTGGTCGCGTCGACGGCGAACGACGTAGTTCCGGCGATGCGTTCGGACGGTGGGGCAACGAGTTCACGACGGCAAGCTGGGCACAGCGCGAGCAGGGGCTCGACGACGGGCATGTGGTAGGGGCTCGACGACGGGCATGTGGCGTTGCTGCGGGTGGCGGGGTGCTGTGCAGACTAGTTCCGGTGACGGCGATCGACGGCGAGTAACAGTGAGAGAGAGAGGCAACTCGGCTGTGGGAGAAGGGAGAGAGGAGCTCGGGGAGGAAGAGAGGAAGGGAGTCCCGGATTTTATAGGGAGAGGGAGGGAGAGGAAGAGACGACCGGGGGTCAGTGGCGTCGGCGGGTTCTTCATGACGCATCAATGGAGAGAGGTAACGGCGGCATTGAAACTTCATTAATGTCGGGACGACGAACGGACACATTGAAGCTCAACGCAGGGGAAACGGATGCCGCGGGGTCGCTTGGTGTCGCGGCTCGGGCATCGAACTTTGGCTCTGTCGCGGGCGGCACTTCGGTCCTCGGCGCGGTCGGCATCGGGCTGGCGGCGGGGCTTCACGTTGGGTTCCTGGGGTTCCTGGCGGGCGCGGCTTCGGGTCCGGCCGGCGTGCAGGGCGCTCAGCTCGCACGGCACGGCGCGGTCGGGCTTCGGCCTGTGCGTCGCGGGCGTGTCGGTGCACGGCAGCTGGGCACGTCAGGCTTCGTCGGCTCCTGGGCGGGCTCGATGCACGGCTCAGAGAGAAGGAGAGGAGGGATGGAGAGAGAAGGGCCGGTGGGAGAGAGAGAGAGAGCCGAGTGGGAGAGGAGAAGCAGGGGCGGCGGCTGCCAAGGGAAGAAGGAGCGGCGTGGCCGGCTCCTAGGGTTAGGGAGGGGCGCGGCCTAATGGGCCTTGGGCCGGCTTAGTGTTTTTGGTTTTTTTTTCTAATTTCGAAATACCTATTCATGTAATCATAAAATTCATAATAATTAAACTAAAATTATTTATAAATAAAATATTAATTTTTGGACTAATATTTATTAAATTACTTATTTGGATTTTCAATTAAGAAGAAATGCTATTAAACATTCAAAAATCAATTATGGGCAATCAAAAATCATTCCAAAGGCAAATAAATGACAACCACTTAAAATAAAATTTATTACCATAATTACCTTTAGTAACTAAATTTATTACTTTTATTTGATGATTTTTATGGTGTTACAGATGAGCAACCGACGGAGCGGGCCCACCATGGTCGGCGAAATCCGTTGCGCCATCCACATTTCGCAGCGGGCACTTCGGTCGATCGTTGAAGAGGAAGAAGCTGTCCACCGGGACCCACATGGCAGCGGGGACTGGAAGACAAGTCCGCACGCTGGAGCAGTCTCGCCCAAGCGCTCAGGGTCTCTTAGCCAGGGGGCCCACGCGTCAGTTTTGCGGTGGAAAAAGAAAAAGGGGAGGGAATAGAGTGGGCCGCGCGAGTGCTTCTGCAGTTGGGCCGAAAGGGGAAATCCGAGGCCCAGGCAAGGTTTTAATCTTTTTCCATTTTATTTTCTATTTTCTTTTCTCCATTTCCAAGTTAAATTTGAATTCAAACTTAAATTCAAACTTCTATGGCTCACCACTTCAACTTATATTTGTGAAATTAGGGATATTAATTCTGAATATATTTATTTATATATATATATATATATATATATTTTTATATCCCTTCTTTTTTTCCTTATTTCCAAACTCTAATTTCCATTTAGGGTTTGATCCAACCTTTAGAATTATTATCTCATTGTTATTATCCTTATTATTTTATTTAATGTGCAAACATATAAAACTCCAACATGATGCATATTCTTTTTATCATTTGTTTTACTTCATCTCCAACTTTCATGTATGCTCTTTTTATGATGCAAATATGGCACATAAGATAAGGAATTCACTATATAATCCTTTTATACAATTTTGAGTATTACAAATCCTACCCCCTTACAAAGAATCTCGTCCTCGAGATTTAGGAAGATCTAGGGAAAAGATGGGGAAATTCTATTCGAAACTCTTTTTCTCTTCCCCAAGTAGCTTCATCTTCTCCATGATGGCTCTATTGCACTTTGCACATCTTTATTACCTTATTTCTTGTAACTCGAGTCAAAGCATCAAGAATCTTGACGGGATACTCCGTATAAGTCAAATCACCCTGAACACTGAGCTCATCCATTGGTAACTGTTCCTCAGGGACACGGAGACACTTCTTTAGTTGAGACACATGGAATACATCATGTACATCTGACAGATGATCGGGTAGCTTCAGTTGATATGCAACTTCTCCCACCCGCTTTAAGATCAAGAAAGGTCCAATGAAGCGAGGGGACAACTTTCCTTTGACTTTAAATCTCCTCATACCACGAAGTGGTGACACCTTCAGATAGACATAATCACCCTCCTTAAACTCCAGTAATCTTCTCCTATTATCAGCATAGCTCTTTTGCCTGGATTGTGCAATTCTCAAATTTTCTCTTATCATTCGAACTTGTTCTTCTGCCTCTTGTATAAGTTCAGGCCCAAAGAACTGTCTTTCTCCAGTTTGATCCCAATACAGTGGTGTCCTACACTTTCTGCCATACAGAGCCTCAAACGGTGACATCTTCAAATTGGTCTGGTAGCTATTATTATAAGAAAACTCAACATAGGGTAAGCTCTTCTCCCAACTGCCACCATGCTTGAGAGCACAAGCTCTTAACATATCTTCCAGCACTTGATTAGTCCTCTCTGTCTGTCCATCAGTCTGGGGATGGTAGGCTGAACTAAAATTCAACTTTGTATCCAAGCTCTCATGCAACTTCTTCCAAAATCGAGAAGTAAACTGTGATCCTCGATCAGACACGATCTTCTTAGGTACTCCATGTAAACAAACTATCCGAGTCATATACAATTCTGCTAGCTTGGCTCCCGTGTAATTAGTCCTCACCGGTATAAAATGAGCCACTTTTGTCAATCTGTCCACAATTACCCAAATAGAGTCATATCCTGCTGGAGTGCGGGGTAGTCCAACAATAAAATACATGCCAATTTCTTCCCATTTCCACTCAGGAATCTTAAGCGGGTGTAATAGTCCAGCGGGTCTTTGATGTTCGGCCTTGACTCTTTGACACACATCACACTTAGCCACATGAGCAACAACATCTCTTTTCAGTCCATACCACCAATACTTTTGCTTAAAATCTTGATACATCTTAGTGCTACCAGGGTGGATAGAATAATCAGAATCATGGGTTTCCTTCAATATAGTCTCCCGGAGGCTATCAATCTCTGGAACACATATCCGATCTTTGAACCATATGGTACCTTGCTCATCCTCCGTGAACTCTGGAACTCGACCTTCCGTAATCAGACCCTTAATCTCTTGAATCTTAGCATCACCAACCTGACCTTTACGAATCTCTTGCTCCAAGGTAGGTTCCAACTCAATGGTAACTCCTTCAGTGTGAGTAACAATTCCCAAATTGAGTCTCTCAAAGTCTTTTGCTAATTCATCGGGTAGTTGGACGACGAAAGCGGAGTGAACATGCTCCTTCCGACTCAAGGCATCTGCAACCAAATTTGCCTTGCCTGGGTGGTAATGAATCTCTAAGTCATAATCCTTAATAAGCTCCAACCAACGGCGTTGCCTAAGGTTGAGATCCTTCTGAGTGAATATATACTTCAAACTCTTATGATTCGTGCACACTTGGCACTTAGTTCCCATAATATAGTGTCTCCAGATCTTAAGTGCATGCACAACTGCTGCTAGTTCCAAGTCATGAGTGGGGTAGTTCAATTCGTGTTTCCGCAACTGACGAGACGCGTAAGCGATCACATGTCCTTCTTGCATGAACACACATCCCAATCCTTGGCCACATGCATCACAATAAATGTCAAATCCCTTCTGCAGATCTGGCATAACCAACACTGGAGGTGACATCAATATTTTCTTCAATTGATCAAAGCTTTCTTGACATTTATCATCCCACTTAAATTCTCTTCCCTTCTCTAGAAGCGAGGTCATAGGCTTAGCAATCTTAGAAAATCCTTCAATAAATCTCCGATAATATCCTACAAGTCCCAAGAAACTCTGAATCTCAGTAACGGTAGTGGGCACGCTCCATTCCATTATCTCCTTCACTATAGCAGGATCCACTGCTATTCCTCCATTAGAAATAATATGACCAAGGAATGACACCTTGTCAATCCAAAACTCGCACTTGCTGAACTTAGCATAGAGTTGATTATCTCGCAGCTTCTGTAGCACCAACCTTAGATGTTCTTCATGATCACTTTCACTCCTAGAATAGATAAGAATATCGTCGATGAACACCACGACGAATCTATCCAAATACTCCATAAACACCTTATTCTTCAGATCCATAAAATAGGCTGGTGCATTAGTTAATCCAAACGACATAACGGTGAACTCATATAAACCATATCGGGTCGAGAAATCCGTCTTGGGGATATCCGATGACCTAATCTTCATTTGATGGTAACCCGATCGGAAATCAATCTTCGAGAATACCTTTGCACCTCTCATCTAATCAAATAAATCTTCAATGCGGGGTAACAGATACTTGTTCTTCACATTGACATCATTAAGGGTCCTATAATCCACGCACATCCCTTGTGACCCATCTCTCTTCTGTACAAATAGAACTGGCGCTCCACAAGGTGAAGAACTTGGACGATTGTACCAAACATCCTATAATTCCGTTAACTGCTTCTTAAGTTCCTTTAGCACTTCTACGGACATCATGTATGGCCATTTAGAAATAGGGGCAGTCCTAGGTAAGAGATTAATGACAAACTCAACTTCCTTATCTGGTGGCATCCCTGGTAACTCCTCTGGAAAGACATCCGGAAAATCCCTAACTGTATGGATGTTTCCACCCACAAACTTCTCATCTACTAATAATGCCACTAGTTTGATGGTGGTAGTTACTGCAACTTCACTTCAAATCTCCGTCCTTTGGAACTGGCGAGTTCTACAGTTCCCTTAGCATAGTGTATATACTGCCTTTGCCTTTCTTAACCATGACATACCAAGAATCAAGTCTATACTGCTCTCTTCTAACAGTATAGGGGTAGCCCATCTGGGTTAGAAACACAAGGTAAGAAAGGAAGAGTTGTAGATAAGGCGAGTAATTACGAGGAATATTACTGCGGGGGATTTATTAGCTAAGTAGATTAGTGTGTCACCTACTAAAGCTAATACATTACCTTATGGTGGTACATGCTAAGATGCCCATATATCAATCAATCAAAGAAGCAAATCAAGCATTTATCATCAGAACAATCAAACAACATTTTTGAATATAGAAAATAGTTTTGGTTTGGTCTTAGGCCTCCTATCTCTTAAAAATGTCATAGGGGTAGGAATTCCAAGGTGTGAAATCAATCTTGTCTTAGAGTAGAAAAGGTAAGAATGATCAGAGTAAGGTAAGTATAGAATGAATCAGAATAAGATAAGTAGGTAAGGGTTTGTCCATTTCTATCTAGGTTTCGTCCTACAGTCAACATTTCCTCTGATACCACTTCTGTAACACCCGGTTTTAAAGGAACAAAGCCGGGTGCATCTCATACATGCGCCAAGAAGACAACATATACAATAACAGAGTGCATAGAGATAAATGTCATAAAACATCAGAGTATTTATTACATAGCGGAAGACTTATTACAAAATAAAATAATGAATATAAAACGAACTAAGGATCGTCGGCGCAAATGTCAACTGAGAAACGCCACCTAGATTAGATCAAACTCCTCGCCTTGTGGCTCCTCCTGAACCACCTGTTCTTCTCCTGTGGGGGGGGGGTGTGAGACAGCAAGAGTGAGCTCACATACGTTCATAGCTCAACAAGTCGTGGGGAACAATGTGGCATGAACTCACCAAAGGTGGGAGTTCATGAAGTGTAAGGCTGATCAATGAGATAAAGGTTGAGGCTGAGCATTGCTTTTATAAGTTGGTCAAAATTTTATTAGCAATTACTAAGTGTAAGTAAATACCAAACCTTAATAATAATAAAGAAAAGTAATAGTAAAATAATCCCAAATGCAATGCAAATGTCAAATTAAATTTAAGTTCCATAATTAATCATGTGAGTGTCCGAGCCGCTCATGACCGTGAGCACGGCTAGTATACCAGTTTTACACTCTGCAGAGGTTGCGCATCTTTACCCATAAGTCGTGTTACCCATTTGCCACGGAGTTGATCAGACTCCATACACCTCTACCAAGGAAGCGAGGCAGGGTACCACTACGAGGCCTTTACAAAGTTCCACCAGCTTCAGACTACCCGCTACAGTTTATAGGAAGCTCCAGTGCAGGGTTCTTGCCTGACCGCCATCGCAGCAAAATCAACCCAAGGACCTCCCTACACTGACCACTCCCCTACTGCCCTTGCCCCTTTCGGGTAAGGTAGCCCTCCACTAGCTTTCCTAGTTAATCAGCCAAGGGCGTCCCATTAAACCCTTGTGGTAGCACTGTTTTCCCGGGTGGTTCTCCATGTTCCCATTAACATAATGATCTTATCATGAACATAAAATAATGAACAGATAATAGAAAGTGTAATCATGAGTCATAAATATCTTTATACCCAAATCCACATAAAGCAATAGCATGTACTACCCAAAAATTTAGTAGTAAAACCAGTGGTGAAACAAGGTATAAAGATAGTCAAATCTAGGGTAACCTATTGGGTCCCAACAAAATTAACCTATGCAGATCATTATGATTAATAAGAACATGAATGGGTAAAAGAAGTGATCAAGGGCACAACTTGCCTTCAACGAGCTCCTGCTCAGCTGTCTCAACTTGTTGAACCTCAGATTCCACTGTGGTTTGCTCGTCTACTCGCATCAACACAATACATACATATCATAGCATAAATTAACATTACACCAAACATATAAATAAAATACACAGTAATAAACTAGACATTAAAATAAGATCACTGGAACTGGAATCATTAAATTTGGAGTTATAGAATTCAAGTTATGAATTTCTTAAGGTTTAATGTGCTTGAAATAGGATTAAATGATAAATTAATTTTCTAACTGTTTTCATGTCAAAACAGAGACACCAGGTGATAGAGAATATTATTACAAAATTTTAGAAACTGGAATGGACCAATTTGGAGTTCATGTGCATTTTCTATGAATTAAACAAGTTTCTAGATTTATTTTTGTATTAAAAATCGATTTCTAATATTAATTTCCTATTTTCCCAAGTTTCTGGATCGGGCCTCAAATACAGAGAAGTGCAGGGGCTGGCGCGTAAAAATTCCTAAGACTCTGAGTACAGCCAGGGTGGACGGCGGGTTTATTATTAAATTGCCCAGGGACTCTTTAGTAAGATTCCAGAGCCGAAAGGGTATCCACACATCTGGGCCACACGATCCAGTGCGGACGGCTCAGATTACATCTAACTTAACCCGAAACGGTACGCGACAGGATCCACCCGATCTAAGATCGACGGACCACGGTGCCCCAACCCCAGATCGAATCTGCGCCCTTAGATCCTGCATCCACGATTCCCGATTAGCCGAACCCCGGTTTCTAATCTGGATCGTCGATACCCCATCCTACGGCTAGCATCGTTTTCCCCAATCTCGCCCACGCCGCGGCGGCGCAGCACAGCGACACGGCGGAGCATCGCCGCGGACTTGCAATTCGAAGCCTGGACGCCCCAACCTTGAAATTGATCGGTGCCAAACCTAGAGGGGGTGATGGCGATTATGGAAAGAGGTATCTCACCGACGAAGGCGCTACGATGGTGTCGGTCCACGGGAGGAGGCGGATTTGTGGCGGCAGAACTCCTCCGTCGAGGAATTCCCGTGTTCCTCGTGGCTCTCAGCTCGACTTGAGGGCTCCTGCAGCTTCACTGCTTCCCGGCGAACGTCTTCGACCACCAGTGCGGATCCGAGCGCAGTCACGGAGGGGAATTGCCGGTGGCGGCGCACTCGGTTCGACTCACTTCCGCGCGGCGGCGCTTGTACTCTGCGCGTCGCGGTCTGGGTGGATGGAGCTGATAGGCCTCGAGGGGGTAGTCCCGACGTCCCTTTTATCTCGGTCAATGGAGGATGGTGCATGCTCGCTTGCACCGCGTGCAACAGCCTCACCCGAGTCTCCCGGCTCACCGCGATTCCACGAACTACGGCGAGAAGAAAGGATAGGTGAAGACGCTGCGCCCTGGGCCCCACATGATGGTGTTTAGGCGCATATGAGCAACCGACGGAGCAGGCCCACCATGCTCGGTGAAATCCGTTGTGCCATCCACATTTCGCAGCGGGCACTTCGGTCGATCGTTGAAGAGGAAGAAGCTGTCCACCGGGACCCACATGGCAGCGGGGACTGGAAGACAAGTCCGCACGCTGGAGCAGTCTCGCCCAAGCGCTCAGGGTCTCTTGGCCAGGGGGCCCACGCGTCAGTTTTGCGGTGGAAAAAGAAAAAGGGGAGGGAATAGAGTGGGTCGCGCGAGTGCTTCTGCAGTTGGGCCGAAAGGGGAAATCCGAGGCCCAGGCAAGGTTTTAATCTTTTTCCATTTTATTTTCTATTTTCTTTTCTCCATTTCCAAGTTAAATTTGAATTCAAACTTAAATTCAAACTTCTATGGCTCACCACTTCAACTTATATTTGTGAAATTAGGGATATTAATTCTGAATATATTTATTTATATATATATATATATATATTTTTATATCCCTTCTTTTTTTCTTATTTCCAAACTCTAATTTCCATTTAGGGTTTGATCCAACCTTTAGAATTATTATCTCATTGTTATTATCCTTATTATTTTATTTAATGTGCAAACATATAAAACTCCAACATGATGCATATTCTTTTTATCATTTGTTTTAATTCATCTCCAACTTTCATGTATGCTCTTTTTATGATGCAAATATGGCACATAAGATAAGGAATTCACTATATAATCCTTTTATACAATTTTGAGTATTACAGAACCATCATTACCTGTTATTGGAGTAGTTTGATGTGACTCCGGTCTTGTTCCTTCGTAGCATGGGGTGGCTAGCTAGTGGTAGGGTAATGATGTATCTCCTGTAGCGTAGTCGGTCTGAGCCCAAGGTCGGGCGAGGCGGCGACTGCTCCCGAGGCCGAGGCTGAGGTCGGGCGCAGATGTGACTCCTCTCGAGGCCGAGGTCGAGGTCGGGCGAGGCGGAGACCTCTTCCCAAGGCCGAGGCGTCGGTCGAGACCTAGGGTCGGGCGAGGCGGAGCTCCCTTTTGTGCCCGAGGCTGAACTCGGGAGAGGCCGTGACTTACTATTGTTAGTCTTACCCTGATGGCTGGCACAATAGCCGGAGCAGGGCGAACAGTGCTGTTTTCCTGTCAGAACGGTCAGTGAAAGGGCGAAGTGACTGCGGTCACTTCGACCTTGCCGACTTAGGCGTGCGTGTCAGGATAAGGTGTCAGGCGATCCTTGCATTAAATGCGCCTGCGATACGGTCGGTTGGTAAGGCGATTTGGCCGAGGTCGCTGCACGACAAAGTTTGCCTGAGCTTGGCTTCGGGCGAGCCGAGTGTGCGTCCACTGCCTGTGGAGGCCCTCGGGCGAGGCGTGAATCCGCTCGGGACTACTGTTCTCACCCGAGGCCGGGCTCGGGCGAGGCGAGATCGCGTCCCTTGGCAGACGAGGCCTTGACTTGAACCGTGCTTATCAGTCTTTAGGGTTTGTTCTGAAGACGTTTTCCAGCCGTGTTTAGGAGTGTTGGGGGTACCCCTAATTACGGTACCTGACAGTAGCCCCCGAGCCTCGAAGGGAGTGTAGGTACTTGCTTGGAGGTTCTGCCGGATTTTTTGCAAGGGGACCAGCCTTTCTCGGTTATATTTTGTTCCGATGGGTGCGCGTGAGCGCACCCATCGGGTGTAGCCCTCGAGGCCTCGAAGGAGTGGTTTGACTCCTCTAAGGTCTTAATTCTTTTTGTGATGCCTCGGTCGGCCAGGCTGTTTCCTCATGCAGCCTGACCGCAGCCCGGGTGCACGGTCAGGCTCTGAGTTTTCAAGATGTTTTGTCGATGTGGTCGACAATTTGGCCGTAGCCTGGTGCGAGAGCAGCCTTCGAGCCTCTACACGGAGCGAGAGGACGATCAAGGACTGTCTCGACTTTTATTGTACGCCCCTTCGTCGCCTTTCCGCAAAGAGGAAGGGGGGAAAGCGCCATGTTACCCTCGGAGGGCACCGAACACGGTGTTTCCAGTGAGTTACTATCGGGTGATCCGAGTGGACGCCTGAACCCCGTTCGATAAGGGTCGGCTAGTGGCCCAGAGGCGCGCTCCAAAAGTACCTGCAGGTGATTTGCTGGACCCAGACCCATTTGATAGGGTCCGAGGGCTCGGTGCCTCCCTCCGGTGGGATTCCATTACAAATCGTTCCCGCTGGTCTCGGAAATGTCCTAGGGTACCTCAGGAGCGTAGCCCGAGCCTCGGCCATGTAACGGACGTACCCAGGGTCATCCCTGACTCTGCGTGCTCTAGGTGGCTGTCGAACCCATCTGAGGGGCCAGCCTTCGAACCCCTGATCAGTAAAGGGCTCGAAGCCCGAGTGCTCTGGGGCGGTTGCTGAACCCCGCAGGGCGCAACCTTCGAACCCCTGATCAGTAGGAGGGCTCGGGGCCCGTTTCCTTCGTTGAGAAGGATCCTTTTCCGAAATATCCCCCTTCCCGATCCCTGTGGCAAGAGAGAGAGAGAGAGGAAAAGGAAAAGGATATGAATTTAAATAATGCGGCACACCTTTTTTGACGCGGTCATCATGACGGAGGTGAAACAACGCCCGCTTCGCCTGCTAGAGGTGTCGCTTGCCCTGCCTGGGAGTTAATGCGACAGGACGGGCGATTCGCGGGGTATCTGTTGCGCGTGCGCGAGTCGTTCGAGGAACAGAAAAACCGTTTCACCTTCGAGTTTGAATTTCGCGACGGGTTCGGTGAGGTTTTGGGTGGATCTCACCCGGGCCTTTATATACCGGAAGAGGGGCCGGCGGTGGTTCTTTACCCTGCCATTTGCGCTTGCCTTCTGCTTTTGTTTCCACAACCTAAGAGAGTAGTCAGAGAAAAGAAAACCGCGCACCTCATCCCCTCCGCCTCCACTTTCGTTCGGCGATGGCCGACAAGGCGACCGTTGTTCCGCCGCGCGACCCGTGGCCTTTCTCCACCGTTACTGTGGCAGATCTGGAGGCCCTTGTTACCGACGGTTTGCTCCGTCCTCTCTCCGGCGGGCCGCAGCCTGAGTGGATGGCCCCCGGGAGCGAGGCCGACCTGACTCCGCCGCCGGGGTACGTGGTCAGTTTCATCCCCTTCCATGAGAGGGGGTTTGGGATGCTGGCAAGCCGCTTCATGCGGGCGCTCCTGCACCACTACGAGGTGGAGCTGCATAACATCAACCCCAACTCCATTGCACAAGCGGCCATTTTCACGACGGTTTGCGAGGGGTTTTTGGGGATTGACCCTCACTGGGACCTGTGGACCCATCTCTTCTCCGCGGAGTTCTTCGCCATGTCGACGGATGTGAAGAAGGTCCGCATGGCGGTGCAGGCGGTGGCTGCACCCTCCAGCTGAGGTTGGGGCGTGCACAGCAGTACATCCCTGCCTCCCTTGTATCTTCGAACAAGGGGTGGCGAACCGGTGGTTTTATCTCCGGAACGACGACGGGATGCTTCCGGCGTTTTCTGAACGAGTGGTGACCGCCACCGACAATAACTAGCGCTGGGGACCACACGCGAGAACCAAGGGAAGCTCCAGCCTATTCTGCATGCCTTGCAGAAGTTATGAGATGAGGGCCTTACCGCTGTGGGGTCGTCGCCGCTATCCATCGCCGGAGGGTGCTCCCTTTAGCAGAGCGGCGGTTGCGGCTCTCGGAGATGAAGCCGGGGGTTGATTTGGAGGGCTCGCGGATGTCCTTGACCTCCCTCTCCACCGACGACCTCCTCAGGCGGGTACCGGGTACGGTAGGGAGGCTAGATGCTGGCGTCCTTTGCCAGCCCTCGATGCGCCCCGACCATGGGTATGTGTCCCTGGTAAGTGCCCGATCCTCCTTCTGTTTTGCGCCGAGTTTTTTTTACGTCTTTGATTCTTACTGTTGGGATTTTTGTTCGTCCCCAGGGGTTGAGGGGTTTTAAACTCTCCCGGCCACCGGTCCTGGAGGACGTGGCGGACCGAGCCACGCGTAGGCTTGCCGCAGAGAAGGACAAGGAGAAGAAGGACGCGGAAAAGGCCCGAGCTCGCGAGAGGATGCGAGCTCGGGAAGCCTTGGAGAAGCGTCGTCGGAGGCAGGCGAGGGATGGGCTCCCGTTGGAGCCGTCGCCGGAGACGCCTGACGACGACGACGACGATGACGACGACGACGACGATGATGATGATGATGATGATGATGATGATGATGATGACGACGAAGACGATGACATGGCGGCCCGGCTTGGCCTCAGCCCGGATCCGAGGCTGGACCAGGGGTCGTCAAGCCAGCCTCCAGGTGGGCTGGAGCCACTAGAGCTGGGGGCCGAGACGCTGGGGTTCCGGTCCGAGGAGTGGAGGCGGGCCGAGGGGGTACTTGACCCCTTGGCCGAGATAATTGAGGTGACTCCGGGGGGGCAGGCCGAACCGCATGCCCCCCAAGAGCAGGTGGTCGTGCCGGTCGTACAGGAAGTTGGTCCCCCGGCGGTTGTGACATCGCCTGGGTAGGCCGCCCCCTCGGCACTTCGTGTAACACCCCAGGTGTTACTCAGGATGTCCACCCCAGGGTTACCCCTTTTTACCCATTATCACATGAAGATTAAATTGGGAAAAGTATACCAAACTTGGAATTCTAGGTCCTAAGCAAGTGTAACCCACCTTGGATGTCATGCCCTAGCTTGTCATACCCATTTAAGTGGGGATCTCCCCAAAACCCTAAAGCAAAACCCCCACAGGCAATGGGAACCCTAATTGAAGCCATGATCAAAAGATCATGTAAACCTTATGATCATGGTTTGGGCCAAATATAAAAGTTGTAATATACTTAATAACCTACAACTAATAGTAAGGAAGTACCCCCAAAAAGTTTTCAGAAAGGTCCTAAAAAGATCACCAAAGGTTGAACACAAGGGAGAAACTCAGATTTTGCCTAAGTCAAAAATCAACCCTTGAGCAAAGATCCCACCTGTTCACCTTGATCCCCTCTTCAAAACCTGTCGATCTAATGGACAAAGTGGCGCCAAATGAACCCTAGAATGCCCTGGAAAAGTTTGAACCCAAGCCAAAACCATTTGACACGAGTTGGCACTGGTTTTGTCTCGGTTTGCACAGGGCAGACAGACAAGACTTGGCGCTACCATATCTCTTCAACCAGACCACATCTACTCTTGGAACTCACATGAACTAGGTAGCTCTAGGTTCAGGGAAGAGATCTCCCACAGGCGGTAGGGCAAGATTCGTACGCATGGCCGCTCAGCAGAGCGAAGAACACGGGCAGAAGCAACGCGCCACGTGTTCGACGCGCTCTGAGCTCGCCAGAGCACGCCCGCGCGCGCGCCCCGCGTGCCCGCGTCGCGCCAAACGGTCGAACCGACGCCCCGGCCGCGTCCGCGCCTATAAAACCCGCCCCAGCGCTCGGTTGCCTTCCCCGTTACCTCCTCCGTACTGCGCCGGACTCGCCCGAGCCAGCCATTGCCTCCGGCGACCTCCCCGCGACCCGCCAGTGCCGCCCGAGAGCCACCGCCGTGGCCAACCCCTCTCCAGTCCCCCTCCGTTCGATTCAAGCCCCCAGATAGCTTCCTGGTGAGACCATGAGCCTGGCTCAAGCTTGAACCGAGGGCCCGCGTCACCGGAGAAGCCAAATCGCGCTCACCGGAGTTCAAGAACTCGCCGGCGCGCGTGGACCGGGTAAACCCCTTCACCATTTCCCGATTCGTTGCGCGCATGGCCTCTGTGTCACCCCGTGAAGCTCCTCGTGCCCATTAATTGAACTCTACCGCCGTGGTTTGGCCGGAGCAGGCGTCGCCGACGATCCCCGCCGCCTGTGTTCGTGGCCAGGGGAGCTCCTACCACCTCTGGCGCCGACCCGCACATCGACGTGACCGTCGCGACCTCCTGAACATCACCGACCACCTCGCCGGACCTCCCTCGCCGCCGGTAAGCCGCGCCACCCTTTCCTTTCCCGCGGCTACTGTTTCAGTTGAGGGAAGGACTGCGGGTGAGAGGGAGAGAAAGTCAGGGGGGTTAAGTGAAAAGTCAATGACCCGAGTGAATAGTGGCCCGAGGGTAGATCTGCGAGGTTTGATTCGGTTTAAACCTAGGGACCTTGGCGCAAACTACTCTTTCAGAAAAACTTAATTAAAACCTGATTTAAATTCAACAGAAACTTTAAAAACCCATAACTTCTGTTTGGTTTACCCAAATTTGGTCAAACTAATTTTGCCAGACTCTAAATAATGTAACCTGTCTAAGAAAAATATAAAACCCCATAAGTACTATAGAAAAATGTAAGGTCCTTATTTAATTACAGTTTGAACCAAAAGCTTAATAATAGCAAGAAAAATGGTTGTGTTATTTAACTAAGGTTAGAAAAATTTAGAGAAGTTATTATCTACCTACTGACCTAGTTAAAAATGTTAAACACCTCTGTCCACTACATTAGGATAGATTTTACCCCTTATTCCATAATATGTTTAAGATTAAGAAAAATAGGAAAGGTGACATAAATAAGGAACCAGAGGGCACCCCTATTTTTGTTGAAATACTTAGTCAATGTAGTTCACTGGAAAAATATATCATACCCTATTGTAGTGTAAAATAAGAAAGCTATCTTTTAATTCAATAAAACAAGAATAACTTAGAAAAACCCTACAAAAATAACCCTAAGGTGAAACCTCCCCAAACCTTAGGATAACTAATGTTTTGATAATAAGAGCTTAGGAAAAATCTGAAATCTGTTGTTTGATATTTTTCAAATGACAAATTAGTTTTAAGCACCCTTTTTGCACCCAACTTTAGAAATCCATCATTAATTAACCATCATGTTGCTCTCTGTCATTTTTGGTACAAGAGCTTATTATCACTGTTAGAGGCCAACAAAAATAACCCTTAGGTCAGAATCCACTTTAATAAAGGACTTGTAGTGCAAAGTGGCTTAATTGCCCCACTTTTGGTTATTTTTGTATACAACCTAGCCTTTTTATTTTTAATCTCATATTCCTAAGACAGGCCCTATTGACCAAGGGCAGGCCACTGTAATTTTTGTGGAAGTATTGAAAATGGTTAATTCACCTTGGTAGTTCAAACCCCACTAGAATTCATAAATAAACACTAAAGAGAGGAAATTAAGTAATGGAAATTAATGTCCTTATAAGACCTTTATAACTTTGTCCACTGAAATCTATAAAGACAATACAAATCCACTATGTTATCCTAAAAGAAAACCTAAGCTTAAAAGCTAATAAGTCTGTGTATATATGTACCACTAGAAGCCCCGCATAACCAGGAAACCCTAAGTTAATTCTTGACTTAGTTTCTTTTAGCTTATGTTCTTAAATCTTGCATAATCATGACATACATGTTCATTGCATTTCGATAGACTGTAATCTTGCTGACGGAGAGTACATCCTCGTGCCGGAGCAAGGAGCTGCCCAGGAGATTGCCCCAGGCCCAGCACCAGAGCCTGCACCAGAGGACCTGCCTGCCACTGCTTTGGAAGGCAAGCCCCGGTTTTATGCATAACCTGTTATTTATGCTACTTTACTTCACTTAATGATTGTAGGATTGATTGTGCACTTAAGTGTAGGAATTGTTCGAAACCCTAGTTGCATGATCTCAGGAATCCTATTGGGATGGATACTAGTATGCTAGGTCGAGTAGCTGCTTTATTAAGTAGGATCTCGGTAGAAGACGAGTGATTTTTCTAGCACTCGCGCGAGGTCAGGACATTGATTGTATCCACTTTCATATCGTACTGATGTTGGTTGTGGACAACAATCCATGGGGATTGGTTGTCCACGGGATAAAATTTGAATAAGGATTAAGGTGTGGTACCGTGAGTCAAGCGTTTGAATGTACTAAGCACATGCCGAGAAATATGGTAAATCGGTAAGCCTAGTACCTGATTGAACCTGGCAGTGGACTTTACCCCTCACGCGACCTGAGACGAGGTCTCCCATTCCGGTTATGGTGGGTACAAGTGCGGTCACTGCACGACGGCCAGTCGGGGTCAGTGAGGCATTGTACGCCAAGGCGGTGAGCCCTGATCTGCTGACGGGGAATCGATGGGGACGGTTGATGTGTGTGGGGACGGAGTGCCCCTGCATGTCGTGTGTTTAGGTTTACCTTGCAAGGATAAAAACTCGATTCGAATCGTCTGCTTCTCGCAGCTAATGAGACTGCTTGATCCATGCTGCTACATTGAGTAACAAGTGGAATGATGCGGAGATGATATAAGATGTTGATTGCTAAAATGTTTGCTACTTTGTATGAATAGATAGTACACTTTTAGCCTTAAGAGAGTCACACTTAACTTTGACAAAGTTAAAATCTTGATTTAGAAACTCAGCTAGTGCTTTTGGCAACCAAACCCCACAGCCAAACAGCTGCATGTCTAGAGGTAGAGGAGTAGACTCCTCACACCGGGTAAGTCTAGCTGAGTATTAGTATACTCAGCCTTGCTTGTGGCATAATTTTTACAGGTTCTCTGGAGGAGATGGTTGCTGGAGTGACTTGGCCGTCCACCTTACCACCAGGTTGGACTGTTGAGTGGGACCCTGCCTCGGCTGAGGAGGAGCATGAGGAGTGATGGGACAGGCTTCCCCATCTCTCTGTTTATTTACCGTTAGTTTATTTCCGCTGCACTTCGAACAATGATGGTTACTTTTGCAAAACTCCGATGATGATGATGATGGTGATGTAATAATTTAATACTCTGACATGTATGGTTTTATGCTTTATTGTATTTGCTCTGTGACTCACCATCGAGTGAGATTGTGGTACTTGATCCTGTTAGTGGCCGTGTCGGACTAGATCCGAGAGATTGACGGGTTATTCCTATTTAAGTGTGGTCTAGCCTCTAAGGCGGGACTTAGGCACTTAAGTTGGAATAATTCGGGCAGTTCCGCCACAGCTGGTATCGGAGCTTGTACCACCACAGAGGAATCAATAAAACATGAATGCCATCCTTTTCTAAAGTAAAACTTGGTAGAAACAAATGTTGGATAGATAGTAGGACGAGCAGGATAGATCTAGGACGTGAAGCCTTAGGATGATAGAAGGGTAGCTAGGTGGTTAAGTAACTAGGCCCTACAGGCCACTTTTACAGGATGGGGAGTTCCTCCCTATTCCTTTTATCTTGTTGTGAGGTCGTTCAGGACGAGCATGCATACATTTATAATTAAGCAAATGGATAACTGAGTAAAGGACTTAAAAACAAGATAACCACCAACTAGGCCCCTAGTGCCTTTTTACTTAACTAGAGAAGGGCTGAGTTTTACTTTTCCTTGTTCTTTTTATAATTCTTTTTCTTTTACTTACGCTTAACCGTACACAGATGACTTCCCACGGATCCTCCGATGACGGAAATGCACTGACCCACACTGACGGACTTGCACGAGAGGGTTTTCCCCGTATTCTGTGGGAGGTACTTCAGGGGGCCGGATACGCGACACCCCCTCAGTACGCGGTGCAGCAGTTCGAGAAGCACCGAGTGCCTCGCTGTCGGGTGAGGATGACCTTGGAGCCTCATCCCCTGCAGCCAGGTTGGCGCTCCTTGGACTCCGAGTCCTTCGGATACCGGGCAGAGGACACGATCGAGGCAATCGCTCTGCATGGATTGACTACTTTCTGCGGATTCCACCCCTTGGAGCTGGCTACCCACCCCATTGGCTTGTTCCCCGCAGAGAAGGAGGACGACCCAATGTGGAAGGATCGGGTGGAGCATGCCAAAGATATCTGGGCCATCTACCCAGGTCAGACTGCGCACTTGACAGTACGGTGCATGAATGCTCTGTACCGTCTGCAAGTGATGCGCGGTGAGGCAATGTCCCATCTGATGGCACTGCTGGAGGCAACAAAGATCACACTGGATAACAGAGAGGAGCTTGTGGTTGATTTATCTCAAGAAATGGTGGAGAAGGACTTGCAGGTGGAGCAGCTATCCACGGATATTCAGGAGTTGGAGGAGCTGGTAGGCACCCGGGAGAACACCATCGAGGTTCTGGAGGATCAGCTCCTTAACACTCAGCAGCAGCTCGCTGAGGCTAACGAGCACCTGGACATGCACCACCAGGAGATCCAGGACCAGGAGGCCAACGAGGATGTCGACATTGAGGGAGGAGATGAGCCTGCCTCCAGTGTGGACACTGCTGGCTCGGGAAGACCACCTTCCCCTGAGTCGAGTGTTGCTTCGTTCGCCCACTAGGTGTCCAGGGTAGGCTTAGAAGTTGGATAGTCGGACCCCTCGCAGCTAGCTTAGCTTTTGCACCCTTGGGGTACTAGGCTAGATAGAGTTGAGTCATTTTGGAACAATTTAATGTAATCGTGCTAAACTCTCTTGGGAGCTTGTTTGATGGATGCTGTTATCAGTTTAAAATTGGAAGGAAGAATTTATGCCTCTTTAAAATCCTCTTGTTGAAGTCAGAGTCTAGCATGTTTATTTTAACTTTTTCACCGCGATAAAATATTGAACTTGGAGATATGGTGTTAAGCATGTGTGTGGTTTTTCAGATGGCCGGGAGGCAGCGTCGTGGCCAGAATGAGCACGTTCCTCCACCGCCGCCACCACCTCCCACTCTGCAGGAGCTCATGGCTCAGCAGAATGAGATCCTGAGGCAGCTGGCTCAACGTCAGCCACCACCTCAGCATTATGGTGGTGGGGACCATCAGCGTCACCCCGCGGCAGCTACATATCAGGAATTCCTTAGCACCCAGCCTCCATTGTTCACAAGGGCGGAGGACCCACTTGATGCGGATGTATGGTTGCGAGTGGTGGAATCCAAATTCCCACTACTCCATGGAGCTTGCTCAGAGGTCACCAAAGTCAGGTTCGCCGCCCAGCAGCTTCGCGGGCCTGCACGGACTTGGTGGGATCATTTTCTTGCTATGCAGCCAGAGGACCGAGAGGTGGAGTGGAGGGAGTTCAAGGCAGCTTTCAGAGGACACCATATACCAGCCGGGATTATGGACAGGAAGCTCAATGAGTTCTTGGCACTTACACAGGGCAACAGGACAGTGTTGCAGTATGCCCAGGCTTTTAATGATTTGTGCCAGTATGCGGGATATCATGCAGATACAGATGAGAAGAAGAGGGACAGATTCAGAAGGGGGCTCAGCACTAAGCTCCGGGATCGTCTCAACACCGTCAGGGCCAACAGCTACAATGAGTTGGTAAACATGGCTATCTCCCAGGAGGACTGTATTACAGCTAGGCAGGCAGAGAAGAAGAGGAAGACCCCTGTGGCAGGACCCTCAGCTCAGCCACAGCGTTTCAGGATTGTGTCCGACACCCAGGGCAGAGGATCCCAGCAGCAGCAAGGGAGATGGGTGATCCGACCACCGCAGCAGCAGCAGGCACCCAACCGCACCCAGTTTCCAGCTCAGAGGAATAATCAGCAGCAGCAGTACCGCCAGGCAAGTGACAACAGATGCTTCACTTGTGGCAACACTGGGCATTATGCCAAGAATTGCCCCAGGAACCAGCAGAGGCAAGGGCAGAATGCTAATCAGAACCAAGGCAAGAGGCAGAAGGTGCAAGTGAGGCAAGGCAGACTGAACTTCACCGCCATGGCTGACATTCCTGAGGGAGCACCCGTCATGACTGGTATCTTTACAGTTTTGAATTATCCTGCGATTATTTTATTTGATTCCGGTGCTTCACATAGTTTTATCAGTGCCAAGTTTAGTGCCAAATGCCAGTTGCCCTTTCACCATACCGATGGGGGCATTACAATTTCAACCCCAGGAGGCAGGGTTGCCACCTACCAAATCAACAGACACGTGCCCATAAAGTTTGGTAGCATGATAATTAAAACCACCCTCCTCATTTTAGGGTTGGATAGTGTGGATATTATATTGGGAACTGACTGGTTAACCAGGCATCGAGCAGTTATTGATATTGCAGCCAGGGCCATTGAGGTGCACTCACCAACCTGTGGTGAAACCACATTATATTTGCCCGATCAGGGATGCACACGTTCTTGTGCTTTCATTATGATAGACTCCCCTGTGGAAAGGATCCCGGTGGTCTGTGACTACCCAGATGTTTTCCCAGATGAATTGCCAGGGATGCCACCTGACCGAGACATTGAGTTCGCCATCGAATTGCAACCCGGGACCGCTCCTATCTCCAAGAGACCCTATAGGATGCCTCCCGCGGAATTGGCGGAATTGAAGAAACAATTGCAAGAATTGTTGGACAAGGGGTTTATTCGTCCAAGCACTTCACCATGGGGATGTCCAGCTTTATTTGTGAAGAAAAAGGATGAGAGTTTGAGGATGTGTGTTGACTACCGTCCTCTCAATGCGGTGACTATTAAGAACAAATACCCACTGCCCCGCATTGATGTTCTGTTTGATCAGTTGGTAGGAGCCAAGGTATTCTCCAAGATAGACCTTCGCTCAGGATACCATCAAATAAAGATCCGTGCTAGCGATATTCCCAAGACGGCTTTCTCTACCAGATATGGACTGTATGAGTTTCTGGTGATGTCTTTTGGGCTGACCAATGCCCCGGCTTATTTCATGTACCTGATGAACTCAGTGTTTATGCCAGAATTGGACAAGTTCGTGGTCGTTTTCATTGATGATATTCTGGTCTATTCCAAGAATGAGGACGAACATACTGAGCACCTGCACATTGTGCTTCAGCGACTGCGTGATCATCATCTTTATGCTAAGTTGTCTAAGTGTGAGTTCTGGCTGAGGGAGATTAAATTCCTGGGTCACACAATTTCTCAGGATGGGATATCCGTTGATCCTGAGAAGGTGCAAGAGGTAATGGATTGGAAACCCCCGACTACAGTGAAGCAGATTCGGAGTTTTCTGGGATTAGCAGGGTATTATCGACGATTTATTCCGGATTTCTCCAGAATTGCCAAACCAATGACTGAACTGTTAAAGAAGGGAGTCAAATTTGAGTGGAGCCAAAAGTGTGAGGATGCATTCCATACCTTGAGGCAGCATTTGACAACAGCCCCAGTGCTAGCTCAACCTGACAACACCAAGCCATTTGAAGTTTATTGTGATGCTTCTGGTACTGGATTAGGATGTGTCTTGATGCAAGAAAACAGAGTCATTGCTTATGCTTCCAGAGCACTCAGGCCCCATGAGCAGAACTATCCTACACATGACCTAGAATTGGCAGCTGTAGTTCATGCTCTTAAGATATGGAGGCACTACTTGATGGGAGCTCACTGTAACATCTACACTGATCATAAGAGCCTCAAATACATCTTCACTCAGGCAGATCTGAACATGAGGCAGAGGAGATGGTTAGAGTTAATCAAGGACTATGATTTGGAGGTGCACTACCATCCTGGTAAGGCCAATGTTGTGGCAGATGCCTTGAGCAGAAAGGCCCAGTGTAATTGTATGAGCATGGATGTGGGAGTGACCACCTTGTGTGATGAGTTGTGCAAACTGAACCTGGAAGTTGTTTCTTCGGGTAACCTAAGCTATATCTCGGTGGAACCCACGTTGCAAGAGCAGATCATCAGGGCACAGGTTGAGGATAAGGGTGTTCAGGTTATCAAGGATATGATTAAGCAAAAGGCAGAAAAATACAAGTGTTTTCGACAGGATAGCAAGGGAATTCTATGGTTTGGAGATCGATTGGTTGTTCCCAAGGACCCTGAGCTTAGAAAGAAGATACTAGATGAAGCTCACCTTTCCAAATTCTCCATGCACCCTGGTAGCAACAAGATGTACCATGACCTCAGATCTTTATATTGGTGGACTAGACTGAAAAGGGAAATTGCCAAGTACATATCCGAGTGTGATACTTGCCAGAGGATTAAGGCTAGTCACTTGAAGGCAGCAGGCCCTTTGCAACCCCTTCCCATACCATCTTGGAAATGGGAGGACATTTGCATGGACTTTATAGTGGGATTACCCAATACTTCCAGGCACCATGATTCTATTTGGGTTATCGTGGACAGATTGACCAAGACTGCTCATTTCTTGCCAGTGCACACCACCCACAGGGCAGAGAAGTACGCTGAAATTTATGTTGATCAGATAGTAAGGTTGCATGGTATTCCCAAGACCATTGTATCTGGCAGAGGAGCACCATTTGTGGCACGATTTTGGGAGCAATTGCAAGAGTCACTTGGGACCCATGTCATCCGAAGCTCAGCATATCACCCTCAAACAGATGGCCAAACAGAAAGGGTGAATCAGATTTTGGAAGACATGTTGCGAGCGTGCGCACTACACTACGGGAAGGATTGGGACAAGTGTCTGTCTTTGGCAGAGTTTTCTTACAATAACAGTTATCAATCCAGTCTGAAGATGGCACCTTTTGAGGTATTATATGGGAGAAGGTGTAGGACCCCACTAAATTGGTCTCAAGCAGGAGAAAGAGAAATTTTTGGGCCAGATTTAGTACTCGAAGCAGAAGCAAAGGTCAGAATTATCAAGAAGAACCTAGAAGCTGCTCAGGCCAGACAAAGGAGCTATCATGATAAGAGGCGGAAGCCTCTACAGTTTGAGGTGGGAGATCATGTCTATCTTAAGGTATCACCCACCAAGGGTGTCCAGAGATTCGGGATCAAGGGCAAGTTAGCTCCTCGCTATATTGGACCCTACGAGATCAAGGAGGCTTGTGGACCCGTGGCCTATCAAGTGGAATTGCCACCTCACATGTCGTCAGTTCACAATGTGTTCCATGTATCTCAGCTGCGGAAATGCGTTCGCCTACCCACTGAAGTGCTACCGGAACCAGACATTGAGATAGAACCGGACTTATCTTACCAAGAGTACCCTGTTAAGGTGCTAGATCAAAAAGAAAGATCAACTCGGGCAAGGTCGATCAGAATGTATAAAGTTCAGTGGAGTCACCATTCAGCAGAAGAAGCTACATGGGAGACTGAGGATTTCCTACGTTCTCGCTTCCCCGACTTTCTGCCCAAAGGAGTCGGTATGTAACCCCAAAACCCCACCCCCCACCTGCCCTTTGAATTCAATCATAAGAAAAACTTAGATAACAAGATTAGTCTAAGTTGTGGATTTAACTTAAGAAGGGCTTCCTTCTGAAGTTGCAAAGAGAATGACATTCGAAGAGCAGTTAATAAGAGAAACTTGAGTGTAAAGGAAGAATAACACCAACACACCTTCAAGCACCCTCTAAGGGCCTCCCCCTAAAATCTTGGGGCGAGATTCCTTTAAGGGGGGAGGGCTGTAACACCCCAGGTGTTACTCAGGATGTCCACCCCAGGGTTACCCCTTTTTACCCATTATCACATGAAGATTAAATTGGGAAAAGTATACCAAACTTGGAATTCTAGGTCCTAAGCAAGTGTAACCCACCTTGGATGTCATGCCCTAGCTTGTCATACCCATTTAAGTGGGGATCTCCCCAAAACCCTAAAGCAAAACCCCCACAGGCAATGGGAACCCTAATTGAAGCCATGATCAAAAGATCATGTAAACCTTATGATCATGGTTTGGGCCAAATATAAAAGTTGTAATATACTTAATAACCTACAACTAATAGTAAGGAAGTACCCCCAAAAAGTTTTCAGAAAGGTCCTAAAAAGATCACCAAAGGTTGAACACAAGGGAGAAACTCAGATTTTGCCTAAGTCAAAAATCAACCCTTGAGCAAAGATCCCACCTGTTCACCTTGATCCCCTCTTCAAAACCTGTCGATCTAATGGACAAAGTGGCGCCAAATGAACCCTAGAATGCCCTGGAAAAGTTTGAACCCAAGCCAAAACCATTTGACACGAGTTGGCACTGGTTTTGTCTCGGTTTGCACAGGGCAGACAGACAAGACTTGGCGCTACCATATCTCTTCAACCAGACCACATCTACTCTTGGAACTCACATGAACTAGGTAGCTCTAGGTTCAGGGAAGAGATCTCCCACAGGCGGTAGGGCAAGATTCGTACGCATGGCCGCTCAGCAGAGCGAAGAACACGGGCAGAAGCAACGCGCCACGTGTTCGACGCGCTCTGAGTTCGCCAGAGCACGCCCGCGCGCGCGCCCCGCGTGCCCGCGTCGCGCCAAACGGTCGAACCGACGCCCCGGCCGCGTCCGCGCCTATAAAACCCGCCCCAGCGCTCGGTTGCCTTCCCCGTTACCTCCTCCGTACTGCGCCGGACTCGCCCGAGCCAGCCATTGCCTCCGGCGACCTCCCCGCGACCCGCCAGTGCCGCCCGAGAGCCACCGCCGTGGCCAACCCCTCTCCAGTCCCCCTCCGTTCGATTCAAGCCCCCAGATAGCTTCCTGGTGAGACCGTGAGCCTGGCTCAAGCTTGAACCGAGGGCCCGCGTCACCGGAGAAGCCAAATCGCGCTCACCGGAGTTCAAGAACTCGCCGGCGCGCGTGGACCGGGTAAACCCCTTCACCATTTCCCGATTCGTTGCGCGCATGGCCTCTGTGTCACCCCGTGAAGCTCCTCGTGCCCATTAATTGAACTCTACCGCCATGGTTTGGCCGGAGCAGGCGTCGCCGACGATCCCCGCCGCCTGTGTTCGTGGCCAGGGGAGCTCCTACCACCTCTGGCGCCGACCCGCACATCGACGTGACCGTTGCGACCTCCTGAACATCACCGACCACCTCGCCGGACCTCCCTCGCCGCCGGTAAGCCGCGCCACCCTTTCCTTTCCCGCGGCTACTGTTTCAGTTGAGGGAAGGACTGCGGGTGAGAGGGAGAGAAAGTCAGGGGGGTTAAGTGAAAAGTCAATGACCCGAGTGAATAGTGGCCCGAGGGTAGATCTGCGAGGTTTGATTCGGTTTAAACCTAGGGACCTTGGCGCAAACTACTCTTTCAGAAAAACTTAATTAAAACCTGATTTAAATTCAACAGAAACTTTAAAAACCCATAACTTCTGTTTGGTTTACCCAAATTTGGTCAAACTAATTTTGCCAGACTCTAAATAATGTAACCTGTCTAAGAAAAATATAAAACCCCATAAGTACTATAGAAAAATGTAAGGTCCTGATTTAATTACAGTTTGAACCAAAAGCTTAATAATAGCAAGAAAAATGGTTGTGTTATTTAACTAAGGTTAGAAAAATTTAGAGAAGTTATTATCTACCTACTGACCTAGTTAAAAATGTTAAACACCTCTGTCCACTACATTAGGATAGATTTTACCCCTTATTCCATAATATGTTTAAGATTAAGAAAAATAGGAAAGGTGACATAAATAAGGAACCAGAGGGCACCCCTATTTTTGTTGAAATACTTAGTCAATGTAGTTCACTGGAAAAATATATCATACCCTATTGTAGTGTAAAATAAGAAAGCTATCTTTTAATTCAATAAAACAAGAATAACTTAGAAAAACCCTACAAAAATAACCCTAAGGTGAAACCTCCCCAAACCTTAGGATAACTAATGTTTTGATAATAAGAGCTTAGGAAAAATCTGAAATCTGTTGTTTGATATTTTTCAAATGACAAATTAGTTTTAAGCACCCTTTTTGCACCCAACTTTAGAAATCCATCATTAATTAACCATCATGTTGCTCTCTGTCATTTTTGGTACAAGAGCTTATTATCACTGTTAGAGGCCAACAAAAATAACCCTTAGGTCAGAATCCACTTTAATAAAGGACTTGTAGTGCAAAGTGGCTTAATTGCCCCACTTTTGGTTATTTTTGTATACAACCTAGCCTTTTTATTTTTAATCTCATATTCCTAAGACAGGCCCTATTGACCAAGGGCAGGCCACTGTAATTTTTGTGGAAGTATTGAAAATGGTTAATTCACCTTGGTAGTTCAAACCCCACTAGAATTCATAAATAAACACTAAAGAGAGGAAATTAAGTAATGGAAATTAATGTCCTTATAAGACCTTTATAACTTTGTCCACTGAAATCTATAAAGACAATACAAATCCACTATGTTATCCTAAAAGAAAACCTAAGCTTAAAAGCTAATAAGTCTGTGTATATATGTACCACTAGAAGCCCCGCATAACCAGGAAACCCTAAGTTAATTCTTGACTTAGTTTCTTTTAGCTTATGTTCTTAAATCTTGCATAATCATGACATACATGTTCATTGCATTTCGATAGACTGTAATCTTGCTGACGGAGAGTACATCCTCGTGCCGGAGCAAGGAGCTGCCCAGGAGATTGCCCCAGGCCCAGCACCAGAGCCTGCACCAGAGGACCTGCCTGCCACTGCTTTGGAAGGCAAGCCCCGGTTTTATGCATAACCTGTTATTTATGCTACTTTACTTCACTTAATGATTGTAGGATTGATTGTGCACTTAAGTGTAGGAATTGTTCGAAACCCTAGTTGCATGATCTCAGGAATCCTATTGGGATGGATACTAGTATGCTAGGTCGAGTAGCTGCTTTATTAAGTAGGATCTCGGTAGAAGACGAGTGATTTTTCTAGCACTCGCGCGAGGTCAGGACATTGATTGTATCCACTTTCATATCGTACTGATGTTGGTTGTGGACAACAATCCATGGGGATTGGTTGTCCACGGGATAAAATTTGAATAAGGATTAAGGTGTGGTACCGTGAGTCAAGCGTTTGAATGTACTAAGCACATGCCGAGAAATATGGTAAATCGGTAAGCCTAGTACCTGATTGAACCTGGCAGTGGACTTTACCCCTCACGCGACCTGAGACGAGGTCTCCCATTCCGGTTATGGTGGGTACAAGTGCGGTCACTGCACGACGGCCAGTCGGGGTCAGTGAGGCATTGTACGCCAAGGCGGTGAGCCCTGATCTGCTGACGGGGAATCGATGGGGACGGTTGATGTGTGTGGGGACGGAGTGCCCCTGCATGTCGTGTGTTTAGGTTTACCTTGCAAGGATAAAAACTCGATTCGAATCGTCTGCTTCTCGCAGCTAATGAGACTGCTTGATCCATGCTGCTACATTGAGTAACAAGTGGAATGATGCGGAGATGATATAAGATGTTGATTGCTAAAATGTTTGCTACTTTGTATGAATAGATAGTACACTTTTAGCCTTAAGAGAGTCACACTTAACTTTGACAAAGTTAAAATCTTGATTTAGAAACTCAGCTAGTGCTTTTGGCAACCAAACCCCACAGCCAAACAGCTGCATGTCTAGAGGTAGAGGAGTAGACTCCTCACACCGGGTAAGTCTAGCTGAGTATTAGTATACTCAGCCTTGCTTGTGGCATAATTTTTACAGGTTCTCTGGAGGAGATGGTTGCTGGAGTGACTTGGCCGTCCACCTTACCACCAGGTTGGACTGTTGAGTGGGACCCTGCCTCGGCTGAGGAGGAGCATGAGGAGTGATGGGACAGGCTTCCCCATCTCTCTGTTTATTTACCGTTAGTTTATTTCCGCTGCACTTCGAACAATGATGGTTACTTTTGCAAAACTCCGATGATGATGATGATGGTGATGTAATAATTCAATACTCTGACATGTATGGTTTTATGCTTTATTGTATTTGCTCTGTGACTCACCATCGAGTGAGATTGTGGTACTTGATCCTGTTAGTGGCCGTGTCGGACTAGATCCGAGGGATTGACGGGTTATTCCTATTTAAGTGTGGTCTAGCCTCTAAGGCGGGACTTAGGCACTTAAGTTGGAATAATTCGGGCAGTTCCGCCACACTTCGGGCGTCCGAGGCGGAAGCGGCGCCGAAGCCGGCTGCGGGACAACCCTCGGCGGCGCCCGCGGATACCGTGGCCCAAGGGGTCTCCCCGCAGGCGCGATTGGTCTTGCTCCAGAGCGGGTAAGTGTCTGAGGGTACCTCTGTTTTAGTTATTTCGCCATGTGTCTTGAATGCGCCCCTTCTTCCTTTCAGCAAGCGGAGGTAGGGCTCGGCAGGACTGGCCCCTACGAAGGCGCTTAAGACGGGGCCGGCCTCTGCAGCTGGAGTCGCAGCGCGCCCACGCTGGTTGGTTGGCCTCCGCGCAAGGCGCTCTCCGGTGGGGGGCCCAGGCGGCACGGGCTGTCGCGGGGCAAGCTTCCCAGGTCAAGCCCCCTGTTGGAGCAGCCATCGTGTCGGGGGAGGTCGTTGATGCGGCCACGGCCTCGAGTCCGCCTGTCTTGTTGCCGGCGCCGACATCGACTCCTGTCGGGGCCGCTGTTGATCCTTCCGCGGCGCCGCCTGCCACCGCCAATGTTGAGATGGCTGAGGTGCCTCCGCCCTCGGTCATCCCCGATCTCCCCATTTTCGGCCATGAGGAGGGGGCGGCCGTTGTTGCCGAGGTCGGTGAGAGGAGACCTGTCACCTTGGCCGAGGAGAGGCCCGATACGTCGACTGCGGCAGCACCCGATGCATTGACTACAGGGGGACCTGGCGCTTCGTTCGCGGGGCGCGCAGAACCGTGGCCCATCTTGGGGAGCAGCGGCCTTATCCCCACGTAGCTCAATCCTAATGAGTGGTGTGGGCAGCCGCTTCTGTTCTGGAGTCGCGACACCTCGGAGCCCCTCCTTTCCCTTAACGATGAGTTGGAGGAGCAGCTCCGGGGTAATTTCCGTGAATGTACCGAGGCAGCGATGAGGTCGCTTCAGACGACCATGGAAATCCTTTCTAGGGACGTTCCCAGGGTCTTCTAGGTAAAGATTTAGACGTACGCCTCACGTGATCAGGGCATTCTTTGTGATATCCCATTTTTCTCCCTCAGGAGCTCGCGGACATGAGCACCGCCAAGTCGCTGTTCATCCGTCGTGAGAGCAACGTTTGGGATTCACTGTGGTCCCAGTGGGCTGCGCTTTCTGAGGCGAATGAACGCCTCACCCAATGGAGCGCCGAGGTGGTGGACCTTTGGCTGCTCTGTGATGAGCTGAAGTCGGAGGCAGCGGCGGCGCGGACAGAGGCGGCGTCGGTACAGGAGCAGGTGGCCTCCCAGGCCGGGGAGATGCAGCAGCGGCAGCGGGAGCTCGACCAGGTCACCAGCGAGCGGGACCAATTCCGGGGCCAAGCTACCGAGGCCGTGAGCCGGGCTGAGGCCCTCGAGGGATAGCTGGCCGAGGTTACGGAGCGGCTGGCTGAGGCGACCGCTCGGGCCGAGACCCTTGCGGAGGACCTGGCCATGGCCATCGAGTCTGCCTGGTTCGCCCAAGCCACTGCCTCGCAGCAGCGTGTCCGGGTCGAAGGTATGTTTCGCCTGCTTTGTGACTTTGGTTTAGCTTCGTCCCTTTCCTCGTGTCTGAAGAACATCGTTCGGCTGTCTTCAGGGTTCGAGGCGGCTCTCGACGAGTCCGTCAAGAACTGCAAGGAGCTGGCGCAGGCGGCTGAGCAGAAAGAGGCCGACCGCATGGCCATGTCGGAGGCCATCTCGGACTTCTGTCGGACCTTTGGCCTCGACGATGTCCCCTCGGGCAGCTCTCCCTAGAGTCGCCTGCGGGCCTTGGGTGGCCACGTGCGCAGCAGACTCCGCGGGGCGCTGCATCATGGTGTTAGGCAGGCCTTCGTCGTCCTCGCTTCCCACTACAATATTGATCTGGAGCGAGTCAGCGAAGGCTACTGCCTACCTGATGACGAGGACGCCGCCTTCGCGGAGGTCCAAAGGCTTGAGGCGGCTGCCGAGGGCCCAGGCGCGGCGTTGGCTTCCTTCTTCGAGGTGGAGGTCCTTCCGCCCGTGTCGCCGTCTGAGGCCGGGCCAGATTCTGCCGAGGGCAGAAACGATGCCGAGGGTGCTGCTCCTCCCCCTGCCGATACCTGAGCCTGTAGGAACAGTTTGTTCTAAGTATGTGTATGTTTCTCGTGGCCACTGAGGCCTAAACATTTTCAATGTTAGAGTATAAAGCTACGTTTTCTTTCCTCTCGTTTCGAGCGTTAGGACTTGTTCGGTAGCAGAATCACTTATCCGAGCGTGAGTTACCTTTCGCGGAAGATGACGAGTAAGGTATCCGTATCCCGGAGGCATAGGAGTCCCTCGGCTCAGTCGGCCTTGCCTTTCAAGGTCTCTCGTGTTGTTTTTAGGATTCTGCCATTGATATAGTCGAAAGGCACGAAAGTCGTTTTCTACCCGAGCGTTAGGACTTGTTCGGTAGCAGAATCGCTTATCCGAGCATGAGCTACCTTTCGCGAAAGGTGATGAGTGAGGTATCCGTATCCCAGAGGCGTAGGAGTCCCTTGGCTCGGTCGGCCATGCCGTTCAAGGTCTCTCTTGCTCGTTTTTGGGATTCCGCTATCAACATAGTCGAAAGTCGTTTTGGTGGAAAACTTTTTCGAGGAAAATTTTAACGCAGAGGGGGTTCCCCCCTTCTAGCCCCCGAGGGAGAGTCGGTTTTTGTTGAGGCAAGGCCGATCCTCCCTTGATAGCTAGACTTTTTATTTGTGTATGTAAAGGGACCGAGGTACATAAACGACTTGAAACATTTTAAGGGTAAAAGCGACGTAGTTGTTCGATGTTCTAAGCATTGTTGTAGACCTTGCCTTGATCGTTGGCCAGCTTGTATGTCCCGGGCTTCAAAATTTTGGCGATGATGAACGACCCTTCCCAGGGGGGAGTAAGCTTGTGGCGCCCTCGGGCGTCTTGTCGTAGCCAAAGCACCAAATCTCCCACCTGGAAGCCTCGGGGCTGAATCCTTCGGGCGTGGTATCGTTGCAGAGACTGCTGATACCGTGCCGAGTGTAGCAAGGCCACGTCCTGAGCCTCTTCCAGCTGGTCTAATGAATCCTCTCGGCTGGTCTGGTTAATTTGGTCGTCGTATGCCTTTGCCCTTGGGGAACCGTATTCTAAGTCTGTGGGTAGGATGGCCTCGGCCCCATAGACTAGAAAAAACGGCGAGAAGCCCGTGGCTCGGCTCGGCGTCGTCCTCAGACTCCAAACTACCGAGGGTATCTCTTTTATCCACCGCTTGCCAAACTTGTTGAGTTCATTGTAGATCCTTGGTTTTAGCCCCTACAAAATCATTCCATTGGCGCACTCCACTTGCCCATTTATCATTGGGTGAGCTACGGCGGCCCAGTCCACACGGATGTGGTGGTCTTCGCAGAAATCTAGGAACTTTTCCCAGTGAACTGCGTGTCGTTGTCAGTGATGATTGAGTTTGGGATCCAAAGCGGTGGATGATATTCGTAAAGAATGCCACCGCCCGCTCGGACCTGATGCTGGTTAAGGGTCGGACTTTGATCCACTTGGAGAATTTGTCGATGGCGACTAGCAGGTGCGTGAAGCCCCGGGTGCCTTCTGCAAGGGACCAATGAGGTCCAGACCCCACACGGTGAACGGCCAAGTGATAGGTATCGTCTAGAGGGCCTGAGCGGGCAGGTGTGTCTGTCTTGCGTAGAATTGACACCCTCGGCAGGAGCATACAATCCTAGTGGCGTTGGCCACTGCGGTCGGCCAGTAGAAACCTTGTCGGAAAGCGTTTCCTACGAGGGTCCGAGGCGCCGCATGGTGACCGCAAGCCCTTGAGTGTATTTCTTGTAATAGCTCTTGTCCTTGTGCGACGGATATGCATCGTTGGAGAATGCCTGAGGGGCTACGGTGGTACAACTCCCTTTCATCACCCAGTAAAACGAACGACTTGGCGCGCCAAGCCAGTCGCCGAGCTTCGGCCTTATCGAGGGGCAGCTCTCTGCGGAGGAGATATTCCAGGTATGGGGTCTGCCAGTTTGGGACTGGTGTGACCCCATTCCGCTCCACCTCGATACGCAGGGCCTCACTTCGGCAGTCGAGGGTACCTCCGGTAGGGCCAAGGTCCCCTCGGGTTCGGGCGCGTCGTTGATTTTGATGGAGGGTTGATATATGTCCTTGGAGAAGACATTCGGGGGAACCGTTGTTCGTCCCGAGGCTATCTTAGCCAGCTCATCTGCAGTCTCGTTGTACCGTCGAGCAACATGGTTGAGTTCCAGCCCATAGAACTTATCTTCCAAGCACCAAACTTCGTCGCAGTAGGCCTCCATTTTTTGGTCGCGACAGTGAGAGTTCTTCATAACTTGGTAAATAACGAGCTGCGAGTCACCACGAGCATCGAGGCGCCGAACCCCTAGCTTATTGGCGATGCGTAACCCATTAACCAAGGCCTCGTATTCGGCCACGTTGTTTGAGGCCGGGAAATGGAGGCGTATTACATAACGCACATGTTCTCCGAGGGGTGAGATGAAGAGCGAGCCCGCGCCTGCTCCGATTTTCATCAACGACCCGTCGAAGTACATGGTCCAACGTTCGGTCTGGATTAGGGCTATTGGCAACTGGGTGTCAGTCCATTCAGCTAGGAAGTCGGCCATGATTTGGGATTTTATGGCCTTCCGAGGGGCAAATGAAAGTGTTTTGCCCATGAGTTCCACTGCCCATTTTGCTATCCTACCCGAGGCCTCATGGCACTGGATGATCTCTCCCTTGGGGAATGATGATACCACAGTAACTGAATGAGACTCGAAGTAGTGTCGCAGCTTCCGTCGTGTCAGAATCACTGCGTACAATAGCTTCTGGATTTGCGGGTAGCGGATTTTGGTCTCGGATAGCACTTTGCTGATGAAGTAGACTGGCCTCTGAATGAGCAGTGTATGCCCTTCTTCTCGTCTCTCGACTACGACCGCAACGCTGACCACCTGAGTGGTTGCGGCGACGTAAATCAAGAGAGCTTCTCCCGTAGAGGGGGGCACCAAGATGGGTGCGTTAGTAAGGAGTGCCTTTAAGTTTCCGAGGGCTTCTTCGGCCTCGGGAGTCCAAGTGAAGTGCTTGGCCTTCCTTAAGAGGCGGTACAAGGGCAATCCTTTCTCGCCAAGGCACGAGATGAAGCGGCTTAGAGCCGCAAGGCATCCCATGACCCTTTGTACTCCTTTTAAATCTTTGATGGGTCCCATGTTGGTGATGGCCGCGATTTTCTCCGGGTTGGCCTCGAGGCCTCGTTCGGAGACGATGAACCCTAGGAGCATGCCTCGGGGGACTCCAAAGACACACTTCTCAGGATTGAGTTTTACGCTCTTCGCTTTTAGGCACCTGAATGTCACCTCAAGGTCAGAGAGGAGGTCGGAGGCTTTCCTTGTTTTGACAACGATGTCATCGACGTAAGCCTCGACCATTCTGCCGATGTGCTCTTCGAACACATGGTTCATGCACCTTTGGTATGTTGCACCTGCATTCCTCAAACCAAATGGCATAGTAGTGTAGCAATACATGCCAAAAGGTGTGATAAAAGAAGTCGTGAGCTGGTCGGATTCTTTCATCTTGATTTGGTGATAGCCTGAATAGGCATCGAGGAAAGACAGGGTTTCGCACCCAGCGGTGGAGTCCACAATTTGATCGATGCGAGGCAGAGGGTAGAGAACCTTGGGGCATGCTTTATTTAGCCTAGTGTAGTCCACACACATCCTCCACCTCCCACCTTTTTTCTTTACAAGTACAGGGTTAGCTAACCATTCTGGATGAAATACCTCTTTGATGAACCCTGCAGCCATTAGCTTGTGGACCTCCTCGCCTATGGCTCTGCACTTTTCTTCATCAAAACGGCGCAGGTGCTGCTTCACGGGTCGGGCTCTGACTCGGATGTCCAGTGAGTGCTCGGCGACATCCCTCGGTATGCCCGGCATGTCCGAGGGACTCCACGCAAAAATTTTGGCGTTTGCGCGGAGAAAGTCGACGAGCACTGCTTCCTATTTGAGGTCGAGCTTGGAGCCGATCCTGACTTTCATGCTGACGTTGTTGCTGGGGTCGAGAGAGACAGACTTGACTGCCTCGGCCGGCTCGAAGTTGCCGGCGTGTCGCTTCACGTCGGGCGCCTCTTTGGAGAGGCAATCCAGGTCAGCGATGAGGGCTTCGGACTTGGCGAGGGCTTCGGCGTACTCCACGCATTCCACGTCGCACTCGTAAGCGTGGTGGTACGTGGGTCCGACGGTGATGACTCCCTTGGGGCCAGGCATCTTGAGCTTGAGGTAAGTGTAGTTAGGGATGGCCATGAACTTGGCGTAGCACGGTCTTCCCAGCATCGCATGATAGGTCCCTCGGAACCCAACTACCTCGAAGGTGAGGGTTTCCTTTCGGAAGTTGGAGGGAGTTCCGAAGCAAACAGGCAAGTCAATCTGTCCGAGGGGCAAGATACGCTTTCCGGGTGCAATCCCGTGAAAGGGTGCTGCACCAGCCCGGATCTCGGACCGATCAACCCCCAAGAGCTCTAGGGTCTCGGCGTAGATGATGTTGAGGCTGCTGCCTCCATCCATGAGGACCTTGGAGAGCCTAACGTTGCCGATGATTGGGTCGACGACGAGCGGGTACCTTCCTGGGCTCGGCACGTAGTCGGGGTGGTCGCCTTGGTCGAAGGTGATGGGCTTGTCGGACCAGTCTAGGTAGACTGGCGTCGCTACCTTCACCGAGCAGACCTCCTGGCGTTCTTGCTTGTGGTGTCGAGCCGAGGCATTCGCCACTTGCCCACCGCAGATCATGAAGCAGTTGTGGACCTCTGGGAACTCTTCTTCCCTGTCGCCTCCCTTCTTGTTGTTGCCGTGGTCCTTGCCGTCCTCCGCCGAGGGTCCATCCTTATTGAAGTAACGCTGGAGCATGTCACACTCTTCCAGGGTGTGCTTGACGGGACCCCTATGATAGGGGCACGACTCCTTGAGCATTTTGTCGAACACGTTGGCCCCTTTGGGAGGCTTCTGAGGATTCCTGTGCTCGGCAGCGGCGACGAGGTCCGCATCGACGGCGCTGTGCTTCGCTTGCGCCTTCTTCCTGGTCTTCTTCTTCGTGCCACGCTGGACGGACGCCTCGGGGTCATCCTCCTTCTACCTTCCCTGAGGCTGCTTGTCCTTCCGGAAGACGGCTTCGACCGCCTCCTGGCTAGAGGCGAACTTGGTGGCTATGTCCATCAACTCGCTTGCCTTGGTGGGTGTTTTGCGCCCCAGTTTGCTTACCAGGTCCCAGCAAGTGGTGCCGGCGAGGAATGCCCCGATGACGTCCGAGTCAGTGATGTTAGGCAACTCGGTGCACTGCTTTGAAAACTGTCGGATGTACTCTCGTAGGGATTCCCCGGGCTACTGGCGGCAGCCCCAGAGGTCCCATGAGTTCCCAGGGCGCACGTACGTACCTTGGAAATTTCCAGCGAAGGTCTTGACTAGGTCGTCCCAGCCGAAGATCTGCGCAGGGGGTAGATGCTCCAGCCAGGCCTGGGCAGCATCAGAGAGGAAAAGGGGGAGGTTGCGGATGATGAGGTTGTCGTCATCCGTCCCTCCCAACTGGCATGCCAGCCGGTAATCCGCGAGCCACAACTCTGGCCTCGTCTCCCCCGAGTACTTGGTGATGGTAATCAGGGCCTAGAACCGGGCCGGGAACGGCGCTCGTCGTATGGCTCGGCTAAAGACCCGCGGGCCTGGTGGTTCGGGTGAGGGGCTCCGATCCTCCTCACTGTCGTAGCGTCCCCCGCGCCTGGGGTGGTAGCCTCGGCGCACCTTTTCCTCGAGGCGGGCTCGACGGTCACGGCGGCGCTGATTGTCGCCGAGGCGATCCCTGGCCGTAGGTGCCTCGTCTCTTGTAGGCTCGGTGTGGACCGAGGCCTCGCGCATGTGTCGGGAGGACGCTACATGATGCACCGAGGGGCACCCTCACCTTCGGGAGGCGGAGCTCTCGGCTCGTCGGGCTGTGGCGTTTTCCAGGAGATTCTTGAGTTCGCCCTAGATACGTTGCCCTTCAGTGGTGGATGGCTCCAGCATCGTTCGAAGCAATACTGCCGTTGCAGCCAGGTCCTGGCTGGTCCCGTTGATGGCCGAGGGCAGCATTGCCCTAGCATCATCAATAATGCGGCGCTGGACTGAAAGGGAATTAGGCTTACACCTAGTCCCTAATTAATTTTGGTGGTTGAATTGCCCAACACAAATATTTGGACTAACTAGTTTGCTCTAGTGTATAAGTTATACAGGTGCAAAAGGTTCACACTTAGCCAATAAAAAGACCAAGTATTGGGTTCAAACAAAGGAGCAAGGGTCAACCGAAGGCACCTCTGGTCTGGCGCACGGGACTGTCCGGTGTGCCACCGGACATGTCCGGTGCACCAGAGGACTCAAACTTCAAACTCGTCACCTTCGGGAAATTCTAGAGGCGACTCCGCTATAATTCACCGGACTGTCCGGTGTACACCGGACATGTCCGGTGCTCCAAGGAAGAGCGGCCTCAGGAACTCGCCAGCCTCAGGAATTCACTTCAACCGCTCCGCTAAAATTCACCGGACTGTCCGGTGTAATAGCGGGGCAACGGCTATTTCGACACCAACGGCTACCTGCGACACATTAAATGCGCGCGCAGCGCGCGCAGGGGTCAGGCACGCCCATGCTGGCGCACCGGACAGTCCGGTGCGCCACCGGACATCCAGGCGGGCCCAGAAGACAGAGCTCCAACGGTCGACCCCAACGGCTTTTGGTGACGTGGCTGTCGCACCGGACATGTCCGGTGTGCACCGGACTGTCCGGTGCGCCATCGAACAGACAGCCTCACCAAACGGCTAGTTTGGTGGTTGGGGCTATAAATACCCCCAACCACCCACCATTCATGGCATCCAAGTTTTCCACTTCCCAACTACTTACAAGAGCTCTAGCATTCAATTCTAGACACACCAAAGAGATCAAATCCTCTCCAAATTCCACACAACGCCCTAGCAATTAGAGAGAGAGATTTGCTTGTGTTCTTTCGAGCCCTTGCGCTTGGATTGCTTTCTTCTTTCTTGATTTCTTTCTTGCGATCAAAACTCACTTGTAATTGAGGCAAGAGACACCAAACTTGTGGTGGTCCTTGTGGGAACTTTGTGTTCCAAGTGATTGAGAAGAGAAAGCTCACTCGGTCCGAGGGACCGTTTGAGAGAGGGTAAGGGTTGAAAGAGACCCGGCCTTTGTGGCCTCCTCAACGGGGAGTAGGTTTGAGAGAACCGAACCTCGGTAAAACAAATCCGCGTGTCTCACTTCATTATTCTTTTGTGATTTGTTTTGCACCCTCTCTCGCGGACTCTATTATATTTCTAACGCTAACCCGGCTTGTAGTTGTGATTATTTTTGAGAATTTCAGTTTCGCCCTATTCACCCCCCTCTAGGCGACTTTCAATTGGTATCAGAGCCCGGTGCTTCATTAGAGCCTAACCGCTCGAAGAGATGTCGGGAGATCACACCAAGAGGGAGATGGAGACCGGCGACAAGCCCACTACGAGCCAAGGGAGCACTTCATCGGAAGAGTCCCGCACCAAGAGGAAGGAGAAGAAGAAGGACCCCTCCAAGCGGAAGGAGAAAAGATCTTCCTCTTCTCACCACAAAGAGAAGAAGGAAAAATCTTCTTCTCACAAGTCGCATCCGAAAGGCGACAAGCACAAGAGGATGAGGAAAGTGGTCTACTACGAGACCGACACTTCATCAACATCGACCTCCGACTCCGATGCGTCGTCCGTAACTTCTAAGCGCCAAGAGCGCAAGAAGTTTAGTAAGATCCCCTTACACTATCCTCGTACATCTAGACCTACTCCATTGCTTTCCGTTCCATTAGGCAAACCGCCAACCTTTGATGGCGAAGATTATGCTAGGTGGAGTGATTTAATGAAATTTCATCTAACCTCACTCCACAAAAGTATATGGAATGTTGTTGAGTTTGGAGCACAGGTACCATCCGTAGGGGATGAAGACTACGATACGGACGAAGTGGCCCAAATCGAGCACTTCAACTATCAAGCTACAACCATACTCCTCGCCTCTCTAAGCAAGGAGGAATACAACAAGGTGCAGGGGTTGAAGAATGCAAAGGAGATTTGGGACCTACTCAAGACCGCGCACGAGGGTGATGAACTCACCAAGATCACCAAGCGGGAAACGATCGAGGGGGAGCTCGGTCGCTTCCGTCTTCGCCAAGGGGAGGAGCCACAAGATATGTACAACCGACTCAAAACCTTGGTGAACCAAGTGCGCAACCTCGGGAGCAAGAAATGGGATGACCACGAGGTGGTTAAGGTTATTTTGAGATCACTTATTTTCCTCAACCCCACTCAAGTTCAATTAATACGTGGTAATCCTAGATACACACTAATGACTCCCGAGGAAGTAATCGGGAATTTTGTGAGCTTTGAATGTATGATTAAAGGCTCAAAGAAGATCAACGAGCTTGAGGAGCCCTCCACGTCCGAAGCACAACCGGTGGCATTTAAGGCGACGGAGGAGAAGAAAGAGGAGTCTACACCGAGTAGACAACCAATTGATGCCTCCAAGCTCGACAATGAGGAAATGGCTTTAATCATCAAAAGCTTTCGCCAAATCCTCAAGCAACGGAAGGGGAAGGATTACAAATCCCGTTCCAAGAAGGTTTGCTACAAGTGTGGTAAGCCCGGTCACTTTATTGCTAAATGTCCTTTATCAAGTGACAGTGACAGGGATAACGACAAGAAGGGCAAGAGGAGAGAAAAGAAGAGGTACTACAAGAAGAAGGGCGGCGATGCCCATGTTTGCCGGGAGTGGGACTCGGACGAGAGCTCCACCGACTCCTCCTCCGACAAGGACGCCACCAACATCGCCGTCACCAAGGGACTCCTCTTCCCCAACGTTGGCCACAAGTGCCTCATGGCAAAGGACGGCAAAAGGAAGAAGGTTAAATCTAAATCCTCCACTAAATATGAGTCCTCTAGTGATGATAATGCTAGTGATGAGGAAAATAATTTGCGTACCCTTTTTGCCAACCTTAACATGGAACAAAAGTAAAAATTGAATGAGCTAATTAGTGCCATCCATGAAAAGGATGATCTCTTGGACTCCCAAGAGGACTTCCTAATCAAGGAAAATAAGAAACATGTTAAGGTTAAAAATGCTTATGCTCTAGAAATAGAAAAATGTCAAAATTTGTCTAATGAGCTAAGCACTTGCCATGAGACCATTAACAACCTTAGAAATGAAAATGCTAAATTAATTGCTAAGGGGTATTCTCATGTTTGTGATGCTTCAATTCCTAGTCTTAGAAATGATAATGATGATTTGCTTGCTAAGATTAAGGAATTGAATGATTCTCTTGCTAGCCTTAGGATTGAAAATGAAAAATTAATTGCTAAGGCTAAATATTTTGATGTTTGCAATGTTACTATTTCTAACCTTAAAAATGAGAATGATATACTACATGCTAAGGTTGTAGAATTAAAATCTTGCAAACCCTCTACATCTACCGTTGAGCATGTTTCTATTTGCACTAGATGTAGAGATGTTGATATCAATGCTATTCATGATCACATGGCTTTAATTAAACAACAAAATGATCATATAGCTTTATTAGATGCTAAAATTGCTGAGCATAACTTAGAAAATGAAAAGTTTAAATTTGCTAGGAGTATGCTCTATAATGGGAGACGGCGAGACGCCCTGGCATCAAGGATGGCATTGGCTTCCAAAGGGGAGACAATGTCAAACTTAATGCCCCTCCTAAAAATTTGTCTAACTTTGTTAAGGGCAAGACTCCCATGCCTCAGGATAACGAGGGTTACATTTTGTACCCTGCCGGTTATCCCGAGAGCAAAATTAAGAAAATTCATTCTAGGAAGTCTCACTCTGGCCCTAACCATGCTTTTATGTATAAGGGTGAGACATCTAGCTCTAGGCAACCAACCCGTGCTAAGTTGCCTAGAAAGAAAACTCCTAGTGCATCAAGTGATCATGTCATTTCATTTAAGACTTTTGATGCATCTTATGTTTTGACTAACAAATCCGGCAAGGTAGTTGCCAAGTTTGTTGGGGGCAAACACAAGGGCTCCAAGACTTGTGTTTGGGTACCCAAAGTTCTTGTTTCTAATGCCAAAGGACCCAAAACCGTTTGGGTACCTAAAGTCAAGAACTAAAATTGTTTTGTAGGTTTATGCATCCGGGGGATCAAGTTGGATACTCGACAGCGGGTGCACAAACCACATGACAGGGGAGAAAAGGATGTTCTCCTCATATGAGAAAAACCAAGATTCCCAACGAGCTATCACATTCGGGGATGGAAATCAAGGTTTGGTCAAAGGATTGGGTAAAATTGCTATATCACCTGACCATACTATTTCCAATGTTTTTCTTGTAGACTCTTTAGATTACAATTTGCTTTCCGTTTCGCAACTTTGTCAAATGGGCTACAACTGTCTATTTACTGATGTAGGTGTCACTGTCTTTAGGAGAAGTGATGATTCAATAGCATTTAAGGGAGTGTTAGAGGGTCAGCTATACTTGGTAGATTTTGATAGAGCTGAACTCAACACTTGCTTAATTGCTAAGACTAACTTGGGTTGGCTCTGGCACCGCCGACTAGCCCATGTTGGAATGAAGAATCTTCATAAGCTTCTAAAGGGAGAGCACATTTTAGGACTAACAAATGTTCATTTTGAGAAAGACAGGATTTGTAGCGCATGCCAAGCCGGGAAGCAAGTTGGGACTCATCATCCACACAAGAACATCATGACGAGTGACAGGCCACTGGAGCTCCTACACATGGATTTATTCGGCCCGATTGCTTACATAAGCATCGGCGGGAGTAAGTACTGTCTAGTTGTTGTGGATGATTATTCTCGCTTCACTTGGGTGTTCTTTTTGCAGGAAAAATCCCATACCCAAGAGACCTTAAAGGGATTCTTGAGACGGGCTCAAAATGAGTTCGACTTAAGGATCAAGAAAATTAGAAGCGACAATGGGACGGAGTTCAAGAACTCACAAATAGAAGGCTTTCTTGAGGAGGAGGGCATCAAGCATGAGTTCTCTTCTCCCTACACCCCACAACAAAATGGTGTAGTGGAGAGGAAGAATCGAACTCTATTGGACATGGCAAGAACCATGCTTGATGAATACAAGACACCGGATCGGTTTTGGGCCGAGGCGGTCAACACCGCTTGCTACGCCATCAACCGGTTATATCTACACCGAATCATCAAGAAGACATCCTATGAACTCCTAACCGGTAAAAAGCCCAATATTTCATATTTTAGAGTTTTTGGTAGCAAATGCTTTATTCTTGTTAAAAGAGGTAGAAAATCTAAATTTGCTCCTAAAACTGTAGAAGGCTTTTTACTAGGATATGATTCAAACACAATGGCATATAGAGTCTTTAACAAGTCCTCAGGACTAGTTGAAGTTTCTTGTGACGTTGTGTTTGATGAGACTAACGGCTCTCAAGTAGAGCAAGTTGATCTTGATGAGATAGGTGAAGAACAGGCTCCATGCATCGCGCTAAGGAACATGTCCATTGGGGATGTGTGTCCTAAAGAATCCGAAGAGCCACCAAATGCACAAGATCAACCATCCTCCTCCACGCAAGCATCTCCACCAACTCAAATTGAGGACGAGGCTCAATTTGATGAAGGAGAAAATAAAAGAGATGAGCCACCTCAAGATGACGGCAATGATCAAGGGGGAGATGCGAATGATCAAGACAAGGAGGATGAACAACCAAGGCCGCCACACCCAAGAGTCCACCAAGCAATACAACGAGATCACCCCGTCGACACCATCCTCGGCGACATTCATAAGGGGGTAACCACTCGATCTCGTGTTGCACATTTTTGTGAGCATTACTCTTTCGTTTCCTCCATTGAGCCACACAGGGTAGAGGAAGCACTACAAGATTCGGATTGGGTGATGGCGATGCAAGAGGAGCTCAACAACTTCACTAGGAACGAGGTATGGCATTTAGTTCCACGTCCTAACCAAAATGTTGTAGGAACCAAGTGGGTCTTCCGCAACAAGCAAGACGAGCATGGTGTGGTGACAAGGAACAAAGCTCGACTCGTGGCCAAAGGGTATTCACAAGTCGAAGGTTTGGATTTTGGTGAAACCTATGCACCCGTAGCTAGGCTTGAATCCATTCGCATATTATTAGCCTATGCTACTTACCATGGCTTCAAGCTTTATCAAATGGACGTGAAGAGTGCCTTCCTCAATGGACCAATCAAGGAGGAGGTCTATGTTGAGCAACCTCCCAGCTTTGAAGATAGTGAGTACCCTAACCATGTTTATAGGCTCTCTAAGGCGCTTTATGGGATCAAGCAAGCCCCAAGAGCATGGTATGAATGCCTTGGAGATTTCCTTATTGCTAATGGCTTCAAAGTCGGCAAAGCCGATCCTACTTTATTCACTAAAACTCTTAATAATGATTTGTTTGTATGCCAAATTTATGTTGATGATATTATATTTGGGTCTACTAACGAATCTACATGTGAAGAATTTAGTAGGATCATGACACAAAAATTCGAGATGTCTATGATGGGGGAGTTGAAGTATTTTCTAGGATTTCAAGTCAAGCAACTCCAAGAGGGCACCTTCATTAGCCAAACGAAGTACACTCAAGACATTCTAACCAAGTTTGGAATGAAGGATGCCAAGCCCATCAAGACACCCATGGGAACAAATGGGCACCTCGACCTCGACACGGGAGGTAAGTCCGTGGATCAAAAGGTATACCGATCGATGATTGGTTCATTGCTTTATTTATGTGCATCTCGACCGGACATTATGCTCTCCGTTTGCATGTGTGCAAGATTCCAATCCGACCCCAAGGAATCCCACCTTACGACCGTAAAACGAATCTTGAGATATTTGGCTTATACTCCTAAGTTTGGGCTTTGGTACCCTCGAGGATCCACATTTGATTTGATTGGTTATTCGGATGCCGATTGGGCGAGGTGTAAGATTAATAGGAAGAGCACATCGGGGACTTGCCAGTTCTTGGGAAGATCCTTGGTGTCTTGGGCTTCAAAGAAGCAAAATTCGATCGCTCTTTCTACCGCCGAAGCCGAGTATATTGCCGCAGGCCACTGTTGCGCGCAATTGCTTTGGATGAGGCAAACCCTGCGGGACTATGGTTACAAACTAACCAAAGTTCCCCTTCTATGTGATAATGAGAGTGCAATCCGCATGGCGGATAATCCCGTTGAGCATAGCCACACTAAACACATAGCCATTCGGTATCATTTTCTTAGGGATCACCAACAAAAGGGGGATATCGAGATTTCGTACATTAACACTAAAGATCAATTAGCCGATATCTTTACCAAGCCACTTGATGAACAGTCTTTTACCAAACTTAGGCATGAGCTCAATATTCTTGATTCTAGGAATTTCTTTTGCTAAACTTGCACACATAGCTCATAAGTATACCTTTGATCATATCTCTTTTATATGCTATGACTAATGTGTTTTCAAGTGTATTTCAAACCAAGTCATAGGTATATTGAAAGGGAATTGGAGTCTTCGGCGAAGACAAAGGCTTCCACTCCACTCTACTACTCATCCTTCGTCGTCGCTCCGCATCACTCTCCGTCTTTGGTATAATCTTCACTCTTATGCGTTATTTGCCAAAGGGGAGAAAGTAGTCTTCTAGGGCCTATATTTCATTTCAAGTATCCGTTTTTGGTGATTCATGCCAAAGGGGGAGAAAGTATTGGCCCAAAGCAAAAGGACCACACCACCACCCTAATTTTAAAATTAATGATTTTCAATTGGTAAATTTCAAATTGGTATCTCTTTGTGTTCTAAAGGGGGAGCAAGTAGTATTTTCAAAACTTGATATCTCAAAACCCTCTTGAACACTAAGAGGAGAATTTATTTGAGGGAGAGATTTGTTTAGTCAAAGGAAAAGCATTCGAAACAGGGGAAGAAAATTTCAAATCTTGAAAATGCCTCTCAAAATTCTATTCATTTACCTTTGACTATTTGCAAAAGACTTTGAAAAGGATTTACAAAAAGAATTTGCAAAAACAAAACATGTGGTGCAAGCGTGGTCCAAAATGTTAATAATAAAGAAACAATCCATGCATATCTTGTAAGTAACATTTATTGGCTCAATTCCAAGCAACCTTTGCACTTACATTATGCAAACTAGTTCAATTATGCACTTTTATATTTGCTTTGGTTTGTGTTGGCATCAATCACCAAAAAGGGGGAGATTGAAAGGGAATTAGGCTTACACCTAGTCCCTAATTAATTTTGGTGGTTGAATTGCCCAACACAAATTATTGGACTAACTAGTTTGCTCTAGTGTATAAGTTATACAGGTGCAAAAGGTTCACACTTAGCCAATAAAAAGACCAAGTATTGGGTTCAAACAAAGGAGCAAGGGTCAACCGAAGGCACCTCTGGTCTGGCGCACGGGACTGTCCGGTGTGCCACCGGACATGTCCGGTGCACCAGAGGACTCAAACTTCAAACTCGTCACCTTCGGGAAATTCTAGAGGCGACTCCGCTATAATTCACCGGACTGTCCGGTGTACACCGGACATGTCCGGTGCTCCAAGGAAGAGCGGCCTCAGGAACTCGCCAGCCTCGGGAATTCACTTCAACCGCTCCGCTAAAATTCACCGGACTGTCCGGTGTAACAGCGGGGCAACGGCTATTTCGACGCCAACGGCTACCTGCGACACATTAAATGCGCGCGCAGCGCGCGCAGGGGTCAGGCACGCCCATGCTGGCGCACCGGACAATCTACAGTGCATGTCCGGTGCGCCACCGGACATCCAGGCGGGCCCAGAAGACAGAGCTCCAACGGTCGACCCCAACGGCTTTTGGTGACGTGGCTGTCGCACCGGACATGTCCGGTGTGCACCGGACTGTCCGGTGCGCCATCGAACAGACAGCCTCACCAAACGGCTAGTTTGGTGGTTGGGGCTATAAATACCCCCAACCACCCACCATTCATGGCATCCAAGTTTTCCACTTCCCAACTACTTACAAGAGCTCTAGCATTCAATTCTAGACACACCAAAGAGATCAAATCCTCTCCAAATTCCACACAACGCCCTAGCAATTAGAGAGAGAGATTTGCTTGTGTTCTTTCGAGCCCTTGCGCTTGGATTGCTTTCTTCTTTCTTGATTTCTTTCTTGCGATCAAAACTCACTTGTAATTGAGGCAAGAGACACCAAACTTGTGGTGGTCCTTGTGGGAACTTTGTGTTCCAAGTGATTGAGAAGAGAAAGCTCACTCGGTCCGAGGGACCGTTTGAGAGAGGGTAAGGGTTGAAAGAGACCCGGCCTTTGTGGCCTCCTCAACGGGGAGTAGGTTTGAGAGAACCGAACCTCGGTAAAACAAATCCGCGTGTCTCACTTCATTATTCTTTTGTGATTTGTTTTGCACCCTCTCTCGCGGACTCTATTATATTTCTAACGCTAACCCGGCTTGTAGTTGTGATTATTTTTGAGAATTTCAGTTTCGCCCTATTCACCCCCCCTCTAGGCGACTTTCATGGACGTCCCGGGCCCGATGACGCGCTCCTCCGGCGAGCGCTCGGCCTGCCCACTCTTGCTCGAGGTTTTGCCAGAGCTGCACAAGTCGCCCTGTTTCCTCGTCGAGCTTGGCCTGCATCTCGCGGAGTTGCTCGAGCTGTGAGCCCTGACCCCTGTGGGGACCTAGGCCATAGCTAGCTCCCGCGGGATCTCAACGCGAGATGCAGGCGCAAGGGCACCGTCACCCCCTAGCATGCTGGGGTGGTTGTGACCTTCCTGATCGATGTGGAAGCACTCGCGAGTTGGGTCGCAACCCTTGTCGTCGAGGCTGTGGCCATCATCAGAGCAGCCGGAGAGGCAGTGGTCACATGCGGACGTGAAGTCACATATGGCACTGGGATCATGGAGTCTGGAGAAATCCCAATTGACGTCGGGGTCGTCCTCTTCCTCAGAACCCACGGGTCCGGAGGTTGAGACGGCCGTCAGTCGGTCCCAAGTTGACCACATATGGTACCCCGAAAGGTCAGGATATGCCCTCACGAAAGCGCTCACCGAAGCAGGGTCGCTTGGTGGGTCGAAGCTGAATCTAAAGGGAACGGGATGGAAAACTGAAGGTACCTGTTGGTTGGTAGACGGTGGTGAAGTTGCATCGGAGGTGGAATGTGTCATTATCTCAAGTGCGAGACTAATGCCCGACAAGTCCCTCGCAATGGTGCCGGCGTCATCAGTCCGCCTGGGGCTGGCGTTTTGCTGGGAAGCGACACCCGTCATTGTCTCAGGTGCGAGGATAACACCCGACATGTCCCCCGCAGGGGTGTCGGCGTCATCGACTCGCTCTGGTCCGACAGCTGTCGAGGTGCTGCCTCCCGCCTGGCCATGTTTGCCCCATCTTCGTCTCCTCCGGCGAGGAGGGTGGCGGGGTTGACCCAAGTGTTCTTCCACCACGGGGAGATGTCGTCGCCGAGTTCGCCTCCGCCGGGCGAGCCGTCGACCGTCGTTGTTGTCGTGCTGCGGAGGGAGCAGTACCATGTTGTAGCCGCCGTCGGGGGACATGAACTCAAGACTTCCGAAGCGAAGCACCGTATCGGGCTGAAGAGGCTGCTGATGATTGTCCATCTGGAACTCAACGGGAAAGTATTGTCAACACGCAGTGAACCCCTACCTGGTGCGCCAACTGTCGGTGTTTTGGATTCGGGGGACCCTCAACCGGACCGACTAGTGAATTTTGTGCTGCGTGCCCCTGTCCAGATAGGTTGATGCAAGATGGAACACAAGAGGGGGGATAAGGTTTATATTATCTTACACCGGGGGTGCTTGCAGTAGGGGTTACAAGCTTCACGAGAGAGGGAACGGGCCCTAGGCCTCCTGGGGAGTCTAGTGTTGCAGAGTGGAGCTCAATGTTTGAGTGAGTCTGTCTCCACCGTTCTTGCTGCCCGTGCTCTCCTCCCGCCCTTTTCCCCCTTAGGAAGGCCCTAGACATCCCCTTTTATAGATACAAGGACATGGTCCAGCTGTACAATGGGGGTGTAGCTATGTGCTAACATGGCCGATGGAGAAGTGCTTGAGCCCTGTAGAAGCGTAGCTGGCGGTGCGGCATGGATCCTGCTGACGTTTCCTTACTTCCGTAAGGAGCTGAGAACCATCGACGTCACGGACGCACGCGGGGAACCATCATTACCTGTTATTGGAGTAGTTTGATGTGACTCCGGTCTTGTTCCTTCGTAGCATGGGGTGGCTAGCTAGCGGTAGGGTAATGATGTATCTCCTGTAGCGTAGTCGGTCCGAGCCCGAGGTCGGGCGAGGCAGCGACTGCTCCTGAGGCCGAGGCTGAGGTCGGGCGTGGATGTGACTCCTCTCGAGGCCGAGGTCGGGCGAGGCGAAGACCTCTTCCCGAGGCCGAGGCGTCGGTCGAGACCTGGGGTCGGGCGAGGCGGAGCTCCCTTTTGTGCCCGAGGCTGAACTCGGGAGAGGTCGTGACTTACTGTTGTTAGTCTTACCCTGATGGCTGGCACAGTAGCCGGAGCGGGGCGAACAGTGCTGTTTTCCTGTCAGAACGGTCAGTGAAAGGGCGAAGTGACTGCGATCACTTCGACCTTGCCGACTGAGGCGCGCGTGTCAGGATAAGGTGTCAGGCGATCCTTGCATTAAATGCGCCTGCGATATGGTCGGTTGGTAAGGCGATTTGGCCGAGGTCGCTGCACGACAAAGTTTGCCCGAGCTTGGCTTCGGGCGAGCCGAGGGTGCGCTCACTGCCTGTGGAGGCCCTCGGGCGAGGCGTGAATCCGCCCGGGACTACTGTTCCCACCCGAGGCCGGGCTCGGGCGAGGCGAGATCGCGTCCCTTAGCAGACGAGGCCTTGACTTGAACCGTGCTTATCAGTCTTTACGGTTTGTTTTGAAGATGTTTTCTAGCCGTGTTTAGGAGTGTTGGGGGTACCCCTAATTACGGTACTCGACAAAGGAAAATAAAAAATTTGTTAAGTTAAAAAATGCTTATGCTCTAGAAATAGATAAATGTGAAAACTTATCTAAAGAGCTTAGCATTTGCAATGGTTCAATTTCTTGTCTTAGAAATGAAAATGCTATTTTAAATGCTAAGGTAGAAGAATTGAATGCTTGCAATATTTCTACATCTATTGAGCATGTCACCATTTGCACTAGATGTAGAGATATTAATGTTGATGCTATGAATGATCACATCGCCATGATTAAAGAACAAAATGATCACATAGCTAAATTAAATGCTAAAATTGCCGAGCATGAGTTAGAGAATGAAAAATTTTAAATTTGCTCGAAGCATGCTTTATAATGGGAGCGCCCTGGCATTAAGGATGGCATTGGCTTCCTACAAGGGAGCCAAAGCAACATCAAGCTTAATGCCCCCAAGAACAAACTCTCTAATTTTGTTAAGGATAAAGCTCCCATGGTTCAGGATAGAGATTGTTACATTTTATATCCTGAAAACTATCCTGAGCATAAGATTAGAAAAATTCATGCTAGAAAACCTCATAATGTTTCTCATCACGCTTTCATGTATAGGAATGAGGCTTCTAGCTCTAGGCATTCAACTCATATCAAAATGCCTAAAAAGAAAAATGTAAATGCATCAATTGAGCATAACATTTCATTTAAGACTTTTGATGCATCCTATGTGCTGACTAACAAATCAGGCAAAGTAGTTGCCAAATATGTTGGGGGCAAACACAAGTCCCAAGACTTGTGTTTGGGTATCCAAAGTGCTTGTTTCTAATGTCAAAGGACCCAAGACCATTTGGGTACCTAAGAACAAGACCTAAACTTGTTTTGTAGGTTTATGCATCCGGTGGATCAAGTTGGATAATTGATAGCGGGTGCACAAACCACATGACAGGGGAGAAATGGATGTTCTCCTCATATGAGAGAAATGAAGATCCCCAAAGAACGATTACATTTGGGGATGGAAATCAAGGATTGGTCAAAGGTTTGGGTAAAATTGCTATATCACCTGACCATTTCATTTCTAATATTTTTTTGTAGATTCTTTAGACTACAATTTGTTTTCTGTTTCTCAATTATGTAAAATGGGCTACAATTATCTGTTTACTGATATAGGTGTTACTGTCTTTAGAAGAAGTGATGATTCAATAGCATTTAAGGGAGTGTTAGATGGTCAGCTATATTTAGTTGATTTTAATGATAACAATGCTAAACTAGACACTTGCTTAATTGCTAAGACCAATATGGGCTGGCTCTGGCATCGCCAACTCGCACATGTTGGGATGAAGAATCTTCACAAACTTCTAAAGGTAGAACACATTTTAGGACTAACAAATGTTCATTTTGAGAAAGACAGGATTTGTAGCGCATGTCAAGCAGGGAAGCAGGTTGGAGTTCATCATCCACACAAGAACATCATGATGACCGAAAGGCTGCTTGAGTTACTCCACATGGATCTATTCGGCCCGATCGCTTACATAAGCATCGGCGAGAGTAAGTATTGTCTTGTTATTGTGGATGATTATTTTCGCTTCACTTGAGTATTCTTTTTGCAGGAAAAATCTCAAACCCAAGAGACCCTAAAGATATTCTTGAGACAAGCTCAAAATGAGTTCGGATTGAGAATCAAAAACATTAGAAGCGATAATGGAACGAAGTTCAAGAACTCACAAATCGAAGGATTTCTTGAGGAGGAGGGCATCAAGCATGAGTTCTCCTCTCCCTACACACCTCAACAAAATGGTGTAGTGGAGAGGAAGAATAGAACTCTTTTGGACATGGCAAGGACCTTGCTTGATGAGTATAAGACACCGGATCGGTTTTGGGCGGAGGCAATTAACATCGCCTGCTACTCTATCAACCGGCTCTATCTTCACCGAATCATCAAGAAAACATCATATGAACTCCTCACCGGTAAAAAGCCCAATGTTTCTTATTTTTGAGTTTTTGGGAGCAAATGTTTTATTCTTATTAAAAGAGGTAGAAATTCTAAATTTGCTCCTAAAGCAGTAGAAGGCTTTTTCTTATGACATTGTGTTTGATGAGACTAATGGCTCTCAAGTGCATATAGAGTCTTCAACAAGTCCACTGGATTAGTTGAAGTTTCTTATGACATTGTGTTTGATGAGACTAATGGCTCTCAAGTGGAGCAAGTTGATCTTGATGAATTAGATGATGAAGAGGCTCCATGCGTCGCGTTGAGAAACATGTCCATTGGGGATGTGTGTCCAAAGGAATCCAAAGAGCCTCCATAAGCACAAGATCAACCATCATCTTCCAAACAAGCATCTCCACCTACTAAGGAAGAGGACATGGCTCATGAAGAAGAGGATGAAGACCAAGATGATGAGCCACCTCAGGAGGAGAACATTGATCAAGGGCGAGATGAAGATGATCAAGACAAGGAAGATGATCAAGAAATTCAGGATCAAAGACCGCCACACCCAAGAGTCCACCAAGCAATTCAAAGAGATCACCCCGTCAATTCCATACTTGGTGACATTCACATGGGGGTAACCACTAGAACTTGAGTTGCTCATTTTTGTGAACATTACTCTTTTGTGTCTTCTATTGAGCCATACATGATAGAGGATGCACTAAGAGATCTAGATTGGGTGGTGGCAATGCAAGAGGAGCTCAACTACTTCATGAGGAATGAGGTATGACATTTTGTTCCATGGCCTAACCAAAATGTTGTAGGTACCAAGTGGGTATTCCACAACAAGCAAGAGAGCATGGTGTGGTGACAAGGAACAAAGCTCGACTTGTTGCTAAAGGTTATTCACAAGTCGAAGGTTTGGATTTTGACGAAACCTATGCACCCGTAGCTAGGCTTGAATCAATTCGTACATTACTTGCCTATGCTACTTACCATGGCTTTAAGTTGTATCAAATGGATGTGAAGAGTGCCTTCCTCAATGGTCCTATCAAGGAAGAGGTATATGCTGAGCAATCTCCCAGCTTTGAAGATAATGAGTATCCTAACCATGTAGCCCCAAGAGCATGGTATGGATGCCTGCGAGACTTTCTTATCACTAATGGCTTCAAAGTTGGAAAAGCTGATCCTACTCTCTTCACCAAAACTATTGCTAAAGACTTGTTTATATGCCAAATTTATGTTGATGATATTATATTTGGGTCTACTAACAAGTTATCTTGTGAAGAGTTTAGTAGGATAATGATACAAAAATTCGAGATGTCTATGATGGGGGAGTTGAAGTATTTCCTTGGATTTCAAATCAAGCAACTTCAAGAAGGCACCTTCATTAGCCAAACTAAGTACATTCAAGACATACTTAAGAAGTTTGGAATGAAGAATGCCAAACCCATCAAGACACCCATGGGAACAAATTGGCATCTCGACCTTGACACGAGAGGTAAATCCGTAGATCAAAAGGTATATCGGTCGATGATAGGTTCTTTACTCTATTTATGTGCTTCTCGACCGGATACTATGCTTTATGTATGCATGTGTGCAAGGTTCCAGGCAAATCCTAAGGAAGTTCATCTTAGGGCCATGAAAAGAATCATGAGATATTTAGTTTACACTCCTAAGTTTGGGCTTTGGTACCCCAAGGGATCTACTTTTGATTTAATTGGGTATTCCGATGCCGATTATGCTGGATGTAAAATTGATAGGAAGAGCACATCAGGGACTTGTTAGTTTCTGGGGAGATCCCTGGTGTCCTAGGCTTCAAAGAAACAAAACTCAGTAGCTCTTTCCACTGCCGAAGCCGAGTATATTGCTGCAGGACAGTGTTGTGCACAATTACTTTGGATGAGGCAAGCTCTTAGGGACTATGACTATAAGTTGAGCAAAGTCCCTCTCCTATGTGACAATGAGAGTGCAATCGCATGGCGGATAATCCCGTTGAACACAGTCGTACTAAGCACATAGACATCCGATATCACTTTTTGAGAGATCACCAACAAAAGGGGATATCGAAATTGCTTATGTTAGCACCCATAACCAGCTAGCCGATATCTTTACCAAGCCCCTAGATGAAAAGACCTTTAGCAAGCTTAGGAATGAGCTAAACATCTTAGATTCTTAGAACTTTGATTGAAACATTGCACACATTGCTCATTTATATATACCTTTGATCATGTCTCTTTCATTTGGTACAAATACATATTTCTTATTCTTCTTGTGCCAAGGCTAAGACTAATATACTTCCATGAGTATCTCTATGATTAGTCTTAGATTGAAAGGGAAATAGAGTATTCGGCAAAGGCAAGGCTTCCACTCCAACTCTATCAGCATAATTTATCCTTTGCCTTATTCATAATCCTCCAATTAGTATAAACTTTCACTCATATCCTTTACCAAAGGGGGAAAATTAAAAGGCCTCCCAAGATTCTTCGTTTTTGGCAATTAATGCCAAAGGGGGAGAATTTATAGGCCCAAAGCAAAAGGACCGCACCACCACCCTATTTTTCAAAAAATGTTTCACAAAGGGGGAGAAAATATTTCAATTACAAAAACCTTCTTGACAGCTAAGAGGAGAACTTCTTCAGGGGGAGCTTTTTATTTAACCATAGGAAAAGCATTTGAAACAGGGAGAGAATTTTCAAAATCTTGAAAATGCTGCTTGAAATCATATTCTTATATTATTGGATATTTGCAAAAGAATTTGAAAAGACTTTTCCAAAAGATTGGTAAAACCAGCAAAGTGGTGTAAATGTGGTCCAAAATGTTATACTAAAAGAAAGCAATCATATATACTTAAAATTACTTTCAGTTGTTTTAAATTCGAATAACTTTTTCACATCTGTCAAATTGCAAACTAGTTACATTCCTGCACTTTATATTTGCTCTAGTTTGTGTTGGCATCAATCACCAAAAAGGGGGGAGATTGAAAGGGAAATGGGTTTAATCATTTCCTATAATCAATTTTGGTGTTTAACGACCATCACAAACCACGTGGACTAACTAGTTTGCCTAGTTGATCATTTCTCAGGTGCATAAGTTCATCTACAACTATTCTAAGTCGACTGTCCGGAATATCGTAGATTATTCCAGACAGGAGAAACTTTTTTTTGGAAAAATACCTATGCGCGGTCCGTTCGGGCCCTAGCGGCGGACCGTCCGCAACACCAGGGTAAGCCTCAGACAGGAACACTGCAAAAACATACGTTAACACTACAGATCGTCTGATGGAGAAGCGAGCACTGTCCGAGACCAAGCACGGACCGTTCGGCCTCAGGCGCGGACCGTCCAATCGTTGTAAAACCAGAAAAACCCAAAGGTGATGGGTTCGGTAAAATTCATTTTTAGCATCCTCGTGGACCGTCCGGGGTGCACGGTCGGACCATCCGCGACTGCTTTATCTGACATCTGACGACACATTAAATGCTCTATAGCCATTGATGTAGTCGTTGATATAGTCGTTACTGCTGACCGTTGCGATTTTAGCCGTTGATGTGCAGGGGCGGACCGTCCGGACCAGGAGTGCGGACCGTCCGCGGTCGGTAGAATTGAAGCAACAGCTAGGAAGTGGTTGGAGGCTATAAATACAACCCCAACCACCTCCATTCATAATATCCAAGCACTCCAATCATACACATTCATTACAAGAGCTAGCAATTAATTCCAAGACACATTCAAAACTTCCAATCTCTCCAAGTTCCACAATTGAGACAAGTGATCATTAGTGATTAGTGACTTGAGAGAGAGTGATTCGTGTTTCATTTGTTGCTCTTGTTGCTTGGTTTCTTAATCGTGCTTTCATCATCTCTTTCTAAACTCTCTAAGTGTTTTGTAAAGCTTGCAAGAGACACCTAATTGTGTCGTGATCCTTGCAGGGTCTTAGTGACCCGTGAGATTAAGAATAAGCACTCGACCGGTCTGAGTGACCGTTTAAGAGAGGGAAAGGGTTGAAATAGACTCGGCCTTTGTGGCCTCCTCAACGAGGACTAGGTTCGTTGGAACCGAACCTCAGTAAAACAAATCACCATGTTCACTTGTATTGATTTCCACTTGATTTGTTTTCCTCTTTCCTCACTCTAAAGTTTCCTTGCTAATATTATCTTTGAGTTGGCTCCCAAAGTTATCCGCATCAACTTGAGCAACTCATAGCAAGAGAAACATTCTTCCGTACTCCGATTTAATTATAACGCTAACCTGGCCTTAGTGCAAGCTTAAGTTTATAAATTTCAGGTTTCGCCTATTCACCTCCCTCTAGGCGACTTTCACCCCCCCTCGTCCATCTCTACTGTTCAGTGATATATTTATTCATCAGCCGAAGATCAAGAGGAGAAGCAACCAGCAAGACCATTAGCTCGTGTTTCATCACGCGCTACTTACTTCATAGGTTTGACCCCACCATGGCGATAAGGTGATGGTCTCCAACGATGACGAAGATGACGATGACAACCACATCCCATGGTAGGATCTTGAGGAGGAGGATTGACACATTTGTATTTTTTTATCTTTCTCTCTTTTTAGTATTTGATGCCAAAGGGGAAGAAAATAAGGGGTGCAAATTCTTGATGCCATGGTGAAAAGCTTCATGTCCTATCTTTTTCAGTTTGTTTGTTCTAGTTGTGAGTTGATAGTTGTCTCAAACTCTTGGTTTGTAATATATATACCTATGATACTTGTGTGGACCTTTATGTATGGACATGATATGTATTGTGATCTATGCTTGTCGTAGCTCTGCAATTGTTCTTATTCTTCCTATTAGTTGTGTATGGTGCTTGTTGATTTTGCACCAGATGCCATAGTTGCAGCAGTGCCACATTGCAGAAGTGTTGTTTGCACTTGTGAAAAGTGTCACATATGTCAGCTTCAGACCTTTTGAGTACATAATTGTCATTTGTAGCATAATTATATTTCTTGACATAGTGTGCAACACCCTAGAAGAGCATGGATATAGGGGGAGACCCAACACATAACTCAATGTGTGGAACTTTGTTTCTCATGCCAAATTCAAAATTTAATTCTTGCTTTCACACATCTATTTCTTGCTTTACACTCAGTAATTGATGATGTGGCCACAACATGGTGGATAGGGCCATATGGGGTGAGCATGAGATAGCATGCCACCAACGGAAGCGGATCTCGGGAGATCTCACCTCTATTGACCGCCAGCCCGTCACCTTGGTTGGTCTGTGGTTAGGGATGAAAACAAATGCAAACGGACGAACAAACCCCTCTCTTGTTTCTATTCCCGCATTTTATCACCGGAAACGGGATTGGTCTGGAATAGTCGGGAATGGGAACGGGGTAGGATGAATGGGTGTACGAAAACAAACAGGAGTGGAAATATTAAGCGAAAACTCGTAATTTAATACAAGTACACATGATATTAATGACTGACAAGCAAGGCAATTACATGAAACAAATAGATATAGAGAGACAACATTTCGTTGTTGTTTGCTTGCTAGTGGTGTACATATAGATACAGTTGATGTTGTTTGAACCTTTAAGCCACTTGTCATTAAGGAGAACTGGTGGCTAGAATGACCACTTATCTCTACTACTCCTTAAGAGCAGAGTGTAGGCGTCCACAGTATACTGGTGGTGCACGGTTCTGCCTCCACGCGTCCGCGCCCTACGCCCCGAAATCTCGCACTGCGCGTCCGCGCCCCTACGCCACCTCCTCCTCCTCTCCCCTCACTGCGCCGCCACCTCCTAGGTTCCGTGCGTCCGCGCCCCTGCACTCTGAAATCTCGCACCGCGCGTCCGTGCCCCTACGCCAACACCTCCTCCTCCTCTCCCCCTCACTGTGCCGCCACCTCCTCCTCAGTCGCCGTCAATGGAAGGTCCACGTCCGCCGATTTTTTGGAAGGTTCGTCGCTATCTACGTGGATCCACCACCTCCTCATCATCTGCCGTCAATGGAAGGTCCGCGTCCGCCGATTTTATGGAAGGTTCGCCGCTCTCTACTCGGATCTGCCACCTCCTCCTTGGCCACCGTCAATGGAAGGTCCCAGATCTCCTCTCCCCATTACTCCTCTCCCCATTACCGCGCCCACCCCATCAATGTAAGGAGGGCGTCCACACCCACTACGCCCCCGCCCGCGATGCTACTCACCGAGCGCGATACCTGCGGCCCCTCTCCAACGGCGTCGTGATGTCGCTGATCGTCGATGTAAGCTACCGCGCCCCCTCCCTGCGCAGACGATGTCTACAACGTCATCCTGCCGCATCTTTTTCTTTGATTTTTTTCGGTCACAGGGTGGTGCTCTGGGGCATGTTTCCCGCACGATCGGCCGGCCATTCGTGGGAAACATCGATCCGATGAGGCGCGCGTGCCCTGATGCATCCGCCGTTTGCGAGCTGGGTTCGTTAAGGCTCGGTCGCGGGGGGGGCACGTAGGCAGTGGATTTGGGTGAGGGGTGCTGTTTTCTCTGGGTTTGGGGTCGGTTGCGGGATTGTGGCGATCTGTTTTCCGACCTGCGGTAATCTGGTGGGCAAAGCCGAGATTTTTCTGTTAGGTTGGGAATCAGCGTGGTGCATCCGGTGATGGGGATGGGATGCTCCCCTCCCTTTCCCTTTTCAGTGCTGATTGGCGCATTCGATTCCTCGGCAAAGGGTGTGGTGGTAGGGAAGCTGGCCGTCACTTGATGGCGATGAGGATCCACCTCTGTTGATTCTCTCTACCTTTTACTCTATTGGTCGGCGCCCTTGGTCATGCCCACTGCCCAGTCTTAGTTCGATTGTTCTTTTGGGGATGATGGTAGATACCTAGATGGAGAGGTTGCTGGAGTGGTTTTGATGTGTATTCTTTGCAGTATTTGACGTTGTTATTTATACTGATTAATGATTGTAACCGTGTCTACATGTGGAGATTGGAAGGAGCTCGGAAGGCTGGGACGCTGACCCACTTTACGACGAGGAGCGTGGGATGGTTCAAGGTGGCCATGTTCGCAGACCAGCTTTACGACGAGGATGCGTGGACGGACTGGTGCCCCGCGCAGGACGCCACGTCCGACCGCGTTATGGCCGTCGTCCTCGACGCCGAGAACCTAGGTGCCTACCTTCCCACGCTCTCCTTCTGCTTCCCTTTACGGTTCACCCCTTTCCTCCAAATGAACTGACACGGAACTCCCTCTGCCGCACGGTCTCTGTAACCAATTTAACCCTACTGATTTTCTGAAATCAGCGGTGAAATTAACAAGATGCCCACGCCTGCCAAAATTAGCCACCTTATGGTATCTCTTTCACGTATGTTCATTGACATCGTTTATCAGTACAGTGAATAGGCAGGACAAGATTGCGAGTTCAAAATAATGTCAACCTGGCAGTCTATTATATCATATATTGTGGCACCACATCTCAGATAAAAAGTATCTTACTAGAGTGAAAAGGGGCCGAGTGTTAATTGGTGAATTTCTCCACCATCACAGCAACAGGTAAAGCATAAAAATTTCCCTCTATGTTTTTGTTATTATAGATACTTTTGTTAGTTTGCTCACTCTTGATTTTACCTTATTTTGCAGTCGAGAGACTACTCAGTTAGCTGCTGTAACCACAAGGATAGCGAATGTGCACGGAGATGAACTCATTATCACAACCACAAGTCCATATGAGCAACAAGCATTCGCATCGAAGACTGATTGATGTGTTAGAGCCATCTCTGCCACAAATTTTATCTTCGTGTAAATCACATTTATGTCAATTCTGATGATATTAAGGTTAGTATAGTGATAGCCTCTCTCTAACTCACGCAACAAAAGAAATGTTGAATGGTTACCAACTGGCATTTGTTTTGATTGCCAAAAACTGGTTACACTTACATTATGCCAAAGAACATATGGAAGATATTCATACGCATAGCATATCTGTGTACACAAATCATTGGATTCTTGTATGGGCTGAGTCCACAGGACAATCCTCAAGTCAAAAGATTAGGTGTACATCCATCCCTCGACAGCATGGAACACACCAAATGGTGATTTTGCCAGAAAACCTTCCTGAGCATGAGTTTTTAATGATCTTCAACCCTTGGGATGGATGCACCTATCGCCAAATGAAGATCCACACCTATCGCCATAGGTTTGAAGTCTATTTAGCTTTTTTTGGTTTCTTTCAAGCTTCTTATGACCTAATTCATGGGACTAATTGCATTGTTCTTATAGGATCTAACATCACATGCCAAGATTCTGGAGAACAACAAACAATGGGATGGTGAGAAGTGCATCATTTTAGCATGCAATTTCACCCCAGGATCTTGTTCGTTGACTGCTTACAAGCTGGCACCAAGCGATTATGAGTGGCCAAGTGGGGACGCAACAACAAGGACAATGGAAGCAACCCACATGGATACCTTCCAATTCATTACAAGAAGGTCCAGATGCTTCTGAGCAATCACTTCCTTAGTTTCTACATGGTATGTATTTCACCATTTTGCAAACCTTCCTCTTGGATCTTTAGTCATTTGGCTGATTAGATCTAGCACTCACTTTGATGTTTCTGTTCCAACCAGATTCTAGATAACACCCCTTGGAACTTCAACTTCATGGGAGTGAAAACATACAATGTATTTGTCTATCATTTAAAATTTGCCGCACAAGTTTTATGGTAATATTTGCCACACAAATTTTGTATATCATGGTGTTTATCTTTCTATATCTATGTTTTATACTAATTTTGAACTCCTGTGGCAACGCATGGGCACATCTATGCTTAAGGGCAGTAAATTATATGCAGACTGTGCTCATGGAGTCAAAATCACAACACGCTTCAATATAGCATTTTGTAGTATACTTTTGTTGGAGATGTAGTTGGGGGTATTTAATTGTTAAAGAGAAACATAATAGCTATACTGTACTAGGCATGAAAACCTCTGTAAGCTTGGAAATTTGTCTCGCTCCGTTTTTCCCTTTGAGTTTTTCTAGAACCTTGGATTCTGTCTTTTGGTTATGCAAATGTGTGATGCATGGTGCTGCACATTGTTATTTCAGGGCATAAATGTGGCTTCGTCCATGCCATCGTTTAATATGTACCTTGAGGACGTGCAAGTCATCGTAAGTGTGCAACAGTTTCCAGTTGATTTGTTTTAATGTGGGCTGAAAAAAACTGGAAGCTTATCATCTTCCTTGCTATCCAAATCTGGTCTTTGACGCTTGACAACAGTAAGACATTCTATGTAGAATTCAATCTGCTAGCTCTTTTTAGGATCATTAGTTTTATCTTTCATATAGTGTCGCTTGCTGCTACTTACTACCATGAAGTTCTCTTAGTTTTTTAGCTGTCAGGAATTCTAAAATCTTATAGGAAGTTCACTGCCATTAAAAGGCCCAAAAACATAAATGCACACCCTTGCCAAAAACATCACCGGGACTTCATTGGTCTACACAAAATATTTTATTCTGTCCAAATTCAACAGTTGTGATATGCAAGTCCTGATACCATGCAAAATGTTTGTAGACTAAACGATGCTCCATAGATCATGAAGCAGATGCCGCCGCCACCTAAGGATTTGGAGATTGCTATAGTGCAAGTAGAGTGTAGTGATCAATGGGTCCTGATAATGTTTAAAGGCTACAAGCATTAGCCGGGACATAGTTCAAGCCTAATACAGGAAAAGTGTCGCTTAACGTTATGCCCAACTTTGTTTTGTTTGTGCTACGAGTTGTATAACTATTTAAGCCCAACTTCAGTTTTGCCCAACTTCAGTTTCACTAGCATTGTCTAGAACACGGTGTTCGGTATACATGTTTTATACTAATTTTTAACTTCCGTGGCAACGCACGAGCACATACCTAGTGATATAATATATCACTTACTAATATGAGGCTTCAGTTTGTGCACTAATGCGTATTGGGCTTATCCCGAATTTTTTAAATATGGAATAAATAGAGGGTAAATCCGGGAAAAAAACAGGATCTAAAAAACGGACGGAATAGACACTATCTCGTTTCCATCCTGTTTTTAGATTTTTTTTTCCGCAAATACAAAACAGACGAATCAAATATGGAAAACGGGACGAGTCAAGACATGATTTTTTTTCCGTTCGTTTTTAATCCTATTTGTGGTTTGGTAAGCTCCGCTCTCGCCCGCCAGGCGAGCCAGAAAACGAAAGCAATGAAGAGGCATCCGGACTGGTTGTGGGCCTGGCCAACTATTGGATGGGCGCGGAAAATAGTGGAGTAAGTAATTACCTATGCTATGCACTTTAAATTCGTATATTGTTTGAAAAAAAAAGCAGGAACCAGACAAGCTGTCAAAGATGATCATACGTGTACAAACTAGCTAGAATAGAAACTGATTACGAATTGTGCAAACTGCAACAGGCTAGAGTTCAAACGATGCCTATCTATCTCGTGCCGACGAGATTGTTTGTCTACGTGGGCTGAAAGCAACAAACAGGCTGCTAGAGTAGAGTAGTCATCAGCCTGCATCGGGTGGATCAGATATCCGGGTCATCAGCCTGATCGATCTCTCGGAGCTCCAGGCATCACCTAGAATGGATCCACTTGGTCAGTTTACCATCTACGCACGGCATATGGATGACGATTTATTGGCTTCAAGCGCGGGGGGCGGCCGTTTGGTCGGCCACCCAGCGGCCATGTTATTGCAGCTACTGCTGAGACGTACACGTACCTGAGGATACACCCACGTATACACTTCGCTGTACACCCTTACCCTGTACAGCAGGTGATTTTCAGAGCCCATTTTAGGCCGCATGAACCTTCCTTACCATCTCATACGTACACGCATACTACGGTTTTTATTTATATTCAAATATAGAGTATAAACTCTCTCCACCAATACCCGCTATATGCTCCTCTCCGCTATATTTAGCGTACCATCTCATTTTTTTTCTCTCTCCAACAGCGCACTGACGATTCCTAGAGATGATTTGAGTTTTCAAACTAGCCCTAAAATCGGGTTAGTTGTGTCTTAAGTGATTACCTCTAAAAAGGAAATAAAATATTATTCTGAGATTTTGTAATAAATATTTGAACTCCTAAATAATCCTGAGCAAAAACTTTGTCGTCAGAAATTGCAGATCTCCTTGACCACTTTAGCTATTTATATTTGCAACAAAATTTACCTTTCTCTTCAACTACGTATTATTAAAAGTTATACTATATGCTCAGTCAGTTCGTCTTTGAAAGTTGGTTTCCAAAGACAGTCCTTGGCGTTAAGCCCGCCTACAGATAACTTCTGTCGGCTTTTAAAGATAAACAAAAAAATTTCAAAACCCACTACTACAGTACTACCTAAATAGTAATTTATAGAGACGGCCGATAAGTCTTTAAAAGGACCGTAGGTTCAGGCGCATCTATCTGTTTATTTCTACAAATTAGGCACTTGTTCAATTGGTCAGGCACCTCTATATATTTATCTCTATAAATCAGGCGGTTGTTCAGTTGTTTATAAAAGCTATTTTGTAGGGAATGCTCGAAATTTAAGCCACCCCATACAGCATATAGGATAAATGGAAGGATAAAGATACGTATATACAACAACTGGTCGGTTGCCCTTCGTGACGGCTTATAACAATCCCATGTAAATTATCAAAAAAAAATTAAGATTTTTATTGATTGTTGAAACAGAAATAGGGTCAAACATTTTCCTAAATGATTTTGGTGGTTGAAATGCCCCACACAAATAATTAGATTAACTAGTTTGCTCTAGATTATATATTCTACAGGTGTCAAAGGTTTAACACAAACCAATAAAAAGATCTAAGTTAGGGTTCAAAAGAAAGGAGCAAAAGAAACCGAAGTGAACCCTGGTCTGGCGCACCGGACAGTGTCCGGTGCACCAGGGTGGATCGATTTCAAACTCTTCACCTTCGGGTTTCTGAGGCCGCGCTCCGCTATAATTCACCGGACTGTCTGGTGGGTCACCGGACTGTCCAGTGTGACAGCAGAGCAACGGCTCCCAAGCGCAACGGTCGACTCCAACGGTCGTCTGCAACGTGAATAGTGCGCGGACAATTCGTGCAGAGTCAGAGCAGCGCCAGAAGGCGCACCGGACAGTGAACAGTGACTGTCCGGTGCGGCACCGGACCGTCCGGTGGCCCAGGCTGTCAGAGCTCCAACGATCCAAACCGTTAGAACCCTAACAGTTGGGTGACGTGCCTAGCGCACCGGACAGTGTCCGGTGGCGCACCGGACTGTTCGGTGCGCCCATCGACAGTAGCCCTCCCCAACGGCTGTTTTGGTGGTTGAGACTATAAATGCCCCCATCCACCACTATTTAAGGCATCCATGTTTCCAGCATATTGCATTCAACACAAGAGCTCTAGACTTCACTCCAAGACACAAACAAGAGATCAAATCCTCTCCAAAGTCCAAAACCACTCCAAACACTTAGTGACTTGTGTGAGAGAGATTTTCGTGTTCATTTGAGTTCTTGTCGCTTGGATCGCTTTCTACTTCCTCCATTCTTGTTCTCAAGTCACTTGTAATCAAAGCAAGAGACACTAAGTTGTGGTGGTCCTTGTAGGGGTCTAAGTGACCCGGTTTGATTAAGGAGAAAAAGCTCACTCGATCTAGGTGACCGTTTGAGAGAGAGAGAAAGGGTTGAAAGAGACCCGGTCTTTGTGACCACTTCAACGGGACTAGGTTGCAAGAACCAAACCTCGGTAAAACAAATCACTGTGTCACTCGCTTTATTTATTGGTTGATTTGTTTTCGCCCTCTCTTTCGGACTCGGGATTATTTATAACGCTAACCCCGGCTTGTAGTTGTGCTTAAAGTTTGTAAATTTCAGTTTCCGCCTATTCACCCCCCCTCTAGGTGACTTCCAATTGTCTCTGCTCTCCGTATAATATTTTTTGATTTAGCTAACTGATGTTATTATTTACTCCATTCAATATGTCTTGGTACAACACGACCAATGAAGTGAGCAATTAGAAGAGAGTTCACAACGACTGATTGAACGAACAGAGATTATAAAATGACATAATTTGTAACGCTCTGAATTTGGGGGTAGAATTTTTTCTTCTTTTCTCTCACCAAATTCGGGCGTTACTCTCTTTTCTCTTCCCGTTTCCCCTCTTTTTTCCCAATTTCAAACCAGTATGGTGACAGGTGTCCGTGTCGTGTATGAACAAAACCTAAGTGTCATGGGTGTTGCATCATGCCGAAGCACACTTCTTTGTCTAATGTCGCGTGTTCGTCTCGTTCCGTTTCGGATTTCGGTTGGCGATTGATTTCCTTTAATGGTCGTGCGTGTCGTGGGTTTCGATCCGCGAAGTGGCCCAGCCCAACCCAGTCTAGCCCAGCCCGGTCCGGCCCAGTCCGGCCCGCGCGCCCCCGGTGCCCCACCCCCCCTACCCATGCGCCCCCTCCTCCTCTCCCTCTCTCATTTGGATTTCCCGCGCAGCAACCTCCCTCTCCCTCTCCCACCTCTCTCTCTCCCAGTGGTGCCCTAGGGATCGGAGACGGCGATCACCGGAATTTGGACCCCAAGGTGAGCTCCCCTCCCCTCCCTTCTCCTCTCTCTCTCCCTCTCTCCCTCTCCCTCCTCTTCTCTCCTCCTGCGCGCGCGCGTCCCTGCGCGGCGCCACGGCCCTGCTCCCCTGCGGCGCGGCGGCTCGCCCCTCCCCTCCCTGGCGCGGCGCGCCCCCGTCCCGGCCCCCTGCGCGGCCCCCGGCGCGGTGGACCCGGCCCCAGCGCGGCCTCCTCGGCCCCCGGCGCGGCGTCCCGGCCCCTCGGCGCGGTCCCCTGCCCCCGGCGCGGCCCCTGCCCCGGCGCGCAGCCCCCTGCGCGCAGCCTTCGGCCCCTGCGCGAGGCGTCCCGGCCCCGACATGACTCGCGTGGCCTCGTTTACCCCCCTAACGCGTTCCCGCGTGCGCAAACCCAGGCGCGCAGTGATTATTTTTGGGTTTGTAGTTAATTTCAAACTCCGTAAGTTAGCGTGTTGTGTCGCGCGCTTCGTCGCGCGACGAATTTGTCTAATTTCAGATCCTATTAATGTGCTTCGTCGCGCGACGATCCATTTTAATTTCAGGTTGTTTAATGTGTGACGTCGCGCGTGTAGTCACGCGATGTTCCACTTTAAACTCAGTTCAATTGACGTATGCCGTCGTGCGTTTCGTCGCGCGAAGCTTAACGTCTCTTTATAATTAATGCAAGTGTCTCGTTGTGCGCTCGGTCGCGCGACGAGTCGTTGATTTCTTAATTCAATTTAAAGTGTTATGTCGCGCGTCTCGCCGCGCGACAATCCTTTTAATTTATCTTCAACCGCTTACAATGATTAGACATGAAACATGACTTTACTTTATGCTAAATGTAGTGTCCACATTAATGCCCTTTAATTGAACGAGTGGTTTAATTTATAATAATGTAACGTGATCGTTTCTCGACTGTCTTTTCCTCTTTCTCTCTTAACCGTAATTGCGAGCCCGCGTGAAACGTCTGTTTATTTATTGCATCCTATTGTATGGTGTACTGTTCTTTTGTATTAAATGTGTGGATGTATGTATGTTTGCGCTCGCATAGAGAACGATCCGGTTGAGGATTCCGAAGAACTCGCAGGAGAAGCCCTTGAGCAGCAGTCGGTTGGTGGAGGCAAGTGTCCCTTGACCTATCTCTGTCCTATACATTCTTTAATTCACCTCCCGCATTTCACAGTTATACCTAAGGATTGGCTAGCTTTTGTTATACATGTCCTTGTTTACCTATCTGGGTTGGATTATTATTGTTTAGCTTTATGCTATTGCTCAACTCTAATCAATGAACATGATGAGAATTATCAATGATACACTGTTTTCCCTTCTTTTTTTATGATGTTATACTTGTGGTCTTCCAGGGGCTCAAGCGGTTTCTCGAGTGCCTCTCCGTAAGGACCTGTTCGTTGGATGACCGCCCGGGAAAACAGTGCAACCATGAGGGTGGAATGGGGTGCCCTTAGCTGAATAATTAGAGGATCCGGGGTGTAGTTCGCTTAGCCGTTGTGCCGTCAATGGGGCTCGGTGTATGCGGCTCGCTATGCCAAGCTTGGGTTCGCCCCTTGGGGAGGGGTGCGGTGCATTTAGGAAACCTAACGGGCGGCTACAGCCTCGGGGAATCTTTGTAAAGGCTAGGTAGTGATGCCCTGCTGGGCCACCTAGGTAGTGGTCAATGGGGAGTAGCTCTCTCCGGGCAGAAAGGGAATCACGGCTTGTGGGTAAAGTGCACAACCTCTGCAGAGTGTTATGAAACTGATATATCAGTCGTGCTCGTGGTTATGAGCGGCCAAGGGAGCTCCAGTGATTAGTGGTACTTGATCAGAGATGTTCGGTTTGTAGGTGGCAATGAGATTGATGGTTCTTGGTTTTGACTCTGGTAATGGTAAGTGGTACTCTTTCCGTTTGGAAAGGAGTATGTTTGGGTTAATAACGTGGGTTAATTAAAACTTGCCTTTCTCTACTAGTAATAATAATCTGACCAACTAAAAGCAACTGCTTGACTTACCCCCCACATAAAGCTAGTCCACTACAGCCAAACAGGATACTTGCTGAGTATGTTGATGTGTACTCACCCTTGCTCTACACACCAAACCCCCCCCCATCCCCAGGTTGTCAGCATTGCAACCACTGCTCAGGAGAAGATGAAGCCGTGGAAGGAGACTTCCAGGAGTTCCAAGATTACAATGAGTTCTAGGCGTGGGTTAGCGGCAAACCCCCAGTCGGCTGCCTGTGAAGGCCGCGTTTATCTACGTTTCTTTTCCGCACTTTGATTTGTTGTAAAGACTATGTGGATGTCTCAGACATATGATGTAATCGACTATTACTTCCCTTTTTAATACTATCTGAGCACTGTGTGATGATGTCCATGTTATGTAACTGTTGTGTACATGAATTGCTGATCCTGGCACGTACATGGTTCGCATTCGGTTTGCCTTCTAAAACCGGGTGTGACATGGGTGGTCGTTCTAAGGATTATAGACCTATGTCCCTGCCTTGACTTTGGTATCCCTTCAAAAGTTGGTTATATCGACCAAACCTATGTTCTACTATATATTATACCTTGCTGAAAATTGTGTTTTATTCTAATCCTTCATTTATTTCTGGTCTATTACTTGCTGGTCATACTAGTTTTGTTCTCACTCTTTTGCTTGCGGTGTCTTTTGTAGATGGCTCGTCTTAGACACACCGCACGAAAGTCTGTCATCCCCTTCTTACCCTCTCGTCTCGCGGAGCGTCCACTTCGCCGTCCCGTGGCCGGTCAGTCCAACCACTTGGAGAGGCTGCACCACCGCCTGCACGAGGAGCAGGAGCGTCAACGACAGGAGCAGGAGCATCATGGCTCTTCTTTCTCGCTTCAGCAGGAGATAGAGTCTGTGAGGAGCTGCTCCACTGTGCTCCCCCTGGAGGCACCCCCTACACCACCGCAGGACGCCCCAGCCCCTAGAGTAGCTGCTGGAGGAGACCCAGACGACGGAGGTGGCGACGATAGCTCGAGCCACGACACCGACTTTTCTGCTGACCAGGAGCCAGAAGGATGGGTTGCTCGACCCATCACTCGCGACGCTGCTCGCGGGTGTCACTTCCACGATGCGCTCGACACTCTGCTACGTCGGGCACTTGACCGACGTACTTGGTCTATCATGTATCGCTGTGTGGTCTTCCAGCACAGTCGCGGGGTCTACCCGGACCGCTGGGAGGCGACCTGTTTGGTGCGCCGTCCGGAGAACAGTCTCTGGGGTGCTGAAATCTGCTCAGAGCACTATTCCATCTCTGAGCGGGACTCAGCTGAGGCGGCCATGCAAGATGCCGCACGGTGTGCGCTTTCGCACTACTGCTCAGTTTTCGGTAGGGTAGCCGATGGTCTCAACCTAAAGTATTACCCCGGGCGTCCATCTGGCAGCACAGGAGGCGTGATTGTTTCACCTGTCGGTGAGGACAATCCTAGGTTGAGCAGCACAGTAAACCTAGCCGACGTGCTAAACACGGAGCTGGACCATGCGCTAGACGAGCTGAGTAGGGCTCGTGCTGAGATCGCCCTGCTGCGGGCTGAGCGAGCGGAGCGTCGTCACCTGGACGATGGTTCCCCCGCTCCCATCGGAACTCAGCACCCATACCGCTCACCTCGGTGTGGACACCAATCTTATGGCGACCCCGACTGCAAGACCAAGATGAATCTAGAACCATAGATCGTCAGGGTCGGATCTTGTAATTAATACGAAATATATACGTAGAAGCTACAGTCTTAGCGTTAATCTCGCTTTTAGTTAGTCTTAGTTAGACAGGGTAGTTTGCTATATCCTGTGCATTTATGTTTGATTTGGATCTTTGTAATGACTGTCACCAGAATGTGGGTATCCCCTGCATTTTGGTTTACCTGTTATATGTTAAAGGAGTTAGCTATTTAGTTGGGAAGCCTTTTATTCCACTTTCCTCTTTATCTGAGAAGCTGTGTGGTCTGTGTTTTAGATCAGTGAAGATGCTCATCTGTTCAGTGTTGTTGAAGAATTCTATACCCTTTTCTTATGCTGCAAGATTTGCAAGATCAGTTCTGATGTGTGGTTGCATTCTGCAGATGTCAGAAAACAGGCACAGAGGAGGAAGGCGTGCTCAGCAGGAGCGGCCAGCTCAGTAGGATGAGGCACCCCAGCAACAACAGTTGTCGCCCCCGCCCCCGATGTCCATCGAGCAGATGTTCCTGATGCAGACTCAGGCAGTTCAAGCCATTGGTCAGACTCTGGCCGCCATTCAGGAGCAGCAGCAGCAACAATAGCTACCACCTCAGCCTCAGATGCCTCAGATGCCCAGGGACAAGCGTGCTGAATTCATGAGAGGTCATCCCCCAACGTTCGCTCACTCTTCTGACCCCATGGATGCTGAAGACTAGCTGCGTACTGTGGAGCGAGAGTTGCATACCGCTCAGTGTGATGACAGAGAGAAAGTTCTGTATGGTCCCCGTCTGTTGAGAGGAGCAGCCCAGTCATGGTGAGAGTCTTATCTCGCCACCCATGCCAACCCCGACACCATCACCTGGGAAGAATTCAGAGGTAGCTTCCGTCAGTACCATGTTCCTGCAGGTCTGATGACAGTGAAGAAGGAGGAGTTCCTAGCCCTCAAGCAAGGGTCATCGTCTGTCAGTGAGTACCGGGACAGGTTTCTGCAGTTGTCTTGTTATGCTCCTGAAGATGTCAACACCGACGCCAAACGACAGTACCGTTTCCTAAGAGGCTTGGTTGACCCTCTGCAGTATCAGCTGATGAATCATACCTTCCCGACATTCCAGCACCTGATTGACAGAGCAATCATGACAGAGAGGAAGCGCAAAGAGATGGAGGATCGCAAGTGCAAGATCAGTGGACCCCAGCCTAGAAGCAGCAATCGTCCTCGTTTCTCAGGCAATCAACCTCAGCAGTTCAGGCAGAACCAGCGTCCACCTCAGCAGCAGCAGCAGTTTCAAAGGCAGTATCCTCAGCATCAGCATCAGAATCGCTAGAATAATCAGCCAGGAGGAGGTCAGTTCCAGAGGCAGAATCAACAGGCACCTCGTCTTCCTGCCCCAGCAAACCAGCAGAACAGTCAGGCAGCACCAGCTCAGGTTGGAAATAGAGCATGTTTCCACTGTGGAGAGCAAGGCCACTAGGTGATGCAATGTCCGAAGAAGGCAGCCCAGCAGCAGTCAGGCCCCAATGCCCCAGCGAAGCAGAATGTGTCTCAGCCTGGAGCAGGCAACCGCTCTCAGCCGCGCTATAATCATGGGAGACTGAACCACTTGGAGGTTGAAGCAGTTTAGGAGACCCCGACATGATAGTAGGTATGTTCCCAGTCGACTCCCATATTGCAGAAGTGTTATTTGATACTGGAGCAACACATTCATTCATTACTGCATCATGGGTAGAGGCACATAATCTTCCAATTACTACCATGTCACCCCCCATTCAAATTGACTTAGCTGGTGGTAGAATTCGAGCCGATAGCATTTGTTTGAATGTAAGTGTGGAAATAAGGGGATAGCGTTTCCCGCTAACCTCATAGTAATGGGTACTCAGGGAATAGATGTCATCCTAGGGATGAATTGGCTAGATAAGTATCAGGCAGTTATCGGTTGTGATAAGAGGACAATCAAGTTGGTGTTCCCACTAGGAGAGGAAGTGGTGACCGAGTTAGTCCCGCCTGAACCAAAGAAAGGAAGTTGTTATCAGATGGCTGTCGATAGCAGTGAAGCAGACCCAATTGAGAGTATCAAGGTTGTGTCCGAGTTTCTAGATGTGTTTCCAAAGGACCTACCGGGTATGCCACCAGAGCAGAAAGTTGAATTTGCCATAGAGCTTCTTCCTGTAACCGCCCCCATCTTTAAGGGAGCTTACAGGATATCTGGACCAGAGTTGGTTGAACTTAAGAAGCAGATCGATGAGTTGTTAGAGAAAGGTTACATCCGGCCAAGCACCTCGCCTTGGGCCGCCCCTGTCTTATTTGTGGAAAATAAAGATGGCACCAAAAGGATGTGTATCGATTATCGAGCTCTGAATGAGGTCACCATCAAGAACAAGTACCCCTTGCCCAGAATAGAAGACTTGTTCGACCAGTTGAGAGGAGCCAGCGTGTTCTCAAAGATAGATATGAGGTCAGGTTATCATCAGCTCAGGATCCGACCTTCAGATATTCCGAAGACGGCATTCATTACTAAGTATGGGTTGTATGAGTTCACGGTGATGTCTTTCGGTCTAACAAATGCACCAGCCTTCTTCATGAATCTGATGAACAGTGTATTCATGGACTATCTTGACAAGTTTGTGGTGGTATTTATTGATGACATTCTGATATATTCACAAAGCGAAGAAGAGCATGCATATCATTTGAGGATGGTATTGCAGAGATTGCGAGAGCACCAGTTATATGCAAAGTTGAGCAAGTGTGAGTTCTGGATCAGTGAAGTTCTATTCTTGGGTCACATAATCAACAAAGAAGGATTGGCGGTGGATCCGAACAAAGTGGCAGACATTCTGAACTGGAAAGCGCCAACAGATGCCCGAGGAATCAAGAGCTTCATTGGAATGGCCGGATATTATCAGCGATTCATTGAAGGGTTTTCGAAGATTGCGAAACCAATGACAGCTTTGCTAGGCAACAAGGTTGAGTTCAAGTGGACCCAGAAATGTCAAGAGGCCTTCGAAGCGCTGGAAGAGAAGTTGACTACAGCGCCTATCTTAGTCTTGCCCGATGTGCACAAGCCCTTCTCGGTGTATTGTGATGCTTGTTACACCGGTTTGGGATGCGTGTTGATGCAAGAGGGAAGAGTTGTGACTTACTCGTCCCGACAGCTAAAGGTTCGAGAAGAATTACCCAATCCATGATCTAGAGTTGGCAGCAGTGGTTCACGCACTGAAGACATGGAGGCACTATCTGTATGGACAGAAATGTGATGTCTACACAGACCACAAGAGTTTGAAGTACATATTCACTCAGTCAGAGCTGAATATGAGGCAGCGAAGATGGTTAGAGTTGATCAAAGACTACGAATTGGAGATTCATTACCATCTAGGCAAAGCGAACGTAGTGGCAGATGCTTTGAGCAGGAAGAGTCAAGTCAATCTGATGGTCGCTCGTCCGATGCCTTATGAGTTGGCCAAAGAGTTTGACAGGTTGAGTCTCGGATTTCTGAATAATTCGCGAGGAGTCACAACTGAGTTGGAACCTACCTTGGAGCGGGAAATCAAAGAAGCACAGAAGAATGATGAGAAGATCAGTGAGATCCGGTGACTGATTCTAGATGGTAGAGGCAAAGATTTTAGGGGAGATGCAGAAGGTGTGATATGGTTCAAAGACCGCTTGTGTGTTCCCAATGTCCAATCTATTCGGGAGTTGATCCTCAAGGAAGCTCATGAGACAGCCTATTCGATTCACCCTGGTAGTGAGAAGATGTATCAGGATCTGAAGAAGAAATTCTGGTGGTACGAAATGAAGAGGGAAATCACAGAGTATGTGGCTATGTGTGATAATTGTCGGCGGATCAAGGCAGAGCACAAGAGACCAGCTGGATTGTTGCAACCATTGCAAATCCCTCAGTGGAAATGGGATGAAATCGGCATGGATTTCATAGTCGGATTGCCTCGCACTCGAGCCGGCTACGATTCCATTTGGGTAGTGGTGGATCACTTAACCAAGTCAGCCCACTTCATACCTGTCAAGACCAACTACAGCATTGTAGTATTGGCAGAGTTGTACATGTCTCGGATCGTTTGTCTTCATGGTGTGCCAAAGAAGATAGTGTCAGACAGAGGAACGCAGTTCACCTCTCATTTCTGGCAGCAGTTGCATGAAGCCTTGGGCACACATCTGAATTTCAGTTCAGCCTATCATCCGCAAATAGACGGTCAGACCGAAAGGACCAATCAAATCTTCGAAGACATGTTGAGAGCCTGTGCGTTGCAAGATCAGTCCGGATGGGACAAGAAGTTGCCTTATGCAGAATTCTCCTATAACAACAGTTACCAGGCCAGCTTGAAGATGTCACCATTTCAGGCGCTTTATGGAAGGAGCTGTAGAACTCCGTTGCAATGGGATCAGCCTGGAGAAAAGCAAGTGTTCAGGCCAGACATTCTGCTTGAAGCTGAAGAGAACATCAAGATGGTCCGAGAAAATTTGAAGATAGCGCAATCGAGGCAGCGAAGCTATGCAGACACCAGAAGAAGAGATTTGAGTTTTGAGGTTGGAGACTTCATCTATCTGAAAGTGTCACCGATCAGAGGAGTCAGAAGATTCGGAGTCAAAGGCAAGCTAGCACCCCGCTACATTGGTCTGTATCAGATTCTCGCAAGGCGTGGAGAAGTGGCCTATCAACTCAGTCTGCCAGAAAATTTGTCTGATGTGCATGATGTCTTTCATGTGTCTCAATTGAAGAAGTGTTTGCGTGTGCCAGAAGAGCAGTTGCCAGTGGAAGGTCTGGAAGTCCAGGAGGACTTGACCTACACGGAGAAACCAGCGCAAATCCTTGAGACTGCAGATAGAGTCACCCGAAGGAAGACCATCAGAATGTGCAAAGTCAGATGGAATCATCACTCTGAGGAAGAAGCAACCTGGGAGCGTGAAGATGATCTGATGGCTAAATACCCTGAGCTCTTTGCTAGCCAAACCTGAATCTCGAGGGCGAGATTCTTTTAAAGGGGATAGGTTTGTAACGCCCTGAATTTGGGGGTAGAATTTTTTCTTCTTTTCTCTCACCAAATTCGGGCGTTACTCTCTTTTCTCTTCCCGTTTTGCCTCTTTTTTTCTCAATTTCAAACCAGTATGGTGACAGGTGTCTGTGTCGTGTATGAACAAAACCTAAGTGTCATGGGTGTTGCAACATGCCGAAGCGCACTTCTTTGTCTGATGTCGCGTGTTCGTCTCGTTTCGTTTCGGATTTTGGTTGGCGATTGATTTCCTTTAATGGTCGTGCGTGTCGTGGGTTTCGATCCGCGAAGTGGCCCGACCCAACCCAGTCCAGCCCAGCCCGGCCCGGTCCGGCCCAGTCCGGCCCGCGCGCCCCCGACGCCCCACCCCGCCCCCCCTCCCCATGCGCCCCCTCCTCCTCTCCCTCTCTCATTTGGATTTCCCGCGCAGCAACCAGCCTCTCCCTCTCCCACCTCTCTCTCCCCGTGGTGCCCTAGGGATTGGAGATGGCGATCACCGGAATTTGGACCCCGAGGTGAGCTCCCCTCCCCTCCCTTCTCCTCTCTCTCTCCCTCTCCCTCCTCTTCTCTCCCCCTGTGCGCGCCCCTCTTGTTTCCCCTGCGCGCGCGCGTCCCTGCGCGGCGGCGCGCCCCTGCTCCCCCGTGGCGCGGCGGCCCGCCCCTCCCCTCCCCGGCGCGGCGCGCCCCCGTCCCGGCCCCCTGCGCGGCGGCGCGGCGGCCCGCCCCTCCCCTTCCCTCGCGGCGGCCTGGCCCCGGCGCGACGTCCGGCCCCCGGCGCGGCCTCCCCGGCCCCCGGCGCGGCGGACCCGGACTCGGCGCGGCATCCGGCCCCCAGCGCGGCGTCCCGACCCCTCGGTGCGGTCCCCTGCCCCCTGCGCGCGGCCTCGGCCCCCTGCGCGCGGCCTTCGGCCCCTACACGCGGCGTCCCAGCCCCGGCGCGACTCGCGTGGCCTCGTTTACCCCCCTAACGTGTTCCCGCGTGCGCAAACCCACGCGCGCGGTGATTATTTTTGGGTTTGTAGTTAATTTCAAACTCCGTAAGTTAGCGTGCTGCATCGCGCGCTTCATCGCGCGACGAATTTGTCTAATTTCATATCCTATTAATGTGCTGCGTCGCGCGCTTCGTCGCGCGACGATCCATTTTAATTTCAGGTTGTTTTCACACGTGTAGTCACGCGACGTTCCACTTTAAACTCAGTTCAGTTGACGTATGCCATCGTGTGTTTCATCGTGCGAAGCTTAACGTCTCTTTATAATTAATGCAAGTGTCTCGTTGTGCGCTCGGTCGCGCGACGAGTCGTTGATTTCTTAATTCAATTTAAAGTGTTATGTCGCGCGTCTCGCCGCGCGACAATCCTTTTAATTTATCTTCAACCGCATACAATGATTAGACATGAGACATGACTTTACTTTATGCTAAACGTAGTGTCCACATTAATGCCCTTCAATTGAACGAGTGGTTTAATTTATAATAATGTAACATGATCGTTTCTCGACTGTCTTTTCCTCTTTTTCTCTTAACCGTAATTGCGAGCCCGCGTGAAACGTCTGTTTATTTATTGCATCCTATTGTATGGTGTACTGTTCTTTTGTATTAAATGTGTGGATGTATGTATGTTTGCGCTCGCATAGAGAACGATCCGGTTGAGGAGCCCGAAGAACTCGCAGGAGAAGCCCCTGAGCAGCAGTCGGCTGGTGGAGGCAAGTGTCCCTTGACCTATCTCTGTCCTATACATTCTTTAATTCACCTCCCGCATTTCACACTTATACCTAAGGATTGACTAGCTTTTGTTATTCATGTCCTTGTTTACCTATCTGGGTTGGATTATTATTGTTTAGCTTTGTGCTATTGCTCAACTCTAATCAATGAACATGATGAGAATTATCAATGATACGCTGTTTTCCCTTATTTTTTTATGATGTTATACTTGTGGTCTTCCAGGGGGCTCGAGCGGTTTCTTGAGTGCCTCTCCGTAAGGACCTGTTCGTTGGATGACCGCCCGGGAAAACAGTGCAACCATGAGGGTGGAATGGGGTGCCCTTAGCTAAATAATTAGAGGATCCGGGGTGTAGTTCGCTTAGTCGTTGTGCCGTCAATGGGGCTCGGTGTATGCGGCTCGCTCTGCCAAGCTTGGGTTCGCCCCTTGGGGAGGGGTGCGGTGCATTTAGGAAACCTAACGGGCGGCTACAGCCTCGGGGAATTGTTGGGGCGAAGGCGAAGACGCCACCCTTCGCTCGAGGCCTTCGTCGTAGTCGCTGGTCCAACGGAGACAAGACAACGGGCAGGGACACCCTTCGCCCCATACGACATCGGACGAAGACCTGTGACGAGGTCATCCCACCGTGCGGCCTCGTCCAGCATGGAGGCCCACGTGCGACCTGGCCCATTGTAACGGGCCCTGCGTGGCCGCTGCGTGTTATGGGCCTAATTTGTAAAGGCATCCCTGTAACTACAGTCTGTAACCCCGCTTTATGGGAATATTCTGGGAATAACCTAGGTGTCTGAGGGCACATGCGTCCTTAACACAGGACACTGGGCACTCAGATACCTATAAATACCCCCGCACAGTGCCCTTGAGAGGCTAGATTAACAGAGCTATTGCCATCTTGCGCGAGAACCCTGTTAACGTCACTACTCACCCCCGTTGGATCCCCTTGCAGCAGAGAGCAAGTTCCAACATTTGGCGCCCACCGTTCGTGCTACGAAAAATCCACCCGCGATGGCACCCAAGAAAGCTAACTCGAAGGCTGACGAGGCTGCGAAGGCAGCACTGCTTGCAGCAAAAAAGGGCAAGGCCCTCGCCCTCACCCACTCCACCCACCAAGAGGCTACTGAAGACGACGTTCTCCGCACCAACGAAGACGACACTCTCCGCACCTGCGGCCCTGAAGGACAATCGCAGCTTCCCCCAGGCTTCACCCCACCGGAGGGCGTGGACCTCACCGAGGACGGTGAAGTCCTCGGCGTCTCAGCGGAAGAACAGCTACAGCTGCGCGCCCTGCGCCTCAAGAACCCCAATCTCCAGAGGCAAAAGGAGATACTGGAGGCCAAGCGCCAGCACATGTCCGCACTAGCCAAGGTGCGGCAAATGATACACGACGAAGAGCAGAAGGCCCAGGACCTCGAGCGGGAGATCGCGCTGATGCAGCGCGAAGGCCACCTCGGCCTGCAGCACGGGCCACCCCTGCAACAGCGCGCACAACTGGAAGACCCGCGCTTCCCACACGCCGCGCCATTTCAAGGGGTCAACTACCTCGACGAGCGAAGTCCCCTGGCGCCACATCTGCAAGTGATGCCTTGGCCCGCCAACTTCCGGGCAGGGACCTATCCCAAGTACAACGGCAGCACTGACCCAGCACAATACATAATGAGTTATCAGGTCACCGTTGCATCTTCCGGAGGGGACGACGCCACGATGGCCAAGTCTTTCATCATCGCCCTCGAAGGCCCAGCTCTCACCTGGTTCACCAGGTTGCCTCCGCTGTCCATTGATTCCTAGAGAAGCCTCCGGGACAAGTTCCTGCTCAACTTCCAAGGGTACCGCCCAGACACCGACGCCTTGGCCGAACTCTCACTCTGCAAGCAGCTGGAAAAGGAGACTATGCGGGAGTATTACCGCAAATTTCTAACACTCAAGTCACAGCTGCCCTCAGTCGATGACCAGATCGCCATCCACTACGCCATCAGTGGCCTTCGCGCCGGCGTCCTCTATAGCCACTGCATCAGAGATCCGCCCAAGAACCTCCAGGAATTATATCAGCTATTTGAAAAATACGCCAAATCCGAAGAGCTCCACCAGCGCAAGGTTGAGTCTCAAAGGAAGCCCAAAGATGCTCCACAGTCCAGCCGCACGTGGACGAGGACTCCGCAGCAAGACTCCGGTTGAGACGGCCGCAATCAACAGCAAGTGCACAATATCACTAACCAGCACCCCGCTGCTGACGCCCCTCGCCGCCAGGAATATCCCCCCCAGGGCCGCGGAAATGGAACTCGTGGTAGGGGTCGGGGGCGGACGCAGCCGCCGCGCCGATTCTACTGTCTCTTCCATGGCGAGGACTGCGCCCACCAAACCAGAGACTGCCCAGAGACGAAAGCCACCGAAGACAGGATGGCACGGGTGCAGCCAGCCGACAACCCTAGAGTTGTCGCGCACACTTACCAGCAACCCCCTCCACCATATATCCACGCCCCTGCCCCGCATCCACCGCACCACGCTTTCCAACACCATCAGGAAGTACAAATCGTACCTCCCCCACCCCACCTCCACACCAGCAACATCAAAACATCCCCCACGCCCCAAAGCAGGAAGACTTCGCCGATCAGCCGTATCGCGGAGTCATTCACATGATCACTGGGGGGTCCAGCACCGACTTCGACACAAAGCGGCAGAAGCGGGACCACTACCGCAGCATCAACCACGTCGCCATTACTGGCCCAGTCGTGCAGACAAAGTGGTCCCACGTACCGCTAACCTTCGACGCACGAGACGTCGACCTGCGCAGCGCCCCCCACATCAACGCCATGGTTATCAACTGCAGCGTGGCAGGCTGGGACCTGCACAAAGTCCTAGTCGACAATGGCAGACAGGCGGACATCATTTTCCTCCATGCCTTCGACCGCATGGGCATAAGCCACAGCCTGCTCAAGCCTTCGGACAACCCGTTGTATGGCTTCGGCGGCAAGGGCACTTTTCCTGTCGGCAAAATAGAGCTGCCTCTCTCCTTCGGTGTAGCACCCAATGCCCGAAGTGAGCAAGTGACCTTTGATATTGTGGATATGGTATATTCGTACAACGCCATCATGGGCCGGGGCTCCATCAGCAAGTTTGAGGCAGCCATTCACGGACTGTACCTATGCATGAAGATACCAGGTCCGTTAGGCGCCATTGCGATCTACGGCAATCAACAGACTGCGCGCAACATAGAGCGGGACTTCGTCCCCGGACAAAGAAACGTGCACTGCCTCACGGCACAGCGCGAGGTCCTAGCGTCCGTCAGCCCAACCGACAAAAAGCACGACAAGGCACAGCTGCAGAGCAACGACGGGACCAAGACTGTTCCCCTCGACCAGGCCACGCCCAAGCAGACAGTCACTATCAGCGAAGACCTCACTTCGCATGAAGAGGAGAAACTCCTCTGCTGCCTGTCCAAGAACAAAGATGTCTTCGCCTGGTCAGCCCTCGACCTGGTCGGGGTCAGCCGATCCATAATCGAGCACAGCTTGGGAATCGACCCTTCGGTGAGGCCGAAAAAACAGCGGCTTCGCAAAATGTCCGACGAGAAGACAGAGGTTGCCAAGGCAGAGGTGCACCGCCTCCTGGAAGCCAAATTCATCGAGCCGGTGTCTTACCCCACGTGGCTCTCCAACGTTGTGATGGTGCAGAAAAAGAGCGGCAAGTGGCGAATTGTAACACCCTGAATTTGGGGTATAAAATTTCTTTGCTCATATTCACAAATTCAGGTGTTACTCCTCTCATCCCATCTCCCCCAATCGCTGTTTTTCTCTTTTTCTATAGAAGAAGAGTGGTTATTTTTAAACGCAATTATAATTTAATAGGTTAAACCCTAAGGGAAACAATGGTTGTTGCATCATGTTGGAGAACATTTATTTTGTTTGTTTGTTGTTTGATGAATGGTTTGCTTGATCTTTCAATTAATCATTTGTTTGTGCATAGAGTTAAACTGAAATAAATAGAAAAGAGAAAGGAAAAAGAAAGGGAAAGGAGAAAACAGATTTCAGCCCAGCCTCCCTCCCTGGCCCATTTCGGCCAGCCCACCCGCGCCCCCCTTCCCCCCGCTTTCTCCCCCGCTCGGTCCACAGCGCGCGGCCCAGCTCCTGGCCTTTTCTCCCCCCCGCGCCTGCACTCTTTCGCGGGTCCGCGCGCGCAGCCAGCTCCCAGCCTAGCGCGCCAGCAGCCGCTCGGCCCAGCTCGCAGCGCCGCCAGCCCACCCCGCGCGCGCGCGCAAGCTGCAGGCAAGCAGCCCACGCGCCTCCCCCCGCCTGCGCTTGGCCCACTGGCCAGCTCGCGCCCAAGTGCCAGCCCAGGCCACACGCTCCTGCGTGCGTTGCGCGCACGCAGCCGCTCGCCCGCGCGTCAGGAGCCGTGAACACTGTTTCTCTTCCCCAAAACGGTTCTGCGCATTTCTCTCGCCCACGACAGCTCCAAAACCGCCCTGCTCGCGCACCTCGCCCAGTTTTTCTCGCCCGCGTCGCTGCGATTTCGCCGATCCGCCGCCGGAGCCTCGCCTCGCCGAACCGCCGCCCGGAGCGCCGTCGACGCCGTGTGCTCGCTGCGCAGCGAGTCTCACCACCGCGCCCCGCTGCGGCCGTCGTCGTGCGCGCCGCCGAGGTGAGCTCGTCCTCCCCTCCTCTCTCCCTTTTTCCCCCCTGCACTGTGCCGTCGTCGGATTCGTGCGCGCAGCGCCTCGCGGTACGCCGCCGAGGCGAGCTCGCCCCCGTTCTCTCTCTTCCCCCGCCGTGTAAGTTCGTCGTGTCTCTGCAGTCCCTCGTCGGCGCCTAGCGCAGCGACAATCGCGGCACCTCCGGCCAGCTTCGCGACCAGCAGGCCCTGCGCGCGGCTGTTTCCCTGCCGTCGCGAATCGCAGCACGCAGCAAGCCGGTGCCCCGGCGTGCAGACCCCGCGCGCCCTCGCCTTGCTCCTTCGCGCAGCCACGTCGACGTAGCAGCAGCGTCCCCTCGCCGGTGAGCCTAGCCCCTGCGCGCCGTGGCCGAGTTGCTGCGCGCAGCACGCCCAGCCGCATTGTCGTTTAGCGCCGTAGCAGCCGTTCGCCGTCGAACCTCGCCCCTGCGCGTCGCAGCTGTGTTGCTGCGCGCTCGCCGCTGCCCAGCTCGCCCTGGCCGTTCGTCTACCCTCGTCGTGCCTCGTTACGGTCACCTAGCGCATTGCGTACTCGTCAGTCTCGCGTGCGCAATCTCGCACGTGATCACGGGTATCGCGCGCGCCGTCGTCATCGTTTGTAGACTCCTCGCGCTGTTCGCGCGTATCGAGCGCGCAGTTTGCGCGCAATAATTATTTACTTCGTTATAATCGTCCGTACGCGTTAGTCAATTAGTTCTCGTATTAATCACCGATTAATTGATAATTCTTTTGTTATCTAAAATATTCCACACAAGTAGTTTACGTCAACTAAATTGAACTTAGAAATATAACTTCCACGTTTAAACGTAATATAGGTTGTTCGTCGTCACGTCATTATTTAGCCGCGGTTTGTTAATTGTTTAATGTGTCGTGCGTCGCACAACGAGTGCGCGCGCTCGTATTTGCTTGCGCGCAGTGCGTCGACGGGACTCCGTCTACGTTCGCCTACCCTTCGTCTACCTCTAGACGACTCTCGTCTACCCCCGTCTAACCCCGTGCGCGTTCGTGTCGTTCGCCATCGCCCGCGCGTCGCGCAATAAATCGTCGCGTGCTGTCCGCGCGCGTTGTGCGTGCTGTTCACACGTGTCGTCGTGCGTTTTACGCACGCTAGTGACTCATCTCACCTAGAATAGCTTACGCTAATTAAATATATATTTAAGCAACGGTTATTCGAACAACGCACTAATCGGGACTAAATAGTAATTTTACTCGGCATGTGATTATTGTCTGTTAATATGATTAAACTGAATTAAATATTATAATTCATATTTGCTTAGTATACATGTGATATCCCTCGACCGTATCATCTGTCGTCTCGGTTCGGTTCTCGCGTAGTCGTAGATACGAATTCTTTCTCGCGTGCATATTTATTTGATCTATACTGTTGTATGGTGTACTGTTTTCTACCATTTCAAGAATGTTGGATGTATGTTTGCACTCGCGTAGATATCGGGCCGTTCGTGGAGTCTGAGGGAATTGCAGGAGAAGACCCTGAGCAGCAGCAGCTTGGTGAAGGCAAGTGTCCTCTGACCTATTATGTCCTATTCACTTATAATTCACTTTCCCGCAGTATTTAATTGAAATATAAGGATTGACTAGCTTTATACTTTACCTTATCCTTGATGACCTTTTGGGTGATTATGGTTAGTATTTTGCTATTGCCTTAACTTAATCAATGAACATGATGTGACTATTTATGATATGATACTGTTATCCTGATTATATTGTTGATCTTGTGATACTCTAGGGGGCTCAGGCTGTTTCCTGAGTACCTCTCCGTAAGGACCTGTTCGTTGAGAGACCACCCGGGATAACAGTGCAACCATGAGGGTGGAATGGGGTGCCCTTAGCTAATTAATTAGAGGAACTAGAAGTGTAGTTGCTTCGCCGTCGTGCCGTCAATGGGGTCCAGGCACAGTGCTTGCTCTGCCGAGGCTGGGTGCCGAGGTTCTTTCGTTTTGCTTTTTAGTCGCCCTCCTGCGGGGAGAGGTACTGTGTTTATCAAACTGGAGAAACCTAACGGGCAGCTATGACCTCTAGGGAATCTTTGTAAAGGCTTCGTAGTGAATCCCTGGCCATTCACCTTGGGAGTGAATAAGGGTCTTGCAAGCCCGGGCTAGAGAGGGAATCACGGCTCATGGGTAAAGTGTGCGACCTCTGCAGAGGGTAGTGAAACTGATACATGAGCCGTGCTCACGGTTAAGAGCAGCCTTGGGATCCTCTTTGATTAGGGATACAGATGGTTCGAGATACAAGGATTATGTTATGGTTTTGGTTCGACTATGATGATGATGTTCCTCGATGAGGAAATGGTTTACGGGTTGGTTAATGCTAAAATCTGGCTTCTACTAATGATAAATACCTGACCAACTAAAAGCAACTGCTTGAGCCTAACCCCACATAAAGCTAGTCCACTTCAGCCAAACGGGACATTTGCTGAGTACGTTGATGTGTACTCATCCTTGCTTTACCACCAAACACCAGGTTGTCCACATTGCAACCACTGCTCAGGAGAAGACGAAGTCGTGGAAGGAGACTTCCAGGAGTTCCAAGACTACGACGAATTCTAGGTGTGGGTTGGCGGCAACCCCCAGTCAGCTGCCTGTGGAGGCCTTATCTTTACTGCGTTTCGCTAGCACTTTGATTTAACTGTTAAGTTGATGACTATGTGGATGTCTATGACCCTGTGATGTAATAAGTTAATACCCTTTTATGTTATTATTCGAGCACTGTGCGATGATGTTCATTTATGTAATCGCTGTGTACGTGAATTCTGATCCTGGCACGTACATAGTTCGCATTCGGTTTGCCTTCTGAAACCGGGTGTGACATAAGTGGTATCAGAGCCAGGTTGACTGTAGGACCGCTGACCTAGAGTAGCACTGGTCGTACTAAGGACTATTGACCTTCCCTCTCACCTTGACCTCTGATGTTACTTCAAAAGTCGGTCACCTCGACCAACCCTATGTTTTACTACATATATATATATACTATATTATACCTTGTTAAAATTTTATTTTGTTCTATCTATGGTTTACTCACTTGTCATATTAGTTCTGTTCTTACTCTTATGCTTACGGTGTCTTTTGTAGATGGCTCGACTTAGACACACTGCTCGTAAGTCAGTGATTCCTTTCCTGCCGTCTCGCCTTGCGGAGCGTCCCCTGCGCCGCACTGTGTCCGGTCAGTCGAGTCACCTGGAGAGGCTGCACCACCGCCTGCGTGAGGAGCAGGAGCGCCAGCGTCAGCACAGGGAGCAGCAGGGCTCTTCCTCCCCACCTGAGCTGGAGGTGGAGTCCGTGAGGCGCCGCTCCTCTGTTCCCCAGCTGGAGGCGCCCCCTGCACCACCGCGGGACGCCCCGGCTGTTGGAGGAGGTCCTGGAGGAGACCCCGACGACGACGACTCAGACCACAGCACGGAGTCTTCTGAGCCGCAGGAGGCGGAAGGATGGGTCGCCCGACCCATCACCCGTGACGTCGCTCGCGGTTGTCACTTCCACGACGCACTCGACACCTTGCTGCGCCAGGCTTTCGACCGGCACACCTGGTCGATCGAGTACCGTTGTGTAGTCTACCAGCACAGTCGCGGGAGGTACCCGGACCGCTGGGAGGCTACCTGCCTAGTTCGCCGTCCGGAGGATGACCTCCGGGGTGCGGAGGCCGTTTCGGAGCACTACTCCATCTCCGAGAGGGACACTGCAGAGGCGGCTATGCAGGATGCAGCACGGCGTGCACTCTCCCAGTACTGTTCCTTGTTCGGTGGGGTGGCCGACGGTCTTAACCTTAGGTACTACCCCCGCCGTCCTACTGGCAGCACAGAGAGTGTGGTTGTCTCACCTGTTGGTGAGGATAACCCTAGGTTGAGCAGCACAGTCAACCTAGTCGCAGTGCTTAACACTGAGCTGGATCACTCTCTGGACGAGCTGAGCAGGGCTCGAACGGAGATTGCTGAGTTGCGTGCTGAGCTAGCAGAGCGCCGCCACCAGGAGGGTGGTTCTCCCGCTCCTGTTGGGACTCAGCACCCTTACCGCTCGTCGCCACGTGGTCACCACACTTATGGTTCCCCTGCCTGTAAGACCAGGATAGATCTGGATCCTTAGATCGTTAGCGTCGGAGTTTGTAATAATCCTTAAGTCAGATGTCTCAGTCTTAGGTAGTCAGTTTAGTTTGCTTACCAGTTGCTTCCATTCAGTTTAGTTTGCTTATTAGTTGCTTACATGCTTGTTATGATGAACTTGTGCTGGATTTGAATCTTTGTAATGACTGTAGCCAACATGTGGGTTTCCCCTGCAGTTTGGCTTAGCTAGTAATGTTAATGAAGTCAGTTGTTTAGTTGGGAAACCATTTACTTCTACTTTCCTTTTTATCTGAGAAATGGTGTTGAATCATAATGAGGATCAGTGAAGCTCTTTTGCTCACTCAGTGTCATGAAGAATTCTGTATTCCCTTTTCTTATGCTGAAGGATTGTAAGATCAATGCTGATGTATGAATGTCTTCCACAGATGTCTGACAACAGGCGCCGATGCAACAGGCGTGCTCAGCAAGAGCAGCGTGCCCAGCAGGAGGAACATCAGAGGCAGCCTCCCCCACCACCCCCGATGTCAGTGGAGCAGATGTTCTTGATGCAAACTCAGGCAGTGCAGGCCATTGGGCAGACTCTGGCAGCCATGCAGCAGGCTCAACAGCAACCCCAACCCTAGTTGCAAGTGCAGATGCCCCAGATGCCACGGGATAAGTGTGGCGAGTTCATGAGAGGACACCCTCCTACCTTTGCCCATTCTGCTGACCCCATGGATGCAGAAGACTGGTTGCGTGCAGTGGAAAGGGAACTGCGCACCGCCCAATGTGACGACAGGGAGAAGGTCCTGTATGGTCCCCGCCAGCTAAGGGGAGCAGCCCAGTCTTGGTGGGAGTCCTACCTCGCCACCCATGCTGACCCTGAAGCTATCACTTGGGAGGAATTCAGCGAGAGTTTCCGTCGGTACCATGTTCCAGAGGGACTGATGATCGTGAAGAAAGAGGAGTTCTTGGCTCTGAGACAGGGACCCCTGTCTGTTAGTGAATACAGGGACAAGTTTCTGCAGCTATCTCGTTATGCACCTGAAGACGTCAACACTGATGCTAAAAGGCAGTACAGGTTCATGAGGGGTTTGGTGGATCCCCTGCATTATCAGCTGATGAATCACACCTTCCCCACCTTCCAGCACCTGATCGATAGGGCGATCATGACCGAGAGAAAGCGCAAGGATATGGAAGATCGGAAGCGCAAGATGAACGGACCACAGTCCGGGAGCATCAGCCGTCCCCGCTTCTCAGGCAGTTCATCTCAGCAAGGCAGGCCCGGTCACCCACAGGGATATCAGAATCAGAATCAGCGTCCGCATCAGCAGCAGTTTCAGAGGCAGTATCCACAGCAGCAGCAGTATCGTCAGAACAGCCAGCAGGGAGGTAACCAGTATCAGAGGCAGAACAACCAGGCACCTCGCCTTCCTGCCCCAGCAGCAAATCAGAGCAACCAAGCAGCCCCAGCACAAGGTGGAGGCAGAGGATGTTTCCACTGTGGAGAACAAGGCCACTGGGCGATGCATTGCCCAAAGAAGATGGCGCAGCAGCAGACCAACCCCAATGTTCCAACAAGGCAAGGTGTACCTCAACAGGCAGCAGGTAATCGTGGCCAAGCGTACAACCGTGGGAAGGTGAACCACTTGGAGGCCGAAGCAATCCTGGATGCACCAGATGTGGCAGTAGGTATGTTCTCAGTCGAATCTCATCCCACGAAAGTGTTATTTGATACTGGTGCAACTCATTCATTTGTCACTGCAATATGGGTAGAAATGCATAACATCTCAGTAGAGGCAATGATGCCGCCCATGAGGATTAATTCGGTTGGTGGTAAAGTGGAAGTAGATAGAATATGCTCAAATATAAGGGTGGAAATAAGGGGGATAGGGTTCCCCAGTGACCTAATAGTAATAGACACCCTTGGGGTAGATGTCATCCTAGGGATGAATTGGTTAATGAAATATGAAGCGAATGTTAGCTGTGACAAGAGGACCGTAACATTGAAGTCCCCATCCGGAGAGGAGGTAGTGGCTGAGCTAAGGATGCCTAAATCAGCGGAGGGAGATTGTCACCAGATTTCAGTTGATAGTAAGGAGGCCAAACCGCTTGAGGCTATCAAGGTTGTGTCAGACTTTCCGGATGTGTTTCCCGAGGAGCTAACGGGCATGCCACCCGAGAGAAAAGTCGAATTTGCCATAGAGCTTATCCCTGGTTTCGCCCCCATTTCCAAAAGAGCCTATCGAGTGTCTCGACCAGAATTGGTGGAACTCAAGAAGCAGATTGATGAGCTGTTAGAAAAGGGTTACATCAGACCAAGCACCTCGCCTTGGGCCGCTCCAGTATTGTTTGTAGAGAAGAAAGATGGTACCAAAAGGATGTGCATAGATTACAGAGCCTTGAACGAAGTCACTATTAAGAACAAGTACCCTCTGCCAAGAATAGAAGATCTGTTTGACCAACTCAGAGGTGTCAGTGTATTCTTGAAGATAGATCTGAGGTCAGGCTACCATCAACTCAGAATCCGACCCTCGGACATACCGAAGACAGCATTCATCACCAAGTATGGGTTATATGAGTATACAGTTATGTCCTTTGGTTTGACAAATGCACCAGCCTTCTTTATGTATCTGATGAACAGTGTGTTCATGGACTACCTAGACAAGTTTGTGGTAGTGTTCATCGACGATATTCTCATATATTCCAAAAGTGAGAAAGAACATGTGGAGCATTTGAAGATGGTATTGCAAAGGCTACGAGAGCATCAGTTGTATGCCAAGCTGAGTAAATGCGAGTTCTGGATTCATGAAGTCTTGTTTCTGGGTCACATCATAAACCAAGATGGGTTAGCTGTGGATCCAAAGAAAGTAGCAGATATCCTGAATTGGAAGGCACCGAAGGATGTTCGTGGGATCAAGAGTTTCATTGGAATGGCCGGATACTATAGGCGTTTCATTGAAGGCTTTTCAAAGATTGCTAGACCAATGACAGCGTTGCTAGCGAAGAAAGTTGAGTTTAAGTGGACCCAAAAGTGTCAAGAAGCATTTGAAGAACTGAAGAATAGATTGACCACAGCTCCTGTGTTAGTCCTGCCTGATGTTCACAAGTCATTCTCAGTGTATTGCGACGCTTCTTACACCGGATTGGGATGTGTGCTAATGCAAGAAGGAAGAGTTGTAGCATACTCATCTCGACAGCTAAAGATTCATGAGAGAAATTACCCCACACACGACCTAGAGTTGGCAGCAGTGGTTCATGCTCTGAAGACATGGAGACATTACCTGTATGGACAGAAGTGCGACATCTACACAGATCATAAAAGTCTGAAATACATATTCACCCAGTCAGAGTTAAACATGAGGCAGCGAAGATGGTTGGAATTGATCAAAGACTATGAGTTGGAGATACATTACCATCCAGGCAAAGCCAATGTTGTTGCAGATGCTCTGAGCAGGAAGAGTCAAGTCAATATGTTGGCCACGTACCCAATGCCATATGAGTTAGCCAAGGAGTTCGACAGACCGAGTCTCGGTTTCCTGAACAGCAAACAAGGAGTAACAGTGGAATTAGAGCCCACCCTAGAGCGGGAGATCAAAGAAGGACAGAAGGATGATGAAAACATCAACAATATCCGGCAGCTGATCTTAGAAGGAAGAGGCAAAGACTTTCGAGAGGATGAAGATGGAGTAATATGGTTCAAGGACCGATTGTGTGTTCCCGACATCAAACCTATTCGGGAGCTGATCCTAAAGGAAGCTCATGAGACAGCCTACTCCATACACCCTGGAAGTGAAAAGATGTATCAGGATTTAAAAAGGAGATTTTGGTGGTATGGCATGAAAAGAGAAATCGCAGAATATGTCGCCATCTGTGATAGCTGTCAAAGAACCAAAGCAGAGCATCAAAGGCCCGCCGGACTGTTGCAGCCATTGCAGATCCCTCAGTGGAAGTGGGATGAGATCGGGATGGATTTCATAGTTGGCCTACCTCGTACTCGAGCCGGCTATGATTCCATCTGGGTGGTTGTGGACCGCTTAACAAAGGTAGCCCATTTTATACCTGTGAAGACAACGTACACCGGAGCAGTGTTAGCTGAGTTATACATGTCTCGAATAGTCTGCCTTCATGGTGTGCCAAAGAAGATAGTGTCAGATCGAGGAACACAATTTACCTCTCATTTCTGGCAACAGCTACAAGAAGCTTTGGGCACGCATTTGAACTTCAGCTCAGCTTATCACCCGCAGACAGACGGTCAGACTGAAAGAACTAATCAGATCCTAGAAGATATGTTGAGAGCCTGTGCATTGCAAGACAAGTCAGGATGGGACAAAAGGTTACCTTATGCAGAATTCTCCTACAACAATAGTTACCAGGCCAGCTTGAAGATGTCACCGTTTCAGGCGCTCTATGGACGGAGTTGTAGGACTCCGCTGCATTGGGACCAGCCTGGAGAGAGACAGGTGTTTGGCCCCGACATTTTGCTTGAAGCCGAAGAGAATATCAAAATGGTTCGGGAGAATCTGAAGATAGCACAATCAAGGCAGCGAAGCTATGCGGACAGAAGGAGAAGAGAACTGAGTTTTGAAGTGGGAGACTACGTCTATCTGAAGGTGTCACCTATCAGAGGAGTCAGAAGGTTCGGAGTCAAAGGCAAGCTAGCACCCCGGTACGTTGGACCATATCAGATTCAAGCAAAGCGTGGAGAAGTGGCCTACCAGCTCAACCTACCAGAAAGTTTGTCGGCAGTGCACAATGTGTTCCACGTGTCGCAATTGAAGAAGTGTCTGCGAGTACCAGAAGAACAGTTGCCAGTGGAAGGCTTGGAAGTCCAAGAGGATTTGACCTACATAGAGAAGCCAACGCAGATTCTGGAGTTTGCAGACAGAGTCACCCGGAGGAACACCATCAGAATGTGCAAAGTCAGATGGGGCCACCACTCTGAGGAAGAAGCAACCTGGGAACGAGAAGATGATCTGAAAGCCAAATACCCCGAACTCTTTGCTGACCAACCTTGAATCTCGGGGCGAGATTCTTTTAAGGGGGATAGGTTTGTAACACCCTGAATTTGGGGTATAAAATTTCTTTGCTCATATTCACAAATTCAGGTGTTACTCCTCTCATCCCATCTCCCCCAATCGCTGTTTTTCTCTTTTTCTATAGAAGAAGAGTGGTTATTTTTAAACGCAATTATAATTTAATAGGTTAAACCCTAAGGGAAACAATGGTTGTTGCATCATGTTGGAGAACATTTATTTTGTTTGTTTGTTGTTTGATGAATGGTTTGCTTGATCTTTCAATTAATCATTTGTTTGTGCATAGAGTTAAACTGAAATAAATAGAAAAGAGAAAGGAAAAAGAAAAGAAAAGGAGAAAACAGATTTCAGCCCAGCCTCCCTCCCTGGCCCATTTCGGCCAGCCCACCCGCGCCCCCCCTTCCCCACTCTTTCTCCCCCGCTCGGCCCACAGCGCGCGGCCCACCTCCTGGCCTTTTCTCCCCCCCGCGCCTGCACTCTTTCGCGGGCCCGCGCGCCGCGCCCACCCTAGCTTTCCCCGCGCGCGCAGCCAGCTCCCAGCCCAGCGCGCCAGCAGCCGCTCGGCCCAGCTCGCAGCGCCGCCAGCCCACCCCGCGCGCGCGCAAGCTGCAGGCAAGCAGCCCACGCGCCTCCCCCCGCCTGCGCTTGGCCCACTGGCCAGCTCGCGCCCAAGTGCCAGCCCAGGCCGCACGCTCCTGCGTGCGTTGCGCGCACGCAGCCGCTCGCCCGCGCGTCAGGAGCCGTGAACACTGTTTCTCTTCCCCAAAACGGTTCTGCGCATTTCTCTCGCCCACGACGGCTCCAAAACCGCCCTGCTCGCGCACCTCGCCCAGTTTTTCTCCCCCGCGTCGCTGCGATTTCGCTGATCCGCCGCCGGAGCCTCGCCTCGCCGAACCGCCGCCCGGAGCGCCGTCGACGCCGTGTGCTCGCTGCGCAGTGAGTCTCACCACCGCGCCCCGCTGCGGCCGTCGTCGTGCGCGCCACCGAGGTGAGCTCGTCCTCCCCTCCTCTCTCCCTTTTTCCCCCTGCACTGTGCCGTTGTCGGATTCGTGCGCGCAGCGCCTCGCGGTACGCCGCCGAGGCGAGCTCGCCCCCGTTCTCTCTCTTCCCCCGCCGTGTAAGTTCGTCGTGTCTCTGCAGTCCCTCGTCGGCGCCTAGCGCAGCGACAATCGCGGCACCTCCGGCCAGCTTCGCGACCAGCAGGCCCTGCGCGCGGCTGTTTCCCTGCCGTCGCGAATCGCAGCACGCAGCAAGCCGGTGCCCCGGCGTGCAGACCCCGCGCGCCCTCGCCTTGCTCCTTCGCGCAGCCACGTCGACGTAGCAGCAGCGTCCCCTCGCCGGTGAGCCTAGCCCCTGCGCGCCGTGGCCGAGTTGCTGCGCGCAGCACGCCCAGCCGCATTGTCGTTTAGCGCCGTAGCAGCCGTTCGCCGTCGAACCTCGCCCCTGCGCGTCGCAGCTGTGTTGCTGCGCGCTCGCCGCTGCCCAGCTCGCCCTGGCCGTTCGTCTACCCTCGTCGTGCCTCGTTACGGTCACCTAGCGCATTGCGTACTCGTCAGTCTCGCGTGCGCAATCTCGCACGTGATCACGGGTATCGCGCGCGCCGTCGTCATCGTTTGTAGACTCCTCGCGCTGTTCGCGCGTATCGAGCGCGCAGTTTGCGCGCAATAATTATTTACTTCGTTATAATCGTCCGTACGCGTTAGTCAATTAGTTCTCGTATTAATCACCGATTAATTGATAATTCTTTTGTTATCTAAAATATTCCACACAAGTAGTTTACGTCAACTAAATTGAACTTAGAAATATAACTTCCACGTTTAAACGTAATATAGGTTGTTCGTCGTCACGTCATTATTTAGCCGCGGTTTGTTAATTGTTTAATGTGTCGTGCGTCGCACAACGAGTGCGCGCGCTCGTATTTGCTTGCGCGCAGTGCGTCGACGGGACTCCGTCTACGTTCGCCTACCCTTCGTCTACCTCTAGACGACTCTCGTCTACCCCCGTCTACCCCCCCCCCCCCCCCGTCTAACCCCGTGCGTGTTCGTGCCGTTCGCCATCGCCCGCGCGTCGCGCAATAAATCGTCGCGTGCTGTCCGCGCGCGTTGTGCGTGCTGTTCACACGTGTCGTCGTGCGTTTTACGCACGCTAGTGACTCATCTCACCTAGAATAGCTTACGCTAATTAAATATATATTTAAGCAACGGTTATTCGAACAACGCACTAATCGGGACTAAGTAGTAATTTTACTCGGCATGTGATTATTGTCTGTTAATATGATTAAACTGAATTAAATATTATAATTCATATTTGCTTAGTATACATGTGATATCCCTCGACCGTATCATCTGTCGTCTCGGTTCGGTTCTCGCGTAGTCGTAGATACGAATTCTTTCTCGCGTGCATATTTATTTGATCTATACTGTTGTATGGTGTACTGTTTTCTACCATTTCAAGAATGTTGGATGTATGTTTGCACTCGCGTAGATATCGGGCCGTTCGTGGAGTCTGAGGGAATTGCAGGAGAAGACCCTGAGCAGCAGCAGCTTGGTGAAGGCAAGTGTCCTCTGACCTATTATGTCCTATTCACTTATAATTCACTTTCCCGCAGTATTTAATTGAAATATAAGGATTGACTAGCTTTATACTTTACCTTATCCTTGATGACCTTTTGGGTGATTATGGTTAGTATTTTGCTATTGCCTTAACTTAATCAATGAACATGATGTGACTATTTATGATACGATACTGTTATCCTGATTATATTGTTGATCTTGTGATACTCTAGGGGGCTCAGGCTGTTTCCTGAGTACCTCTCCGTAAGGACCTGTTCGTTGAGAGACCACCCGGGATAACAGTGCAACCATGAGGGTGGAATGGGGTGCCCTTAGCTAATTAATTAGAGGAACTAGAAGTGTAGTTGCTTCGCCGTCGTGCCGTCAATGGGGTCCAGGCACAGTGCTTGCTCTGCCGAGGCTGGGTGCCGAGGTTCTTTCGTTTTGCTTTTTAGTCGCCCTCCTGCGGGGAGAGGTACTGTGTTTATCAAACTGGAGAAACCTAACGGGCAGCTATGACCTCTAGGGAATCTTTGTAAAGGCTTCGTAGTGAATCCCTGGCCATTCACCTTGGGAGTGAATAAGGGTCTTGCAAGCCCGGGCTAGAGAGGGAATCACGGCTCATGGGTAAAGTGTGCGACCTCTGCAGAGGGTAGTGAAACTGATACATGAGCCGTGCTCACGGTTAAGAGCAGCCTTGGGATCCTCTTTGATTAGGGATACAGATGGTTCGAGATACAAGGATTATGTTATGGTTTTGGTTCGACTATGATGATGATGTTCCTCGATGAGGAAATGGTTTACGGGTTGGTTAATGCTAAAATCTGGCTTCTACTAATGATAAATACCTGACCAACTAAAAGCAACTGCTTGAGCCTAACCCCACATAAAGCTAGTCCACTTCAGCCAAACGGGACATTTGCTGAGTACGTTGATGTGTACTCATCCTTGCTTTACCACCAAACACCAGGTTGTCCACATTGCAACCACTGCTCAGGAGAAGACGAAGTCGTGGAAGGAGACTTCCAGGAGTTCCAAGACTACGACGAATTCTAGGTGTGGGTTGGCGGCAACCCCCAGTCAGCTGCCTGTGGAGGCCTTATCTTTACTGCGTTTCGCTAGCACTTTGATTTAACTGTTAAGTTGATGACTATGTGGATGTCTATGACCCTGTGATGTAATAAGTTAATACCCTTTTATGTTATTATTCGAGCACTGTGCGATGATGTTCATTTATGTAATCGCTGTGTACGTGAATTCTGATCCTGGCACGTACATAGTTCGCATTCGGTTTGCCTTCTGAAACCGGGTGTGACACGAATGTGCATCGACTTCACCAGTCTCAACAAGGCCTGCCCAAAGGACAACTTCTCGTTGCCGCGGATCGACAAAATAGTCGATAGCGTGGCCGGATGCGAAGTCATGTCACTCCTCGACTGCTTCTCCGGTTACCACTAGATATACATGAAGGAGGAAGACAAGGCTAGCACCAGCTTTATAACACCCTTCGACACATATTGTTTCATCAGAATGCCGGAGGGACTCAAGAACGCCGGGTCCACCTTCTCCAGGCTTACCAAAACAGTGCTCGAAGGGCAAGTTGGCAGAAATATATTCACATATGTGGACGACATCGTCGTCGCCAGCAAGAGCAAGGAGGACCATCTCGCTGACCTCGCCGAGACATTCGCGAACATGCGAGACGCACGACTCCGCCTAAACCCGGAAAAGTGCATCTTCGGCGTTCGCCAAGGCAAAATATTGGGCTACCTGGTATCACACCGCGGCATCGAGGCCAACCCAACCAAAATTCAGGCCATCATAAACATGACGCCTCCGCAGTCCGCCAGAGACGTCCAGCGCCTGACGGGCAGATTAGCCGCCCTCAACAGATTCATCTCCAGATCCGCCGAGCGAAGTCTTCCTTTCCTCAAAACTCTCCGTGGCGCAAAAGACTTCGCTTGGGGACCAGAGCAGGCAGCGGCCTTCGCCTCATTAAAACAGTACCTGTCGGAGCTGGCAGTCCTTACAAGCCCCGACTCTTCGCTACCCCTGTTGCTCTATGTTGCGGCTTCGCTGCATGCGGTCAGCGCGGCACTGGTGCAGGAGCAGACAGTTGAGGGCGTGATCAGGCAGTGCCCAGTTTATTACGTCTCCGAAGTGCTGACACCGTCCAAATGTAACATGACAGAACTAGAGAAGATTGCCTACGCAGTTGTTATGTCTTCGCACAAATTGCGCCATTATTTTGAAGCATTCAAGGTCCGAGTCACCTCAGACAGGGGACTCGGCGAATTGTTCAGAAACCCGGAAGCATCGGTAAGGATTGCCAAGTGGGCGGCCGAACTCTCCGGCTACCACATCAATTTCGAGCCCAGGACAGCCATCAAGTCACAAGTCCTAGCAGACTTCATCGTCGACTGGACTGGGCCAATAACACAGCCGGACCCGTCCGCAGAGAAGGTTTGGACGATCCACTGCGACGGCGCATGGTGCCATGCGGGGGCAGGCGCCGCTGCAGTCATCACCTCACCCGCCGGGGTCAAGCACAGATATGTAGCACGCCTCAGCTTCGCTCTGGAATCTGACAGATGCACAAATAACATAGCAGAATACGAAGCAGTCATCCTCGGCCTCCGCAAGCTGAGGGCCCTTGGGGTCACCACCTGCATCATCAGAACAGACTCCAAGGTAGTTGCCGGCCAAATCGAGAAAGACTATGCAGCAAAGGACCCCGCACTTATGCAATACCTCGCGGCCATCCGAAGTCTCGAGAGACAATTCAAGGGATTCACCTTGCAGCATGTGGACCGGGCCAAGAATGAAGAGGCCGACGCACTGGCCAAGGCTGCCGCCAGAGGCGAGTCTCTGCCCTCCAACGTGTTCTACCATGTCATCGGCACGCCAGCCGTCCGGAGCCCCGAAGGGCTCCAAATAACCAATGACAGCGAGGGCCACCACATAGTCAACCTTATTATGACCGAAGACTGGCGGGCACCAATAACCCTGTTCCTACAAGGGTACTACCACCCAACCGACATCAACGAGGCCAAGCGCCTCAAACATCGAAGCCGGGACTTCGCGCTCATTGAGGGCCAACTCTACAAGAAAGGGGTCAGTCAGCCAATGCTTAAATGTGTCACCGAGACCGAAGGCGTCCAAATCCTGTGCGAAGTCCACAGTGGTACTTGCGGCTCTCACACAGGGCCAAGGGCCCTAGCCGCAAAAGTAATCCGCCAAGGCTTCTATTGGCCCGCAATGATCTGCGCTGCAAATCGGGTTGCTAGGTCCTGCGAAGCCTGCCAGAAGTTTTCTCCTCGATCAGGCAGCCCCTCGCAATTCACAAAACTGATCGCCCACACATGGCCTCTCCAGCGCTGGGGCCTGGACATCGTCGGGCCCCTGCCCACGGCTCAGGGGAACCTTAAGTTTGCCTTCGTCGCTGTCGAATACTGTCGGCGTTTCGAGACCGGGGGGTCCCTCGGGCCGACGAGTGAGTGTCGCCGCGTGCCCCAGCCCAGATGGGTCGAGCGCGTGGGCGAGCGCGAAGGGGGGAAGGAGCGAGGCGGCCGGTGACCGGCGTGAGAGAGGTGGGAATCCCGCGGCCTTCGTGTTCGTCCCGCGCCCAGGTCGGGTGCGCTTGCAGTAGGGGGTTACAAGCGTCCACGCGGGAGAGGGAAGCGAGCGGCCCCAAGAGAGCGCCTGTCCCGTCCTCGTCCCCGCGCGGCCAACCCTCTCTAAGAGGGCCCTGGAACTTCCTTTTATAGGCGTAAGGAGAGGATCCAGGTGTACAATGGGGGTGTAGCAGAATGCTACGTGTCTAGCGAGGGAGAGCTAGCGCCCTAAGTACATGCCGATGTGGCAGCCGGAGAGATTTTGGCACCCAGCTGGTGTGATGTCGTGGCCGTCGGAGGAGCGACGAAGCCTGGCGGAGGGACAGCTGTCGGAGCGGTTGAGTCCTTGCTGACGTCCTCCTGCTTCCGTAAGAGAGCTGAGATCCGCCGTCGTCACAGAGCATGCGGGGCGCCGTCATTGCCTATCTGGCGGAGCTAGCCAGATTGGACACCGGTCTTGTTCTCTGCGGCTCGAGTCAGCTCGGGGTAGGGTGATGATGGCGCTTCCTGTTGATGTGGCTGGCCTGCGCCCTAGGTTGGGCGACGTGGAGGCTCCTCCGAAGCCGAGGTCGAGTCTGTCTTCCATGGCCGAGGCCGAGCCCGAGCCCCTGGGTCGGGCGAGGCGGAGGTCGTTCGGCAGAGGCCAGGGCGGAGTCCGAGCCCTGGGGTCGGGCGAAGCGGAGTTCGTCGTCTTCCGGGGCTGAGCCCGAGTCCGAGCCCGGGGTCGGGCGGAGCGGAGTTCGTCGTCTTCTGGGGCTGAGCCCGAGTCCGAGCCCTAGGGTTGGGCGGAGCGGAGTTCGCCGTCTTCCGGGACCTAGCCCGAGTCCGAGCCCTGGGTCGGGCGGAGCGGAGTTCGCCGTCTTCCGGGACTTAGCCCGAGTCCGAGCCCTGGGTCGGGCGGAGCGGAGTTCGCCGTCTTCCGGGACTTAGCCCGAGTCCGAGCCCTGGGTCGGGCGGAGCAGAGTTCGCCGTCTTCCGGGACCTAGCCCGAGTCCGAGCCCTGGGTCGGGCGTAGCGGAGCTTCCTATGGTGCCTTTGGCAGGGCCTGACTGCCTGTCAGTCTCACTCTGTCAAGTGGCGCTGTAGTCGGAGTGGCGCAGGCGGCGCTGTCCTTCTGTCAGGCCGGTCAGTGGAGCGGCGAAGTGACGGCGGTCACTTCGGCTCTGCGGGGCGTGCGTCAGGATAAAGGTGTCAGGCCACCTTTGCGTTAAATGCTCCTGTGATTCGGTCGGTCGGTGCGGCGATTTAGTCAGGGTTGCTTCTTAGCGAAGGCAGGGCCTCGGGCGAGCCGGAGATGTGTCCGCCGTTGGAGGGGGGCCTCGGGCGAGACGGAAATCCTCCGGGGTCGGCTGCCCTTGTCCGAGGCTAGGCTCGGGCGAGGCATGATCGAGTCGCTCGAATGGACTGATCCCTGACTTAATCGCACCCATCAGGCCTTTGCAGCTTTATGCTGATGGGGGTTACCAGCTGAGAATTAGGAGTCTTGAGGGTACCCCTAATTATGGTCCCCGACAGTAGCCCTCGAGCCTCGAAGGGAGTGTTAGCACTCGCTTGGAGGCTTTCGTCGCACTTTTTTGCAAGGGGACCAGCCTTTCTCGGTTGCATTTTGTTCCGGTGGGTGCGCGCGAGCGCACCCGCCGGGTGTAGCCCCCGAGACCTCGGAGGAGTGGTTTCACTCCTCCGAGGTCTTAATGCCTTGCGTAACGCTTCGACCGGTCTGGTTGTTCCCTCATGCGAACTGGCCGTAGCCTAGGTGTACGGTCGGGGACCAAGTTCTCGGGCTGGTACGTTGACGCTGTCAACGATTCGGCCGGAGCCGGGTTTGCGAGAGCAGCCCCCGAGCCTCCGCACAGGGCGAGAGGGCGATCAGGGACAGACTCGGCTTTTTTACATACGCCCCTGCGTCGCCTTTCCGCAAGGAGGAGGGGGGGAAAGCGCCATGTTACCCTCGATGGGCGCCGAACATGGTGTCTCCGGTGAGCTGCAAGCGGGTAATCCGAGTGGACGTCCGTGCCACGTTCGTTAGGGGTCGGCTAGGGGCCCAGAGGCACGCCCAAAAGTACCTGCGGGTGATCTGCCGGACCCGGTCCCCTGGTGACGGGGTCCGAGGGCTCGATGCCTCCCTCTGATGGGATTCCGTTACAAGATCGCTCCCGCTGGTCTCGGAAATGTCCTAGGGTACCTCGGGAGCGCAGCCTGAGCCTTGGTTATGTATCGAACGTACCCCTGGTCATCCCTCGCTCGGCGTCTGAGGCGGCTGTGAACCCTTCGGGGGCCAGCCTTCGAACCCCTGATCAGTAATGGGCATGGAGCCCGAGTAGCCTGAGGCGGCCGTGGGACCCTTCGGGGGGCCGGCCTTCGAACCTCTGACCAGTAGTGGGTGTAGGGCCCACGCGATCTGAGGCGGTTGTTGAAACCCTTCGGGGGGCCAGCCTTCGAACCTCTGATCAGTAAGGAGGCTCGGAGCCTGGTTCCTTCACGGGGAAGGATCTTTTTCGGGGTATCCCCCTTTCCCGGTCCCTGTTGCAAGAGATAGAGAAAGAGGAAAAAAGGAAAAGGATACGAAATCGAACGACGCGGCGTACCTTTTTTGGCGCGGTTATTACGGCGAAGGTGAAGCGTCGCTCGCTTCTCCTGCCAGAAGCGCCGCCTGTCCCGCCGCGGAGTTAATGCGACGGGGCGAGTTGTTGGCGGGGCGGCCGTTGCGCGTGCGCGAGCCGTTCGAGGAACGGATCACGGGCGCGTTGTCTTCACGCCGTGAGAGGGGGTTCTCTTGCTGCCCCCGGATGGGACGTGAGCTTGGCTGACGACGTGACCGCTGCTCCCGCCCGCCTGCCACCGTCATTACTGTCGGCCCACTTTCGGCCGCATTGACCGCCGCGCCAGGCTGGCGCTGCTGGGTCGCCTCGAGTCGCGGTATTGGTTCCGCAATCGAGGAGGCGCGGTGGTGGCGCAAATGGCGGTGCAGTTGCTTGCATGATGCATCCGGCGCGCCGGTTACGTGACGCGTGGGCCTGGGCCTCCATGCTGGGCGTGTCGGGAGTCGGAGAAGCGCGTCCACTTGGCGCGGTTGCGTGCCGCCTGCATGGCCGCCCGCCTCTTTCGCCCGTTGGTCTGGGCAAAAGTGGAGGGTCACTTGTAACCGCTGGGCGGTTGTGTGCGCCACGCGCGGCGGTTTGGCTTCCTCTGCTCTGAGCCGGTTTGCATGACATGCGGGACCCAGCCCTCGCGCCGTAGGGGAGGGCCTTGGAGCGTGTTGGAGAAGACTCAGCCCATGACGGTTGGGGGCGCAAGTAGGGAGAGTTGCCTTTAAAAGGAGGGCGACCCCTTTCGGAAGGCGACCATGTCTTCTCGCTCCCTTATGCATCGCGTCTTTCCACCTTCCAAGCCCCCGGATGGGGGATACCCGCCGTCTTTTCGCCTCATCGTTGGAGGAACGCAACTCCGTGGGAGTTGGTACCTTTCAGCTATTGTTCGGCTTCAAGGATTTTCATCAGCCAGCCCGGCTGTACCCCCCCCCCCCCCCCGCCGGTGGTCACCCAAGACGGTGACCACCAGTTCCTGGGTGGGGAGAAGCAAGCCGGGCTGCGATCTTGGTCCCACCCTCAGCTTCAAGGATGTTCATCATCCTCGCTGGGGTGGGGGCCGGGCTGAGCCGGCGCTCTACCTCCCGCACGGGTTCGTGGGTCACCCTCTCCCGCGGCGTTCGAGGGAGAGGGCGCTCACTGGCCCTGCGGGCGGCCCGGACTTCGACAACGCGGGGCTGGTCGACGGCAGGCGTCGTCACCTCCAGCGTGTCGGGCTCGTCGGCTTGGCTCCCGGCGGCCCCTTCTGCCGGAGGGCGGCTGCCGCGCCGTGTGCACGGGAGGACCACCCTAGATGCCGCGCGCTGCTAGGGCGGCGTTCGTGTTCTGGGGTGGTCCTGCCTTTGCACCGGCGTGGCATCTTCACGCGGAGGCCGGTGCCCCACTCGTCCGGGAGGATTTGAGTGGGGATCTGCCGGAGGGCTGATGGCCCCTGCCGTCGGTGCCGAGGCGGAGGCGGTTCGAGAAGTCCCCGTCGCCGACGGGATCACCGCCACCATCCGCGCTTCGGGCCTCCGGCACTTTGTACTTGTCCTCGCCCCTCGAGCGTCGGCGTGGGCGAGGGCAAGATTGCAGCAGCGCCCACCCTGAGGCCTACGTTGCTGCAGTCCGGCCACCCGGAGCGGGGGTCGTTGTCGTCGTAGTCAGAGCGGGCGACCGCGAGCCGCTCGTCAGTCTTCTGTTGCTCCGCAGGCCCTCCCCCATGGAGTGGGGTTGTTCGTACCTGTGGAGGGGGAACCGGAGTTCCGTTTGTAATGGCACTTTGAATGCCAGTGTTTTTGTTCATTATGGCTGTCGAGGCCTGAACATGTATGTAATTTTGGCACGGAGCCGTGTTTTTTCCTCATTTTCGAGCACTAAGACTCGCCTGTTGATTATCTGAACCGCTTCACCAAGCATGAGTCGCCCCGTGTCAAGGTGACGAGTGAGGTATCCGTATCCCGGAGGCGTAGGAGTCCCTCGGCTCGGTCGGCCTTGTTGTCTGAGGCTCCTCTAGCTTAGTTAAAGGGACCCCTTGGCTGCTCTTCGACGAGCCGAGGCCAGGGGTAGCGATACCAGCATGAACAGAGGCGGAGTTGGCTCGAAAATGAAACCTGGTTGGCCGGAGCCTAGCCGGGTTGTCCGTTAGCGGGACCGACGCCGGAGTTGATCAGTCGAGGCCTCGGGTCGGGCTGGCGCCCTTGGGAGATGGTTGGCCGAGGCCCCAGGGGTAACCGGCCGAGCCGCCTGCTCGGGCCGGATTCCCGGAGAAGTCTCTGGCAGCGATTGTCCGGGCGTGGCGATGACGTCGTCCTCCAGAGTGGGGATCCCTGGACCGCGTCGCCGTCCGAGGTTAGGTCGGACCTCGCTGAAGGCATCGTCGATGCCGAGGGTGCTACTGCCCCCTTCCAGCGTCAAGACCCGAGCATGCAGGATCAGAGTGTCTTGTAGCGTGTGCCTTCTGCGGCCGCCGAGGCCAGAATACACACCCTCGCTGTGTTGTAAAGCTGCGTCTCCTTTCCTCTTGTTTCGAGTATCTGGACTTTTTTGTCGGTAACAGGGATGTTTGTGCGAGCGAGAGTTGTTTCTCGCGGAAGGTGATGAGTGAGGTATCCGTATCCCAGAGGCGTGGGAGTCCCTCGGCTCGGTTGGCCTTGCCGCTTACGCGCACTTTCACCCGTCCATGAGGCCCTGTCACCGACTCAGTCGAGAAGGCTCGAAGGATCGCTTCGGCAGAAGAGCTTCCGAACGTGAAGACTTGTTCGGTCCGCGGAATCACTTTATCCGAACGCGAGTTACTTATCGCAGAAGGTGATGAGTGAGGTATCCGTATCCCGGAGGCGTAGGAGTCCCTCGGCTCGGTCAGCCTTGGTTGCTTACGTGTACTCTGTCGTTTTCAGGATCCACTTTTCGAAGTAGTCGGAAAGCACGAAAGATATTCTGGCAGAAGAGATCTTTTTTCGAGGAAAATTTCAACGCAGAGGGGGTTCCCCCCCCCCCCTTTTAGCCCCCGAGGGAGGGTCGGGCTTTGCCGAGGCGAGGCCGACCCTTCCTTGATGACTAAACTTTGCGTGGGTGCGAGGTATATGAACAACTTTGAAAACATCTTAAGGGTAGAAGCGACGTAGCTGTTGGATGTTCCAAGCGTTGTCGTAGACCTCGCCTTGACTGTTGGCCAGCTTGTACGTTCCGGGCTTCAGAACTTTGGCGATGACGAATGGCCCCTCCCAGGGGGGCGTGAGCTTGTGCCTCCCTCGGGCGTCTTGCCGCAGCCGAAGCACCAGGTCGCCCACCTGGAGGTCTCGGGGCCGGACCCCTCGGGCGTGGTAGCGTCGCAGGGACTGCTGGTACCGTGCCGAGTGTAGTAAGGCCTTGTCCCAAGCCTCTTCCAGCTGGTCCAGCGAGTCTTCTCGGCTAGCTTGGTTGCTTTGATCGTTGTAGGCCCTCGTCCTCGGGGAGCCGTATTCCAGGTCAGTGGGCAAGACGGCCTCGGCCCCGTAGACCAGGAAGAACGGCGTGAAACCCGTGGCTCGGCTCGGCGTTGTCCTCAGGCTCCAGACCATCGAGGGGAGTTCCTTCATCCATCGCTTGCCGAACTTGTTGAGGTCGTTGTAAATCCGAGGCTTGAGCCCTTGTAGAATCATGCCGTTGGCACGCTCTACTTGCCCATTCGACATGGGATGAGCCACGGCGGCCCAGTCCACCTGGATGTGGTGATCCTCGCAGAAGTCCAAGAATTTTCTGCCGGTGAACTAGGTACCGTTGTCGGTGATGATGGAGTTCGGGACCCCGAAGCGATGGATGATGTTGGTGAAGAACGTCACCGCCTGCTCGGACCTGATGCTGTTCAGAGGTCGGACCTCGACCCACTTGGAGAATTTGTCGATGGCGACCAGTAGGTGCGTGTAGCCCCCGGGCGCCTTCTGCAAGGGGCCGACGAGGTCCAGACCCCACACAGCAAAGGGCCAGGTGATGGGTATCATCTGCAGAGCCTGAGCGGGCAGGTGGGTCTGCTTCGCATAGAATTGACACCCTTCGCGGGTGCGGACAATTCTAGTGGCGTCAGCCACCGCCGTTGGCCAGTAGAAGCCTTGCCGGAAAGCATTCCCGACAAGGGCTCGAGGCGCTGCGTGATGGCCGCAAGCCCCCGAGTGTATCTCTTGCAGGAGTTCCTGACCTTCGGAGATGGAGATGCATCGCTGGAGGATGCCCGAGGGGCTGCGGTGGTAGAGCTCCTTCTCATCGCCCAGCAAGACGAACGACTTGGCGCGTCGCGCTACCCGCTGAGCCTCGGCTAGGTCGAGGGGTAGCTCTCCTTGGCGGAGATATTGCAGGTATGGGGTCTGCCAATTTCGATCATGCGTGGCCCCGCTCCGCTCCTCCTCGATGCGCAGTGCCTCGCCCTCGGAGGCCGAGGGTACCTCGGGCTGAACCGAGGGCGCCTCGGGCCGAGCTGAGGGTGCCTCGGGCTGTGCCGAGGGCGCCTCAGGCTCGGGCGTGTCGTCGATCTTGACGGAGGGTTGATGCAGATCCCGGGAGAAGACGTCCGGGGGAACCGTTGTTCGCCCCGAGGCTATTTTTGCCAGCTCGTCCGCAGTCTCGTTGTAGCGCCGAGCGATGTGGTTAAGCTCGAGCCCGTAGAACTTGTCTTCCAGGCGCCGAACCTCATCGCAGTAGGCCTCCATCTTCGGGTCGCGGCAGTGGGAGTTCTTCATGACTTGGTCGATGACGAGCTGCGAGTCACCGCGGGCGTCGAGGCGCCTGACCCCTAGCTCGATGGCGATTCGCAACCCGTTGATCAGAGCCTCGTACTCAGCCACATTGTTGGACGCCGGGAAATGGAGGCGTAGCACATAGCGTAGGTGTTTCCCGAGGGGCGAGATGAAGAGTAGGCCCGCGCCGGCTCCCGTCTTCATCAGCGACCCGTCGAAAAACATGGTCCATAGCTCCGGTTGGATCGGAGCCGTCGGTAGCTGGGTGTCGACCCATTCGGCTACGAAGTCCGCCAAGACCTGGGACTTGATGGCCTTCCAAGGGGCGAACGAGATTGTCTCGCCCATGATTTCCACCGCCCACTTTGCAATCCTGCCCGAGGCCTCTCGGCACTCGCTGACGAAGTAAACCGGTCTCTGAACGGGCAATGCATGCCCCTCTTCTTGCCTCTTCGACCACAATCGCGGCGCTAACCACCTGAGTGGTCGCGGTGACATAGACCAAGAGGGCTTCTCCATCAGTTGGAGGCACCAAGATAGGCGCCTTTGTGAGGAGCGCCTTCAGGTTCCCGAGAGCTTCCTCGGCCTCAGGGGTCCAAGCGAAACACTCGGCCTTCCTTAAGAGGCGGTACAGAGGCAGACCTCTTTCGCCGAGGTGTGAGATGAAGCGGCTCAGGGCCGCGAGACATCCCATGACCCTTTGTACGCCTTTTAAGTCCTTGATGGGCCCCATGCTGGTGATGGCTGCGATCTTCTCCGGGTTGGCTTCGATGCCCCGCTCGGAGACGATGAACCCCAAGAGCATGCCCCGGGGCACCCCGAAGACACACTTCTCGGGATTGAGCTTGACGCCTTTCGCTTTGAGACATCGGAATGTCACTTCAAGGTCGGAGAGGAGGTCGGAAGCCTTCCTCGTCTTGACTACGATGTCATCGACATAGGCCTCGACCGTGCGACCGATGTGTTCACCGAACACATGGTTCATGCACCGCTGATACGTCGCGCCCGCATTCCTCAAACCGAACGGCAAGGTGACATAGCAGTACATGCTGAAGGGCGTGATGAAAGAAGTCGCGAGCTGGTCGGACTCTTTCATCCTGATTTGGTGATACCCTGAGTAGGCATCGAGGAAAGACAGGGTTTCGCACCCAGCAGTGGAATCCACAATTTGATCGATGCGAGGCAGAGGGTAGGGAACCTTCGGACATGCTTTGTTGAGACCAGTGTAGTCTACACACATCCGCCATTTCCCCCCTTTCTTTCTCACAAGCACAGGGTTGGCAAGCCATTCGGGATGGAATACCTCTTTGATGAACCCGGCTGCCGTTAGCTTGTGGATCTCCTCGCCTATCACTCTGCGCTTCTCCTCGTCGAATCGGCGCAGAGGCTGCTTGACGGGTCGGGCTCCGGCCCGGATATCCAGCGAGTGCTCGGCGACATCCCTTGGTATGCCGGGCATGTCCGAGGGACTCCACGCGAAGACGTCGGCGTTCACGCGGAGAAAGTCGACGAGCACTGCTTCCTATTTGGGGTCGAGCCTGGAACCGATCTGGATCTGCTTGGAGGCGTCGCCACTGGGGTCGAGGGGGACGGCCTTGACCGTCTCCACTGGCTCGAAGTTGCCGGCATGGCGCTTCACGTCTGGCACCTCTTTGGAGAGGCTTTCCAGGTCGGCGATGAGGGCCTCGGATTCGGCGAGGGCCTCGGCGTACTCCACGCACTCCACGTCGCATTCGAACACATGTTTGTACGTGGGGCCGACGGTGATGACCCCGTTGGGGCTCGGCATCTTGAGCTTCAGGTAGGTGTAGTTGGGGACGGCCATAAACTTCGCGTAGCATGGCCTCCCCAGTACCGCGTGGTAGGTTCCTCGGAACCCAACCACCTCGAACATCAGAGTCTCCCTTCGGAAGTTGGAGGGCGTTCCGAAGCAGACGGGAAGGTCGAGTCGTCCGAGGGGCTGGACGCGCTTCCCGGGAATGATCCTGTGGAAGGGCGCAGCGCCTGCTCGGACGGAGGACAGATCGACGCGCAGGAGCCTGAGGGTCTCGGCGTAGATGATGTTGAGGCTGCTGCCCCCGTCCATAAGGACCTTGGTGAGCCTGACGTCGTCGACGATGGGGTCGACGACGAGCGGGTATTTCCCCAGGCTCGGCACGTGGTCGGGGTGGTCAGCTTGGTCGAAGGTGATGGGCTTGTTGGACCAGTCTAGGTAGACTGGCGCCGCCACCTTCACCGAGCAGACCTCCCGGCGCTCTTGCTTGCGATGCCGAGCCGAGGCATTCACCACATGCCCACCGTAGATCATGAAGCAGTCGCGGACCTCGGGGAACTCTCCTGCTTGGTGATCTTCCTTCTTGTCGTCGTCGCGGGCCCTGCCACCCTCCGCGGGTGGCCCGGCCCTGTGGAAGTGGCGCCGAAGCATGACGCACTCCTCAAGGGTGTGCTTGATGGGCCCCTGATGATAGGGGCACGACTCCTTGAGCTTCTTGTCGAAGAGGTTAGCACCTCCGGGGGGCTTCCGAGGGTTCTTGTACTCGGCGGTGGCGACAAGGTCCGCGTCGGCGGCGTCGCGTTTCGCTTGCGACTTCTTCTTGCCTTTCTTCTTGGCGCCGCGCGGAGTAGACGCCTCGGGAGCATCTTCCGATGGGCGGCCCTGGGGCTGCTTGTCCTTTCGGAAGATAGCTTCGACCGCTCCTGGCCAGAGGCGAACTTGGTGGCGATGTCCATCAGCTCGCTCGCCCTGGTGGGGGTCTTGCGACCCAACTTACTCACCAGGTCGCGGCAGGTGGTGCCGGCAAGGAACGCGCCGATGACATCCGAGTCGGTGATGTTGGGCAGCTCGGTGCGCTGCTTCGAGAATCGCCGGATGTAGTCTCGGAGAGACTCTCCCGGCTGCTGCCGGCAGCTTCGGAGGTCCCAGGAATTCCCGGGGCGCACGTACGTGCCCTGGAAATTGCCGGCGAAGGCTTGGACCAGGTCATCCCAGTTGGAGATCTGCCCCGGAGGCAGGTGCTCCAACCAGGCGCGAGCGGTGTCGGAGAGGAACAGGGGGAGGTTGCGGATGATGAGGTTGTCGTCATCCGTTCCACCCAGTTGGCAGGCCAGGCGGTAGTCCGCGAGCCACAGTTCCGGTCTCGTTTCCCCCGAGTACTTTGTGATAGTAGTCGGGGGTCGGAACCGGGTCGGGAACAGCGCCCGTCGGATGGCCCGGCTGAAGGCCTGCGGACCGGGTGGTTCGGGCGAGGGACTCCGATCCTCCCCGCTGTCGTAGCGTCCCCCACGCCTGGGGTGGTAACCTCGGCGCACCCTCTCGTCGAGGTGGGCCCGACGGTCGCGATGATGGTGCTCGTTGCCGAGGTGGCCCGGGGCCGCAGGCGCGGTGTTGCGCGTGCGCCCGGTGTAGACCGAGGCTTCTCGCATGAATCGGGAAGTCGCGGCATGAGGTTCCGAGGGGTATCCCTGCCTTCGGGAGGCAGAGCTCTCGGCCCGTCGGACCACAGCGCCTTCCAGGAGATTCTTGAGCTCTCCTTGGATTCGCCGACCCTCGGTAGTTGATGGCTCCGGCATCGCGCGGAGAAGCATCGCTGCTGCAGCCAGGTTCTGACCGACCCCACTAGATGCGGGTGGCGGCCTGACCCGGACGCCGTCGGCGACGCGGTGCTGGAGACCCTGGGGCAGGTGACGTATTTCTCCGGCCGGGGGTTGGCCCGCCCATGCCTGCCCGACGTCCCGGCGGATCGGCTCAAGCGCTCCTGCTCCCTCGTCGAGCCTGGCCTGCGCCCCGCGGACTTGCTCGAGCTGTGGGTCGTGACCCCCCGCCGGAACGGGGACCACAGCTAGCTCCCGTGGGATGTCAGCGCGAGGCACCGGCCTAGGGAGATCATCGTCCTCCGGCATGCCGAGATGATTGCCTTCGGAGGGATCCCCTAGATCGACGTGGAAACATTCGCGGCTTGGGTCGCAGTCCTCGTCGTCGAGGCTGCGGCTACCGTTGGAACAGTCGGAGAGGCAGTAGTCACATGCGGTCATGAAGTCCCGCATGGCACTGGGGTTGCCAAATCCAGAGAAATCCCAACAGATGTTGGGGTCGTCATCTCCCTCGGACCCAGAGGGCCCGTAGGTCGAGACGTCCGTCAGCCGGTCCCAAGGCGACCGCATGCAAAACCCCAGAGGGTTTGAACTCGCCTCTACGAGAGCGCCCGCCAAAGCAAGGTCGCTAGGCGGGTTGAGGCTGAGTCCAAATGACGTAGGATGGGAATCGGTCGGTACCTTTCGGTCGACGAGCAGCGACATAGTCACGTCGGGGACTGATTGCACCGCCGTCTCGGGTACGAGGGCGACATCCTGCAAGCTCTCCACGAGCGCACTGGCGTCGTCTACTTGCTCGGGATTGGCGTGTCGCGGGGAGACGGCGCTCGCCTTCGTCTCAAACGCGAGGTCGACGCCCGACGCGCCCCCCGTTGGGGCGCTGGGGACGTCGACTCGCTCGACAGCCGACAAGGCGCGGCCTCCCGCTTGGCCTTGGTTGCCCCGCCTCCTCCTCCGTTGGCGGGGGAGAGGACGGGGCGAGCTCGAATGTTGTTCTTCCACCAAGCGGGGAAGACGTCGTCGATTCCGCCGCCGGCGGGCGGGCTGTCGGCCGCCATTGTCGTTGTCGCGCGGCGGTGGAAGGAGTATCATGTCGTAGCTGTCGTCAAAGGACATGAACTCAAGACTCCCGAAACGGAGCACCGTCCCGGGCCGGAGAGGTTGCTGGAGACTGCCCATCTGGAGCTTGACGGGAAGCTGTTCGTCAACACGCAGCAGGCCCCTACCTGGCGCGCCAACTGTCGGCGTTTCGAGACCGGGGGGTCCCTCGGGCCAACGAGTGAGTGTCGCCGCGTGCCCCGGCCCAGATGGGTCGAGCGCGTGGGCGAGCGCGAAGGGGGGAAGGAGCGAGGCGGCCGGTGACCGGCGTGAGAGAGGTGGGAATCCCGCGGCCTTCGTGTTCGTCCCGCGCCCAGGTCGGGTGCGCTTGCAGTAGGGGGTTACAAGCGTCCACGCGGGAGAGGGAAGCGAGCGGCCCCAAGAGAGCGCCTGTCCCGTCCTCGTCCCCGCGTGGCCAACCCTCTCTAAGAGGGCCCTGGTCCTTCCTTTTATAGGCGTAAGGAGAGGATCCAGGTGTACAATGGGGGTGTAGCAGAGTGCTACGTGTCTAGCGGGGGAGAGCTAGCGCCCTAAGTACATGCCGATGTGGCAGCCGGAGAGATTTTGGCACCCAGCTGGTGTGATGTCGTGGCCGTCGGAGGAGCGACGAAGCCTGGCGGAGGGACAGCTGTCGGAGCGGTTGAGTCCTTGCTGACGTCCTCCTGCTTCCGTAAGAGAGCTGAGATCCGCCGTCGTCACAGAGCATGCGGGGCGCCATCATTGCCTATTTAGCGGAGCTAGCCAGATGGGACACCGGTCTTGTTCTCTGCGGCCCGAGCCAGCTCGGGGTAGGGTGATGATGGCGCTTCCTGTTGACGTGGCTGGCCTGCGCCCTAGGTTGGGCGACGTGGAGGCTCCTCCAAAGCCGAGGTTGAGTCTGTCTTCCATGGCCGAGGCCGAGCCCAAGCTCCTGGGTCGGGCGAGGCGGAGGTCGTTCGGCAGAGGCCAGGGCGGAGTCCGAGCCCTGGGGTCGGGCGAAGCGGAGTTCGTCGTCTTCCGGGGCTGAGCCCGAGTCCGAGCCCAGGGTCGGGCGGAGCGGAGTTCGTCGTCTTCTGGGGCTGAGCCCGAGTCCGAGCCCTAGGGTTGGGCGGAGCGGAGTTCGCCGTCTTCTGTAACCTAGCCCGAGTCCGAGCCCTGGGTCGGACGAAGCGGAGTTCGCCGTCTTCCGGGACTTAGCCCGAGTCCGAGCCCTGGGTCGGGCGGAGCGGAGTTCGCCGTCTTCCGGGACCTAGCCCGAGTCCGAGCCCTGGGTCGGGCAGAGCGGAGCTTCCTATGGTGCCTTTGGCAGGGCCTGACTGCCTGTCAGTCTCACTCTGTCAAGTGGCGCTGCAGTCGGAGTGGCGCAGGCGGCGCTGTCCTTCTGTCAGGCCGGTCAGTGGAGCGGCGAAGTGACGGCGGTCACTTCGGCTCTGCGGGGCGTGCGTCAGGATAAAGGTGTCAGGCCACCTTTGCGTTAAATGCTCCTGCGATTCGGTCGGTCGGTGCGGCGATTTAGTCAGGGTTGCTTCTTAGCGAAGGCAGGGCCTCGGGCGAGCCGGAGATGTGTCCGCCGTTGGAGGGGGGCCTCGGGCGAGACGGAAATCCTCCGGGGTCGGCTGCCCTTGTCCGAGGCTAGGCTCGGGCGAGGCAAGATCGAGTCGCTCGAATGGACTGATCCCTGACTTAATCACACCCATCAGGCCTTTGCAGCTTTATGCTGATGGGGGTTACCAGCTGAGAATTAGGAGTCTTGAGGGTACCCCTAATTATGGTCCCCGACAAATACTTTACCAAATGGATCAAGGCGAGGGCCGTTTCCACAATAACATCAAAGATTGCACAAAAATTCTTTTGGCAAAACATTGTTTGCCGCTTCGGAGTACCGTCCGAACTAACAGTCGACAACGGCAAGCAGTTTGACAGCCAAGACTTCAAGGATTTTCGCTTCTCCATTGGCACCAAGCTTGCCTTCGCCTCAGTATATCACCTGCAATCCAACGGAGTTGTGGAACGAGCCAATGGAAAATTTTTCACAGCTGTCAAAAAGATGCTCCTCGACGAAAAAATGGCAAGTGGGCCGATTTGCTACCTGAGGCGGTCTGGGCGCTAAACACGACTGAGTGCAGGGCGACCGGGTTCACCCCTATCCGCCTTCTATATGGATCGGAGGCCATGACCCCACAAGAAATAAAACACGGGTCCCCACGAACAGTTCCGTCAGCCGTCCCCGATGTGGACGAGCCCACTTCGAAGGATCTCATCGATGGAGACCGAGTCTTCGCTCTACAGGCCCTGAACAAATACCAAGCCCAGACAAAAGCATGGCGCGACCACACAGTCATCCCGAGAGAATTCAGCGAAGGGGACCTCGTACTCGTCCGAATAGCTCGGACAGAGTCCAGGGGCAAGCTGGAGCCCAAGTGGGAGGGCCCTTTCATTGTCAAGACGAAGGCTTCCCCCAGCGCTTACAGGCTCACAACGCCAAACGGCGAAGACCTGGAGCACTCCTGGAACATCGACAATCTCCGCAAATTTTTTGTTTGACCCATCAGGGCCGGTTCGCCCTTGTAATTCGCGAAAACAATTTTATTCTGGCCCGCACTCTTTTCCTCCCGGGGGTTGAGGTTTTTAACGAGGCGGAGTCATGTAATATACAAGCGAAAAATCCCCCGTAAAAACCTGCGTCGAAAAAAGACCGCGCCGGCGGTCTTCGACATTCGACCAATACAAAGTCACCGCGAGGCTCAGCGATAGCCACCCTCGTGTGCGACAACTCCGCGCAAAAGTCGCCTAAGGGTGCAGCCGGACCAGCACAACAAGTGCGAAAAATCGAAGTCTTACGCGAAGACTATCCGTGCAAAAGTCGCCTAAGGGTGCAGCCGGACCAGCACAACAAGTGCGAAAAATCGAAGTCTTACGCGAAGACTATCCATGCAAAAGTCGCCTAAGGGTGTAGCCGGACCAGCACAACAAGTGCGAAAAATCGAAGTCTTACGCGAAGACTATTCGTGCAGAAGTCGCCTAAGGGTGCAGCCGGACTAGCACAACAATTGCGAAAAATCGAAGTCTTACGCAAAGACTATCCGTGCAAAAGTCGCCTAAGGGTGCAGCCGGACTAGCACAACAAATGCAACAAATCGAAGTCTTCCGCGAAAACTATCCGCACAACAGTCGCCTAAGGGTGCAGTCGGGCGAAGCTTAACAAGCGTACACCAATCTGTCCATGCAAAGACCGGCTACATGCGTACCCGACTAACACAACAAATACACCAGACAACGTACGTAACGCCTTCGTGAGCATAGTCGAATGTGCGAAGGCACACAACCTCATCATACAAGCCATTACATATGCACAAGCGAGGGCATCACACCTTACATCGGCTCAACCTTCGGAATAATTCCCATCTCCCTATAGTTAAACAACATTATTCTCAGCTCCTCACCCGCAAAAAGACTTCGCAGCTCCCCCTCACCTGAACTCACAGTGGCCGGCAAGGACAACAGTTCTTGCTTGCCAGCCCTGCTCACACGAAGCCGACCGCCGTCCGCCTCACTCACTCTACGCTTCGCAACCGCCCTTCGCCGCCTGCACCCAGCACTCGGACCAGGCACAGCTTCAGCATCCGCAGCATGCGGCGAAGCCTCCGCCGCTGCCACATCCAAGGCCGCAAAGTAGTCCAAGTCCTCATCCGACGACTCTTCGATCCACTCAACAGAGCTCCCAGAGTCACCAAACTCGGAAAACTTAGATGCAGACTCATCCGATTTATTCCCGTCATCCACGGTCGAAGCCGCCAAAAAATTAGCAGTAGCGGTTGCGTGCGCAGGCCCAAAATCTTGAACCTGCGTAGCAACCAAGGTTCAGCAACAATATCCAAAATTTCCTAACTACCCACACCCACTAGGCCACCTGTGAAGACCCAGCCGTCGCGGGAGCCTCCGCTGTCGCCTCCGTCGCCACCGTCACAGGATCCTCAGCCCTCGACGCAGCAGTTGGCGACGGGCCTCCGCCGGCCGCAGTAGCTGCAGGGGCATCAGGAACGCCTTCGGCGGTCTCCGGGGGCGGGCCTCCGCCGGTCGCAGCGGCTGCGGGGGCATCAGGAACGCCTTCGGCGGTTTACGAGGGCGGCTCCAGGGCGGCCTCGGACACAGCCGCCGCCGGGTTCGGCTCTGGGTCAGGCAGCGCGCTGTTCAAAGCCCCGAAGTCATCCACCCTCTCGCCACGCGCCGCCTGAGACACAACACACAAATTCAGCAAACCCATACATAGCCCACATTTAACAAACACCAAACAAAAGCCAAACATTATCTGACCCCTCGCCGTCTCGGCCCGCTCCCTGACCACCTTTCGACCGTGGGGGGCCCACATCCGGTCGTAGAGGGCTCCGGCGGATTCCTTCACTATAGGGTCCTCAACCTTGTAGATATCACGCTCGAAATCCTCATCAGCTTGGTCGAAGACCTCATAGTGCCGGCACCCTTCGCGAGAGAGCGCGTTCATCGCCCCCTCGCAGGTGACCAGGGAGGCATAAGACATAAACCCCTCCACGATGGTGGGGAGCGCCTGCAACTCCTCCTGTACCCACTCAAGGCAGCGAAGTCCGGGCTCTCGGTCCGGCACTTCGAATTCAGGGGTCCGCGCGCCCAGCTCATGGTATGAATCCATAAGCTGTTTGCGTGTCCGCTCAGCCTCCGCGCGCGTCGAGGCCTCGGCCCTCTTCACACGAGCCTTCAGAGCGCTGAGCCGCTCCTCCAACTGCTCGGCGCGCTGCTTGGCAAGACTGCCCTCCGCCCGCGCCAAATTGGCCTCCGCCTGCGCAGACTGCGCCTTAGCGAGGGCCTCATTGGCCTCCTTCCTCTCCTCCGCTAGTTGGCGCCGGAGGACAGTCTTCTCACCCTCCAGCACGGCCACCTTATCCGCCAGCTTGCGGCATTTACTGTCGGCGACCGACTTTTCCCGGACGGCGTCAGCATGTTGCGTCCGAAGTCTCTCGACTTCGGCAGACACAACTGCCGTGAGGGCCCCCGACGCCGCGCGGTCTGCGAAGTCAGCCGCCTGCAAAACACACATAAGGCAACAGCCCCAACGAAGCCGGTAAAAAAACGAAGTCTAGCTCAACGTACCTGACTTAGTGCCTCCTTCATCTCCTTCAGCCGGTGGGACACAACACCCGCCTCGTCCCTAACAGCAGTGAGTGCCGACATCTCGCCGCCGGCACTAAGGGCGCCGCCCTTCGCCTTTGGCACTACGGCAGCCGCCGTGGTCGCCGCGGCAGGCGGAACAACAACAAGTTGGCCTTCGTCCGACCCTGCGACGTATCAACAAATTAAAAAAAAATCGAGCCAACCGCGTACCAACAAGATAGTCGTCCACACTAATGTCGGTGGCGAAGTCGGCGACGCGCTTGCCCGGCGGCGGCAACTCTCGGGCCGCCTTCGCGGCCTCTGGCACCCTGCTGGGCGCAGGTGCAGCCTTTGCAGACTTGGAACCACCGGCGGCAGCCGCCTTCGCAGCCTCCGGCGCCCTGCTGGATGCAGGGACGGCAGACTTCGCCGCCAGCGGCGGCTGGCCTCCGCCGGGGGCAGTAGCCTTCGCAGCCCCCCGCTGCCTCTTCGGCCTGGCTTCATGAAGCCTGACGACCGCCTGGCGCTTCTGTGCAGCTCCCTGGCGATCCTTGTCCATCACTGCCGACACAACAGCAGCAATATTCCGCCCGTAAGGAAACACTTTCCAATCACGAACCATGCGAGATGTAAAAAAGTCTTCGCCGGCCGCGTGGTGGATAGGAACATTCCTAGGCCACCAACCCCCGGTAACCCTCAACATCCGCGCCGAAGACTCCCGGAGCTCGGGCGAAGACATCCTTCCCCCCGGGGCCACGCATGTCCTCATCAATTCTCTAGCAAAACCATCGGAAACCCCAAGTCCTCCCATAGCAGTACCTAATTTCCTCTTCTTAGAGGACGGGGCGGCCGCCGACGCGGGGTCGTCTCCAGACTCAACCACTGGTTTCTTCCCGCGACGATCCACATCGTCTTGGCCGGGATAACCGCCATATGGCAGACGATTCAACTCAAAAACCCTGTTCAAGCGGTCATTCGACCCGCGAATATCCCAGCTACGCTGGCCCTCTGTCCTCGGCACGTACCGACCAACGATCCGCACCGCCCCATCCTCCGCCTCACGCACAAAGGCGGCCGGATCGCGGCTATGCAGATCTAGCGCGAAGGCAGGACTTCGCACCAGCTTCCAACCATGGGAAGGCATCTGGCGAGGGCACACTTCGCCCAACGCCCAGCCATGCGCCAAAGGCCATACCCCGTACGCCACAAACTCTTCAACCAAATCGCGCCCGCTGCTCAGGCCGGCGACGCACCGAAGGGCCCCTTCGTCCGCATCCTCCTCCGCCACTTCAAAAGGCGGGTATGCTGAGTAAAAAAGCGAGCACATCTCGGACGCGGAGAGCCCCGGATGGTCTTCGACTGTACCCTCCGCGACGTAGAACCAAAACTCATGCCAATTGCCCCACTTGTTGCGGGCGCAAGGAACCAACTCAACTACCTCCATCGTGGTCTTGCCGGTCTTCGGCGTAAATGTACAGGACCCAAACTGGGCAACTTCATCTCCAATCATCCTCTTCTGCCAGTGCAGGCAATAGTACTTCGCGAAGACTTCGACTGATGGCTGTCCGCCGTACGAAGTCGTCGCCCAGACATACTTCGACAGAGCCACCACGACATTCGGAGTCAGCTGATGGATCTGAATGTTAAATCGGCGCAGGACTTCTCCAACAAATCGGTGCGCAGGCAGGCGCAGACCAGTGGTAAAGAACGCCTCGAACACAACCAACTCGCCTTCCGACTCAGGGATTTCCTCCGTCCCCGGGACACGAGCGACTCCGCCGCCAAAGTAACCAAGCCGTTGCATATCTTGCACGCGGACCGACGACATCCGCGACACACCAAAATCCACCGTATCGCCGGCGCGCAACTCCTCCGCCGCCACAGTACTCAGCGTTTCCTCAGACGACGCGTCGACCAGCGGCGTAGCGGCAGCAGAAGAAGAAGAGGTCGGCATCGCTACGTATCGTCGACGGCGGCGGGCGGTCTGCTTCACTCGAGCCAGATCTCCGGCGAACAAGAGCAAGGAGGGCAGACAAGCAGCAAGACGGTGGAAAAGGCAGCTAGGGTTTTCACGGAGCGCAGAAAGATAAAGTTCAAAACGCGCCGCCCCCCGCCCCCTTTTATACACAGGGCGCGGCGCTTTGGGAAACCCGCAGTCCAACAGTACGGTGTCAATCAACGGTCATGTCAAAAACCCCCGCGGAACCACTTCGAGCGAGGGCAGCGTCTCCGCCATCTAGCGACGTCTTCGGCACCATATGACTTAGTCGAACTGGTCCCACAGAGGGCAAATGTTGGGGCGAAGGCGAAGACGCCACCCTTCGCTCGAGGCCTTCGCCGTAGTCGCTGGTCCAACGGAGACAAGACAACGGGCAGGGACACCCTTCGCCCCATACGACATTGAACGAAGACCTGTGACGAGGTCATCCCACCGTGCGGCCTCGTCCAGCATGGAGGCCCACGTGCGACCCGGCCCATTGTAACGGGCCCTGCGTGGCCGCTGCGTGTTACGGGCCTAATTTTTAAAGGCATCCCTGTAATTACAGTTTGTAACCCCGCTTTATGGGAATATTCTGGGAATAACCTAGGTGTCTGAGGGCACATGCATCCTTAACACAGGACGCTGGGCACTCAGATACCTATAAATACCCCCGCACAGTGCCCTTGAGAGGCTAGATTAACAGAGCTATTGCCATCTTGCGCGAGAACCCTGTTAACGTCACTACTCACCCCCGTTGGATCCCCTTGCAGCAGAGAGCAAGTTCCAACAGGAATCTTTGTAAAGGCTAGGTAGTGATGCCCTGCTGGGCCACCTAGGTAGTGGTCAATGGGGAGTAGCTCTCTCCGGGCAGAAGGGAATCACGGCTTGTGGGTAAATTGCACAACCTCTGCATAGTGTTATGAAACTGATATATCATTCATGCTGGCGGTTATGAGCGGCCAAGGGAGCTCCATTGATTAGTGGTACTTGATCAGAGATGTTCGGTTTGCAGGTGGCAATGAGATTGATGGTTCTTGGTTTTGACTCTGGTAATGGTAAGTGGTACTCTTTCCGTTTGGAAAGGAGTATGTTTGGGTTAATAACGTGGGTTAATTTTAAAACTTGTCTTTCTCTACTAGTAATAATAATCTGACCAACTAAAAGCAACTGCTTGACTTACCCCCCACATAAAGCTAGTCCACTACAGCCAAACAGGATACTTGCTGAGTATGTTGATGTGTACTCACCCTTGCTCTACACACCAAACCCCCCCCCATCCCCAGGTTGTCAGCATTGCAACCACTGCTCAGGAGAAGATGAAGCCGTGGAAGGAGACTTCCAGGAGTTCCAAGATTACGATGAGTTCTAGGCGTGGGTTAGCGGCAAACCCCCAGTTGGCTGCCTGTGAAGGCCGCGTTTATCTATGTTTCTTTTCCGCACTTTGATTTATTGTAAAGACTATGTGGATGTCTCAGACATATTATGTAAGTGACTATTATTTCCCTTTTTAATACTATTTGAGCACTGTGTGATGATGTCCATGTTATGTAACTGTTGTGTACGTGAATTGCTGATCCTGGCACGTACATGGTTCGCATTCGGTTTGCCTTCTAAAACCGGGTGTGACATAATTCCACCATACAGAGACCAAATAAGAGAAAGTTTTTGAGCTCAAGTTTCTAAATAAGTCACATGAACTCAAACTTATAAAAAAGATAGATCAAAATATGAAGTGATTGCTAAAGTCAGGCATCAATAAAAACTGGATGTGCTCCATATAAATTATGCTACTTCGTAGCAATTACTAACGTTTAAAACCAACAAATAACCTTTCATTTTACTGTTAGTGTGACAAATCATTGTTACTCCATCTAATTCAGCAACATCAAACACCATTGAGTCCATTGTGCCAATGTGGTCTCAGAAACAACCTAATGCTTGCAAGAGCCAAGAACGTCGTGACGTGCTTGGGCTGTAGCCTCGGCCCGACACGATTATATATTTTTATTTTACAAAAAACATATACACATATATACAATTTATATTCGATATTAAAAATATCTAAGCATGATGTTCTACTGGTTAGACAGCTTCACCCAGTGTCTCCCCCCTTCATCCATCAGAGCATGGGTTTGAACCCCACCTCTTGCTGATTTAATCAAATGGGCCGACGGGCTAACTGGCTGGCCTGACACAGTCAGCAGGTCGGCATGACGTGCCTGAGCCAGAGTTGTGGCCCGCGGGCGTCTGGTCCGTGTCGGGTCGCCGTTTGGCCATCTATAGGCGTGCATCGGGTTAGTTTAAAATAGCTGTGAGGGGTTATTTGTAAAAAAAAATGACGAGGGCGACCATTGAAACTGGTGCTTTAAGTATAATATAGATTTTGTAGAAAACATGATATCAGGATACATTTTACTATTTTTAATTAAAAATAGTAGTACAAATTAAAATTGTGAAAGGCAATCTTGAGTAATAATCACTAATCATCATTAGTTCGGTACATACAATTGTGGTCACGTTTGGTTCACATAATTATCACACGTAATGATAACATGATGGGTACAAATAACGTTAAATCATGTTTGTTTATGTCCAATTATAATCAAATATAATACTAAAAACTAATACCGATATATTCACACTAGTAGAAAAGCGCTCTAACCTTGGGTAGATTCTACTTTTTATAGGCGGTTTCGATTATCGCGCGCCAGTAATAATAAGTCGGTGGGCTCGAATAGGCAACCGCCAGTCAAAATCGTCCATCTCCACTAGCGATTAATCAAATCACATGTGACCTTTATTGTATAAATACTCTCGCGTCCTCCCCCGACAGGATTGTAACTAGTAGTCAACTTCCCTTGGAGGCGATTTTGGAGGTCCAGATTTCAAAAAATACAAAGGAGTATTTTGATCTTCATTTCAATTTTTTTGGAAGAAGGTTGCTAAGAAAGGCTGGTTTATGTTTCTCGCTCAATTTTAGCCACATTTTGGATCTATGTTTTTACCATGTGAAAGAGAAGAGTTAACTAGGTTATATGTTCTCTATTTCCTCAAATGAGGTTGCTTAAGATGGCTAGATTTTGTCTATCATTTCTCTCTTTTCATGTTTAGTTCTCAAATTAGTTTATCCATGATATACTTAGTTGTTAAATGAATGGTGTATGTGTTTTTATAGAGAGAGAGGAATGTAGGTTTGGTAACTAAGATTTTTTTGATAGTTGCTATGAAAGGTTGGTTTATTATGCTCTAATTGTCAATTTTGTTCATTTTTGCTTAATTTTAGCCACATTATGGAACTAGGCTTTCACAATGTGTTAGAAAGAAGAGTATAGCTAGGTTTTTTTACATATTTATTCAAATGAGGTTGGTTAAGATGGTTAGATATTATTTGTCCTCTCCCTCCTTTTCATGATTAGTTCTCAATTCAGTTTATCCAATATATATTTCGTTGTTTAATGATTGGTGCATGTGTTTGTATGGAGAGAGAGGAAGATAGGTTTGGTAATTAAGATTTTTTTTGTTTATTAGTTGCTAGGAAAGTTTGGTTTATGTTTCTATTGCCAATTTTTGTTTATTCTTCCTCAATTTTAGCCACATTTTGGATCTAGGGTTTCACCATGTGTTAGAGAGAAAGTGGCTAGGTTTTTGTCTCTATTTTTTCAAATGAGGTTGTTTAAGAGGGTTAGATATTGTCTCTCCTCTCTCACCTTTTGAAGTTTAGTTCTCAAATCAGTTTATCCATGATATATTTAGTTGTTTAATGAATGGTTCATGTGTTTGTATGTAGAGAGAGGAAGATAGGTTTGGTAATTAATATTTTTTGTTTATTAGTTGCTAGAAAATGTTGGTGATTCCATTTGAGATCATAGGACTTTATTAGGAGGTGTTTGAATGCACTAGAGTAGTTAGTTGGCTAAAAATTGCTAGCTACAAATAGCTAGCTAACTATTAACTAAACTGTTTGGATGTCTTCAACTAATTTTAGCAGTTAACTATTAGCTCTAGTTTATTCAAATACCCCTTAGTCAAGTATCCTTGCAACGTAGGAGCCACTTGCCCACTTATACAAAACGATTTATAGAGTTGACTCAAAATCTAGTTGACCTTGGAATCGTGTTTTAGAAATCATCAATTGGGCAAAACAACAACAAAGTTTTTAAATTTAGGGAAGCCCTAAACCCTAAACCCTATAGACAAGTCACAAGCGACATGATATTTGGCGTGAAATACTTGTGTGTGATTGCGAGGCTCAAAATTGCATGTACCTCCTACAACCACTCCACATCAAACTCACTTGTGTGAATAAGGGGTATATTCATTTCTGTTGTATTCACTTTACTATGCTTTGGAAGGAATATTTCAGACCCTAAACAAATTTAAATGAAAACCTTTGAATTGGCAAGTTGTAGGTATCATTGAGTACTAGAATTTCTTTTTGTGCTAGTATCTGGTGCACATGGAAGTTTAGTGCACATGGTGCACATATTAAATCAGTAACACTCATTTTAGATCTAACGTCTCTAGTTATTTGGTATATTTTGCTAAGGACACCCTCCGACGTGGCGTGATGTAATGGTGGAAGGTGTTTGATAGTCGCCTAGAGGGGGGGTGAATAGGGCGAAACTGAAATTTACAAATATAAACACAACTACAAGCCGGGTTAGCGTTAGAAATAAAAACAAGTCCGCGAGAGAGGGTGCAAAACAAATCTCGAGTAAATAAGGAGTGTGACACAAGGATTTGTTTTACCGAGGTTCGGTTCTCGCAAACCTACTCCCCGTTGAGGTGGTCACAAAGACCGGGTCTCTTTCAATCCTTTCCCTCTCTCAAACAGTCCCTCGGACCGAGTGAGCTTCTCTTCTCAAATCACTTTGGGAATCAAACTTCCCGCAAGGACCACCACACAATTGGTGTCTCTTGCCTCAATTACAAGTGAGTGTTTGATCACAAGAAAGAATGCCAAAGAAAAGAAGCGATCCAAGCGCAAGAGCTCAAATGAACACTACAAATCACTCTCTCTAGTCACTAAGGCTTTGTGTAGAGTTGGGAGAGGATTTGATCTCTTTTGGTGTGCTTTGCAATGAATGCTAGCTCTTGTATAGTGGTTGGAAGCTGGAAAACTTGGATACTATGAATGGTGGGGTGGTTGGGGTATTTATAGCCCCAACCACCAAACATGACCGTTGGTGGAGGCTGTCTATCGTATGGTGCACCGGACAGTCCGGTGTACACCGGACATGTCCGGTGCGCCAGCCACGTCACCAAAGCCGTTGCGATTCGACCGTTCGAGTTCTGACTTTTGGGCCCGCCTGGATGTCCGGTGGCGCACCGGACATGCACTGTAGAGTGTCCGGTGCGCCACTACGCGCGTGCCTGACTTCTGCGCGCTCTGGCGCGCATTAAATGTCGTTGCAGGTGACCGTTGGCGCGAAGTAGCCGTTGCCCCGTAGTTACACCGGACAGTCCGGTGTACACTGGACATGTCCGGTGAATTATAGCGGAGCAGCCGTTGGAAATTCCCGAGGCTGCCAAGTTCCAGAGCCGCGTCTTCTTGGAGCACCGGACACTGTCCGGTGTACACCGGACAGTCCGGTGAATTATAGCGTGCTGGCTCTGAGAAATCCTGAGGCTGAGGAGTTCAGCGCGAGGCCCCCTGGTGCACCGGACACTGTCCGGTGCGCCACCGGACAGTCCGATGCGCCAGACCAGGGAGTCTTCCGGGATGCCTTTAGCTCTCTATTTTGAACCCAACTTTGGTCCTTTTAATTGGCTTGTTGTGAACCTTTGACACCTGTATAACTTATACACTAGAGCAAACTAGTTAGTCCAATTATTTGTGTTGGGCAATTCAACCACCAAAATTATTTAGGAACTAGGTGTAAGCCTAATTCCCTTTCAATCTCCCCCTTTTTGGTGATTGATGCCAACACAAACCAAAGAAAATATAGAAGTGCATATTTGAACTAGTTTGCATAATGTAAGTGCAAAGGTTGCTTGGAATTGAGCCAATAAAAATACTTACAAGATATGCATGGATTGTTTCTTCATTTTAACATTTTGGACCACGCTTACACCACATGTTTTGTTTTTTTCAAACTATTTTGTAAATTCTTTTCAAAGTTCTTTTGCAAAAAGTCAAAGGTAAATGAATAAGATTTTGCAAAGCATTTTCAAGATTTGAAATTTTCTCCCCCTGTTTCAAATGCTTTCCTTTGACTAAACAAAATTCCCCCTAAATGAGATCCTCCTCTTAGTGTTCAAGAGGGTTTTGATATATCATTTTTGAAATACTATTTTCTCCCCCTTTTGAACACAATAAGGTACCAATTTGAAATTTACTAATTGAAAATCCTTAGTTTTAAAATTAGGTGGTGGTGCGGTCCTTTTGCTTTGGGCTCATACTTTCTCCCCCTTTGGCATGAATCGCCAAAAACGGAATCATTAGAGCCCTTGAAGTGCTTTCTTCACCTTTGGTCATAAATAAATGAGTTAAGATTATACCAAAGACGAAGTCCTTTTGCTCTCTCCCCCAAAGATGGAGAGTGGCTCGGAGCGACGGCGAAGGATGAGTTACGGAGTGGAAGCCTTTGTCTTCGCCAAAGACTCCAATTCCCTTTCAATACGCCTATGACTTGGTTTGAAATAGACTTGAAAAACACATTAGTCATAGCATATGAAAGAGACATGATCAAAGGTATACAAATGAGCTATGTGTGTAAGTTAGCAAAAGAAATTGCGCGAATCAAGAATATTGAGCTCATGCCTAAGTTTGTTAAAAGTTTGTTCATCAAGTGGCTTGGTAAAGATATCGGCTAATTGATCTTTAGTATTAATGTAAGAAATCTCGATATCTCCCTTTTGTTGGTGATCCCTAAGAAAATGATACCGAATGGCTATGTGTTTAGTGCGGCTATGCTCGACGGGATTATCCGCCATTTTGATTGCACTCTCATTATCACATAGCAAAGGGACTTTGGTTAATTTGTAACCGTAGTCCCGCAGGGTTTGCCTCATCCAAAGCAATTGCGCGCAACAATGGCCTGCGGCAATGTATTCGGCTTCGGCGGTGGAAAGAGCGACCGAATTTTGCTTCTTTGAAGCCCAAGACACCAAGGATCTTCCCAAGAACTGGCAAGTCCCCGATGTGCTCTTTCTATTGATTTTACACCCCGCCCAATCGGCATCCGAATAACCAATCAAATCAAATGTGGATCCCCTAGGATACCAAAGCCCAAACTTAGGAGTATAAGCCAAATATCTCAAGATTTGTTTCACGGCCGTAAGGTGAGCTTCCTTAGGGTCGGCTTGGAATCTTGCACACATGCATACAGAAAGCATAATATCCGGTCGATATGCACATAAATAGAGTAAAGAACCTATCATCGACCGATATACCTTTTGATCCACGGATTTACCTCCCGTGTCGAGGTCGAGATGCCCATTAGTTCCCATGGGTGTCTTGATGGGCTTGGCATCCTTCATCCCAAACTTGTTTAGAATGTCTTGAGTATACTTCGTTTGGCTAATGAAGGTGCCCTCTTGGAGTTGCTTCACTTGAAATCCCAAGAAGTACTTCAACTCCCCCATCATAGACATCTCGAACTTTTGTGTCATGATCCTACTAAATTCTTCACATGTAAACTCGTTAGTAGACCCAAATATAATATCATCAACATAAATTTGGCATACAAACAAGTCATTTTCAAGAGTTTTAGTAAATAGAGTAGGATCGGCCTTTCCGACTTTGAAGCCATTAGCGATAAGGAAATCTCTAAGGCATTCATATCATGCTCTTGGGGCTTGCTTGAGCCCATAAAGCGCCTTAGAGAGTTTATAGACATGGTTAGGGTACTCACTATCTTCAAAGCCGGGAGGTTGCTCAACATAGACCTCTTCCTTGATTGGTCCATTGAGGAAGGCACTTTTCACGTCCATTTGATAAAGCTTAAAGCCATGGTAAGTAGCATAGGCCAATAATATACGAATTGACTCAAGCCTAGCTACAGGTGCATAGGTTTCACCGAAATCCAAACCTTCGACTTGGGAGTATCCTTTGGCCACAAGTCGAGCTTTGTTCCTTGTCACCACACCATGCTCATCTTGCTTGTTGCGGAAGACCCATTTGGTTCCTACAACATTTTGATTAGGACGTGGAACTAAATGCCATACCTCATTCCTAGTGAAGTTGTTGAGCTCCTCTTGCATTGCCACTACCCAATCCGGATCTTGGAGTGCTTCCTCTACCCTATGTGGCTCAATAGAGGAAACAAAAGAGTAATGCTCACAAAAATGTGCAACACGAGATCTAGTAGTTACCCCCTTATGAATGTCGCCGAGGATGGTGTCGACGGGGTGATCTCGTTGAATTGCTTGGTGGACTCTTGGGTGTGGCGGCTTTTGTTCTTTATCCTCCTTATCTTGATCATTTGCATCTCCTCCTTGATCATTGCCGTCATCTTGAGGTGGCTCATTTACTTGATCTTCTACTTCATCAACTTGAGCTTCATCCTCATTTTGAGTCGGTGGAGATGCTTGAGTGGAGGAGGACGGTTGATCTTGTGCATTTGAAAGCTCTTCGGATTCCTTAGGACACACATCCCCAATGGACATGTTCCTTAGCGCGATGCATGGAGCCTCTTCAATACCTATCTCATCAAGATCAACTTGCTCTACTTGAGAGCCGTTAGTTTCATCAAACACAACGTCACAAGAAACTTCAACTTGTCCAGTGGACTTGTTAAAGACTCTATATGCCCTTGTGTTTGAATCATATCCTAGTAAAAAACCTTCTACAGTCTTAGGAGCAAATTTAGATTTTCTACCTCTTTTAACAAGAATAAAACATTTGCTACCAAAGACTCTAAAATATGAAATATTGGGCTTTTTACTGGTTAGGAGTTCATAAGATGTCTTCTTGAGGATTCGGTGTAGATATAACCGGTTGATGGCGTAGCAAGCGGTGTTGACCGCCTCGGCCCAAAACCGATCCGAAGTTTTGTACTCATCAAGCATGGTCCTTGCCATGTCCAATAGAGTTCGATTCTTCCTCTCCACTACACCATTTTGTTGTGGCGTGTAGGGGGAAGAGAACTCATGCTTGATGCCCTCCTCCTCAAGGAAGCCTTCGATTTGAGAGTTCTTGAACTCCGTCCCGTTGTCGCTTCTAATTTTCTTGATCCTTAAGCCAAACTCATTTTGAGCTCGTCTCAAGAATCCTTTTAAGGTCTCTTGGGTTTGAGATTTTTCCTGCAAAAAGAATACCCAAGTGAAGCGAGAATAATCATCCACTATTACAAGACAATACTTACTCCTGCCGATGCTTATGTAAGCAATCGGGCCGAATAGATCCATGTGGAGTAGCTCAAGCGGCCTGTCGGTCGTCATGATGTTCTTGTGTGGATGATGAGCACCAACTTGCTTTCCTGCTTGGCATGCGCTACAAACCATGTCTTTCTCAAAATGAACATTGGTTAATCCTAAAATGTGCTCTCCCTTTAGAAGCTTATGAAGATTCTTCATCCCAACATGGGCTAGTCGGCGATGCCAGAGCCAACCCATGTTAGTCTTAGCAATTAAGCATGTGTCGAGTTCAGCTCTATCAAAATCTACTAAGTATAGCTGACCCTCTAACACACCCTTAAATGATATTGAATCATCACTTCTTCTAAAGACAGTGACACCTACATCAGTAAAGAGACAGTTGTAGCCCATTTTGCATAATTGAGATACAGAAAGCAAATTGTAATATAATGAATCTACAATAAAAACATTGGAAATAGAATGGTCAGGATATATAGCTATTTTACCAAGACTTTTGACCAAACCTTGATTTCCATCCCCGAATGTGATAGCTTGTTGGGGATCTTGGTTTTTCTCGTAGGAGGAGAACATCTTCTTCTCCCCTGTCATATGGTTTGTGCACCCGCTGTCGAGTATCCAACTTGAGCCCCCGGATGCATAAACCTACAAAACAATTTTAGTTCTTGACTTTAGGTACCCAAACGGTTTTGGGTCCTTTGGCATTAGAAACAAGAACTTTGGGTACCCAAACACAAGTCTTGGATCCCTTGTGTTTGCCCCCAACAAACTTGGCAACTACCTTGCCGGATTTGTTAGTCAAAACATAAGAAGCATCAAAAGTTTTAAATGAAAGACTGTGTTCATTTGATGCACTAGGAGTTTTCTTCTTAGGCAACTTAGCACGGGTTGGTTGCCTAGAGCTAGATGTCTCACCCTTATACATAAAAGCATGGTTAGAACCAGAGTGAGACTTCCTAGAATGAATTCTTCTAATTTTGTCCTCGGGATAACCGGCAGGGTATAAAATGTAACCCTCGTTATCCTGAGGCATGGGAGTCTTGCCCTTAACAAAGTTAGACAATCTTTTAGGAGGGGCATTAAGTTTGACATTGTCTCCCCTTTGGAAGCCAATGCCATCCTTGATGCCAGGGCGTCTCCCACTATAGAGCATACTTCTAGCAAATTTAAATTTTTCATTTTCTAAGTTATGCTCGGCAATTTTAGCATCTAATTTTGCTATATGATCATTTTGTTGTTTAATTAAAGACATGTGATCATGAATAGCATTGATATCAACATCTCTACATCTAGTACAAATAGATACATGCTCAACGATAGATGTAGAGGGTTTGCAAGATTTTAATTCTACGACCTTAGCATGTAACATGTCATTCTTAGTTCTAAGGTCGGAAATAGTAGCATTGCAAACATCAAAATCTTTAGCCTTAGCAAGCTATTTTTCATTTTCAATCCTAAGGCTAGCAAGAGAAATGTTCAATTCTTCAATCCTAGCAAGTAAATCATCATCATTATTTCTAGAATTGGTAATTGAAACATTACAAACATGAGAATCAACCTTAGCTAACAAATTAGCATTTTCATTTCTAAGGTTGTCTATTGTCTCATGGCAAGTGCTTAGCTCACTAGATAATTTTTCACATTTCTCAATTTCTAGAGCATAAGCATTTTTAACCTTAACATGTTTCTTATTTTCCTTAATTAGGAAGTCCTCTTGGGAATCCAAAAGGTCATCCTTTTCATGGATAGCACTAATTAATTCATTTAATTTTTCTTTTTGTTCCATGTTAAGGTTGGCAAAAAGGGTACGCAAATTATCTTCCTCATCACTAGCATTATCATCACTAGAGGACTCATATCTAGTGGAGGATTTAGATTTAACCTTCTTCTTTTTGCCATCCTTTGCCATGAGGCACTTGTGGCCGACGTTGGGGAAGAGGATTCCCTTGGTGACGGCGATGTTGGCGGCGTCCTCGTCGTTGGAGGAGTCGGTGGAGCTCTCGTCGGAGTCCCATTCGCGGCACACGTGGGCATCGCCGCCCCTCTTCTTGTGGTACCTCTTCTTTTCTTTCCTCTTGCCCTTCTTGTCGTTATCCCTGTCACTGTCACTTGATAATGGACATTTAGCAATAAAGTGACCGGGCTTACCACACTTGTAGCAAACCTTCTTGGAACGGGATTTGTAATCCTTCCCCTTCCGTTGCTTGAGGATTTGGCGAAAGCTTTTGATGATTAAAGCCATCTCCTCGTTGTCGAGCTTTGAAGCGTCGATTGGTTGTCTACTTGGTGTAGACTCTTCCTTCTTTTCCTCCGCCGCCTTGAAAGCCACCGGTTGTGCTTCAGACGTGGAGGGACCATCAAGCTCGTTGATTTTCTTTGAGCCCTTGATCATACATTCAAAGCTCACAAAATTCCCGATAACTTCCTCGGGGGTCATTAGTGTATATCTAGGATTACCACGAATTAATTGAACTTGAGTGGGGTTAAGGAAGATGAGTGATCTAAGAATAACCTTAACCACCTTGTGGTCATCCCATTTCTTGCTCCCGAGGTTACGCACTTGGTTCACCAAGGTTTTGAGCCGGTTGTACATATCTTGTGGCTCCTCCCCTTGGCGAAGACGGAAGCGACCGAGCTCCCCCTCGATCGTTTCCTGCTTGGTGATCTTGGTGAGTTCATCACCCTCGTGCGCGGTCCTGAGTAGATCCCAAATCTCCTTTGCATTCTTCAACCCTTGCACCTTGTTATATTCCTCTCTACTTAGAGAGGCAAGGAGTATGGTTGTGGCTTGGGAGTTGAAGTGCTCGATTTGGGCTACTTCATCCACATCATAGTCTTCATCCCCTACGGATGGTACCTGTGCACCAAACTCAACAACATCCCATATACTTTTGTGGAGTGAGGTTAGATGAAATCGCATTAAATCACTCCACCTAGCGTAATCTTCACCATCAAAAGTTGGTGGTTTGCCTAATGGGACGGAAAGTAAAGGTGTATGTTTGGAAATGCGAGGGTAGCGTAGGGGAATCTTACTATACTTCTTACGCTCTTGGCGCTTAGAAGTGACGGACGCCGCGTCGGAGCCGGAGGTGGATGCCGATGAAGAATCGGTCTCGTAGTAGACCACCTTCCTCATCCTCTTTTTCTTGTCCTCACTCCGATGCGCCTTGTGGGAAGAGGACTTCTCCTTCTTCTCTTTGTGGTGTGAAGAAGATTTCTTCTCCTTCCCTTTGTAGGAGTCCTTCTTCTTCTCCTTCCTTTTGGAGGAGTCCTTCTTCTTCTCCTTCCTCTTGGTGCGGGACTCTTCCGATGAAACGCTCCCGTGGCTTGTAGTGGGCTTTTCGCCGGTCTCCATCTCCTTCTTGGCTTGATCTCCCGACATCACTTTGAGCGGTTAGGCTCTAATGAAGCACCGGGCTCTGATACCAATTGATAGTCGCCTAGAGGGGGGGTGAATAGGGCGAAACTGAAATTTACAAATATAAACACAACTACAAGTCGGGTTAGCATTAGAAATAAAAACAAGTCCGCGAGAGAGGGTGCAAAACAAATCTCGAGTAAATAAGGAGTGTGACACAAGGATTTGTTTTACCGAGGTTTGGTTCTCGCAAACCTACTCCCCGTTGAGGTGGTCACAAAGACCGGGTCTCTTTCAACCCTTTCCCTCTCTCAAACGGTCCCTCGGACCGAGTGAGCTTCTCTTCTCAAATCACTTTGGGAATCAAACTTCCCGCAAGGACCACCACACAATTGGTGTCTCTTGCCTCAATTACAAGTGAGTGTTTGATCACAAGAAAGAATGCCAAAGAAAAGAAGTGATCCAAGCGCAAGAGCTCAAATGAACACTACAAATCACTCTCTCTAGTCACTAAGGCTTTGTGTAGAGTTGGGAGAGGATTTGATCTCTTTTGGTGTGCTTTGCAATGAATGCTAGCTCTTGTATAGTGGTTGGAAGCTGGAAAACTTGGATACTATGAATGGTGGGGTGGTTGGGGTATTTATAGCCCCAACCACCAAACATGACCGTTGGTGGAGGCTGTCTGTCGTATGGTGCACCGGACAGTCCGGTGCGCCAGCCATGTCACCAAAGCCGTTGCGATTCGACCGTTGGAGTTTTGACTTCTGGGCCCGCCTGGATGTCCGGTGGCGCACCGAACATGCACTGTGGAGTGTCCGGTGCGCCACTACGCGCGTGCCTGACTTCTGTGCGCTCTGGCGCGCATTAAATGCCGTTGCAGGTGACCGTTGGCGCGAAGTAGTCGTTGCCCCGTAGTTACACCGGACAGTCCGGTGTACACCGGACATGTCCGGTGAATTATAGCGGAGCAGCCGTTGGAAATTCCCGAGGCTGCCAAGTTCCAGAGCCGCGTCTTCTTGGAGCACCGGACACTGTGTGGTGTACACCGGACAGTCCGGTGAATTATAGCGCGCTGGCTCTGAGAAATCCCGAGGCTGAGGAGTTCAGCGCGAGGCCCCCTGGTGCACCGGACACTGTCCGGTGCGCCACCGGACAGTCCGGTGCGCCAGACCAGGGAGTCTTCCGGGATGCCTTTAGCTCTCTATTTTGAACCCAACTTTGGTCCTTTTAATTGGCTTGTTGTGAACCTTTGACACCTGTATAACTTATACACTAGAGCAAACTAGTTAGTCCAATTATTTGTGTTGGGCAATTCAACCACCAAAATTATTTAGGAACTAGGTGTAAGCCTAATTCCCTTTCAGTGTTATTTATAAATTGCAATAATCAACCAGAGACGTTAGATCTAAGATGAATGGTGATGATTTAATATGTGCACCATGTGCACTAAGCTTCCATGTGCACCATATATGTCCTCTTTCTATTTTGGTATTTACTCCATCCAAATTCATTTGAAAATCTTGAAATTTAAAATGTAAGAAATTTGAAAATATATTTTCTTGGATAAATGATTTAAATGAACAAGTTATCAACTACATGTTGTATATATAGCTAGATCTATAACTTTGCTTTTGATTTTTACTCCGTTGATGGTCACTAAACATCATTTTGACAATCAATATTGCACCTAAATTGAAGGTATAGTCAACATCATAGTGATAATATCTATTTAAAATAATATAGTTCCACTTCTACAAGAAATAGTTTGAAAGCATGAACAAACACTCAAAAATCATCAAATAAAGCATCAGGAGCAAGTGTGATGTGTTAGGGACACTTGGTATAACTCACACATTGATTGAAGGGCCCACAAATTGGGTTTAGACACATGATCAACCATCAAACCAACCTAGGATCTTGCCAACGGAAATCTAGGAGCTTTGTGGAGCCTTGTATGCAAAGCTGGTGCATCTAAGGGGGTCAAATGCTCCCCCAATGTCTATCGACCCCATGAGGGCTCCACCACCTTTCACTCGGCTGCAAAATACCCCTAAACTTATACACTATAGATAGGGGATATTGGTGCCATATCTAAATCATCTTCAAGTGAAAGGAGAAGATCACTCCAAGGAAGTGATATAGTCCGTTGCTTTAGTAGTTAGACAAGTAGTGGGAGTTAGAGTCAAGTTGAGCTTCTGCATGGAGTGTAGAAGTAGTTTTTTAGTCTACTATAGCTTTTGTAGCTTTCCTATTTTGTAAGACTTTCCATGTTCAAATGTATACTTCTACATTTACTAATGCATTTCATTCATGTGCCCTTGCTTTAGTACTATACTTGGAGCTTCGCTCATTATCATAGTTAACTATCCTATTTAGTGTGTGAAGGGATCGTTATGCCTAAGGGGGTGCGAATTAGACAACTTAAAACTCTTCTTCTAAACTATGACCTCTAATTTTCTCCTAGTTAAAACCCATGCAATAAATTCTGTCCATATGTGCAACTATGGTTTTGCTAGATGTGTTGATATCTCTACCACAAAAATATGCAAAACTAGATTCCAATTATATGAACTTGCATATTAACTAATATAGGAAGGTAAAGCACACAACCAATGTACATAATATAAATATAGAAGCTTAATTGAGATAGAGATGTAAACTTTCACTGATGACTCTGGTATTTTTATTGAGGTATAGAGACGTATGCAAGCTCCCCCATAGTCCTCGTTAGAGCCTCTCGCAAGGATGTCCTCACGAGGGACAACCTCTAAATCAGGTAAGTCTATGGATTTCCTATAGACCTTTACTGTACACAAGTGGATATTTGAGATGGCCTCTCTCAGAACGCTTATCACCGTCTTCAATATCAAGCTTCTTTCCAAACCATTGTGGGCCTTGTTCTCTTTAGTATATGGTGGCGGCCACACCACAAATGCAATTAGTGTGGTCTTGCAAGACTACAAGCCCCTCTGATGTATACCAATGGTGCGTGCAAGAACCTAGTGGTAAGGAGTATGCAAACCTCACTAAACACTAGGCCTAAACCTAGAGTAGAAACTAAACCAATGGTCGAACTAACCTAAACACTTCACAAAGAACTTATGCTAATCACCTAATATTTCACTAAGTACTTAGATGGATAAAGCTACTAGAGATGAGCCTCAACTCAACTCATATAATACTTCCTTGAGATCCACATCCTCTTCGATGGTTATCCAAAGGGGTATATTTATCCTCCAAACCAAATGTTGCCATTAGGCATATGCAATAGCTTTTACAGAGTCAGCACACATGTCCAGTGCACCCGTCAGACATATTCGATGAGGTCACATCAGCTAGCCAGTGGTGAAATTCTGTAGTTTGGTTTAGGTAATTGTGTGAAAAAACAAGTGGACCAATTTTAGGTCCAAAGACTTTAGGCGTTCAAAGAAAACTATGCTGAGGTGTACAACTATACCCACACAGAGATTAGGAGTGAACCTACATATTAATTCCTAATAAGGGTTGCCTCTAGGTTCTAGCATTTTCTTAACATGCCTTTCTATCTCATGAATGATACAACAATAATCCAAGATATTTTCATGAGCTATCACATACTACATCCTGAGCTAAATGCACACAATTAGTAAATACCCATCTTGTAGCTCCCATATGCAACATGAGATCTATATGAGGGGTTACTCCAACTTACTATCCTAGGAGACAATCTTTACCTACTGAAAGTCGCCTAGAGGGGGGCGTGAATAGGCAAATCTGAAATTTACAAACTTAAGCACACACTACAAGCCGGGGTTAGCGTTAGAATTAAATTCGAGTCCGAAAGAGAGGGTGAAAACAAATCACAAGCAAATAAGAGCGGATGACACTGTGATTTGTTTTACCGAGGTTCGGTTCTTGCAAACCTACTCCCCGTTGATGTGGTCACAAAGACCGGGTCTCTTTCAACCCTTTCCCTCTCTCAAACGGTCACTTAGACCGAGTGAGCTTCTCTTCTCAATCAATCGGGACACTAAGTCCCCACAAGGACCACCACACAATTGGTGTCTCTTGCCTTGATTACAATTGAGTTGGAAACAAGAAAGAAGGAAGAAGAAAAGCAATCCAAGCGCAAGAACTCAAATGAACACAATTGTCTCTCTCACTAGTCACTATTTGATTGGAATGATCTTTGGACTTGGAAGAGGATTTGATCTCTTGTTTGTGTCTTTGAATGAAGTCTAGAGCTCTTGTATGAGGTTTGAAGGCTGAAAACTTGGATGCATTGAAGTGTGGTGGTTGGGGGGTATTTATAGCCCCAACCACCAAAAGAACCGTTGGTGAGGGCTTCTGTCGTATGGCACACCGGATAGTCCGGTGCGCCACCAGACACTGTCCGGTGTGCCAGCCACGTCACCAGGACGTTGGGTTCCGACCGTTGGAGCTTTTGACAACTGGGCCACAGGACAGTCCGGTGGTGCACCGGACAGTCACTATTCACTGTCCGGTGCGCCTTCTGGCGCTGCTCTGACTTCTGCGCACGCATGCGCGCACTGTTCACTTTTACTGTTCCATTGCAGACGACCGTTGGCGCTGTGTAGCCGTTACTCTGCTGGCACACCGGACAGTCCGGTGAATTATAGCGGAGCGGCTCCCAGAATTCCTGAAGGTGGCAAGTTTGGAGTTGGGTTCCCTGGAGCACCGGACACTATCCGGTGGTGCACTGGACACTGTCCGATGGCACACCGGACAGTCCGGTGCGCCAGACCAGGGCTGCCTTTGGGTTGTCTTTTGCTCTTTTTATTTGAATCATTTCTTGGATTTTTATTGGTTTGTGTTGAACCTTTGGCACCTGTAGAACTCATAATCTAGAGCAAACTAGTTAGTCCAATTAATTTGTGTTGGGCAATTCAACCACCAAAATTCATATAGGAAAAGGTGTAAGCCTATTTCCCTTTCAATCTCCCCCTTTTTGGTGATTGATGCCAACACAAGCCAAAGCAAATATAAAAGTGCAGAATTGAACTAGT